>NC_046333.1:57148656-57463902 GCF_000738735.6 Corvus cornix cornix
AGATTTGGCTGACAGAATCTAGTCTTCCTTTTTTAGCTTGTTTATTTTTCGTTATCACCAGTGATAACAATCTCAAATGTGATATATGGGTTACAAAGTCTGTGTGTGTTCAGTTGATTCCCTTAATGGCAGCATTACTTCATCACTGTGACAGTTTACCCAGCTTGCCTGATTGCAATATGTGAAAATAATTCAGCTGATGAGTCACAAAAGTGATTAGAATGTCACTTTTTTTTTTTTTTTCTGTGTTGGGCTTATGAACATAGGCCCTGGTAAAAGACATTTTACTGCAGCAATATATTGTTCACAAGGCTTTTTTTAGTTTGTGACTGGCTGGAGCATGAACGTATCTTGAGGTCGCAGTTTGGTGTGTAATTAGATCAGTGTTCCCACAAAAAGCAGTCTGTACTTCTTTCTCCCTGAATATTTGTTCTTGCATCTGAAAAGCACTGCGGCACATGAACAAAAACTTATCTGTAGTCCTATAGAGAACTGATGCAACTGGAAGTTAGTCTTTCAGTGAGATCAGTTATACTCTATGGGGTTCACTGAGCAGGAGACCGAATTCCTGTGCTGGCACAGCAGAGGTGGAATTGTACCCCAGGGGCTCTTGTTTGTTTGTTTGTTTTCTCAGTTGCAGGACCAGCTTAAATGTACATTGGCTTCATATAAAGGCTTCGTGGCGTTGTTGAAGTCATGTGAGAGGGTACATGTGAGATCTACTACTTTGTTGAAGTACTAAGTGATTAAATACCTACAGGGAGCAGATCTGCTGAATAAGGACATACACCTTCATATACTCTTTGATAAGAGTGTATTCAGATTTTAATAAAATGATTTCTAGAGCTGTCATCTTAAAAATATTAATAATACTATTTTACAGAGCAAAATGTGCAACCATGAGTTCAGGCTGTTTCTTAAGGTCAGATACAGAAAATTAGATCTTTCAGGTCAGTGTCCACCTTCTGTCTTATAATAACCAATCTTCCATAAATAATCTTTGATGAAACAGAACTCTTAGAGATCCTAATAATTAGAAGTGGTAAGTATCACAAACAATCTAGCTCCGGTCCTGAAAATACACAGATAGCAGATACTTGCAGAGATCAGAGTAGTGTGGTTTATTCAAGGTTTTTGTGGGTTTGCTATAAATGCAACAGCCCAGTTTCAACTTTCAGGCAAACCCTGGGATTAAACCAGAGATTGGCTGTCAAATGGTATTAATAAATTCAGACATGATCAGCTGAGTACTGCTGGGACAGTTAAAGTAAGTCAGTCTTCTCAGCTGATGTGGGCCTTTGCTATCATGGCAATGGCACCCACCGTGAGTTTTCACTCGTAAAGAGGTAGCCTAGAGGAATATACAGGATCAGTTCAGTGTTTCTGCTATGGGTGGTGGTAGCAGCTGATTGTCTTTGGTTTTCATTGCACAGTACTCAGGTGACCACACACAATGTTTAGGGAATAAACACACTTTTCGGAGGAGTATCTGCATAATTCCTCAATTTTCTTGTGGTTATATTGAGAAATAAAAATACTAGTCTCATCAAAAAAGGCATACAGTGAAAATTCTTGCTTTCTGACCTACATGTAACAGATCCTGTTACATGTAGAGGTTTTCTTTGAAAAGGAATAGTTGACAATTATGTGCACTGTTCTGCAGAATGGTTAATAGTACTGAATTTCAGTCACATTGAATTATAGTCTATTGTTAGATTTATTGTAATACTACTATGACCAAAATGACAAGCCAAGTGCTTCAAAACTTGTATTTCAAATCAAAATGCACTGCCAGTCAAATCTGGCAGTGCATAAACAGCTGTAAACATTTAGTCTTTCTAATATTTCAAACAAGAGAGAGTAATGAATTTTCTAATATATCATGTACCGAACTGATCACTCCTAGCAGGGCTAACTAATTTATTTTGAAAAACACCGGACATATTGAGACAAAGACTAATTGTTAAAAGCAGGATTTCTTCAAGGGCTGATTTGGTTTTTGGCTGAGCAATGTTGCACAAAAAATGGACAGAGGTTCAAGTGAAATAGTGTGTGGGGCCTTGGCATAGGCTATTGCTGAGATCTCCCAAACAGGCCAGTTGGTTGCAGTCTGGGTATTGACAGGAGCCGCTGGATATGGGGAGACTCCCTTAACTGCTTCTCTGCTCAGTTCTCACATGTGTAGTGGTTTGGTTCAAAATTCTCATTACTGTTTACCTTCTGTGAGATAAGAATTAGGAGAAAAGCAAAGCAGGCACCAAACTTGAAAGAATATAAAGAAGTTTATTAATCGACCTAAAATAAGGAAAAAGAAAAGAGAAAAAAAAATCATACCACACCTTCAGAACACTTCTCCTCCCCCCACCTTTCTCCCTTCTCCCACTGACAATGTAAAAAGACAACCCTTGAGATGTTCAGTCTGTTTACCCCTTCTGTAATAGCCTTGTTCAGTTCATTTAGGAAGAGGAGTCTCTCTTGCCCATGCTATGAAAACATTATCACAACGAGCCAGCCGCCCGGGTTGGTTCTCTGCTCGCATGCGAGTCCCTTCCCCGACTTGCAGCTTTTCCCACAACTGCTTTCGAGGGTCCACTCTTGAATTACTGGGGTACAATTTTAAGGTTGAGCCGTTCAGAAACAAAAGTTCTCTTCACCCATCTCTGGGAGCATTTCATCTCTAAGAACAGAGGTCCTCCTCCTTCCCTGGGAGCAAAGGGTCTTCCTCATCTTCATCTTTAGGACTATCTCTGGGAGCATCTCTAGGAATTGAGGTCTTCTCCTTTCCATTTGGAGCAAAAGTCCTCATCACTTCCATCTCTCCCTGTTCAAACTTCTCATAAAATTACAGCTGCTTCAGCATCTGCCTATCTCAGCGCAGGTGCTTTTGCTCACAAGTACAAGTTGAACGCTCCACCCCCCCGTGCCTTCATGAAATTACAACGGGTACTCTGATACATCATAGCTTTACAACAGAATTTCAGCTTTAAGCATCTCCTCTTTCTCTTCCCTCAGGTTTTCAGCTCTTCACAGCACTAAAAGGGTTAATCTCACCTAGGTCTTGCAGCTGGAATTTCGCTTATCACTGTTGCTCACATGATCTCTGCCAGACAGCAGTGCAGCTTCAGCTGAATCTTGGCCGCACTGGAGAGGGGGGCGGTTCCGAGCCACTCCGGCTGCCCACAGCAAGGCTGTGGCGCGGTTCCGCGGATGGAACAGGGCCCATTGGCTCCAGGATGGCTGTGGCCCCTCCCGGCCTGGCCCGAGCAGGGCCCGGGCTGGGCCCGCTGGCCCCCGCACGGGGCCCGCAGCAACCTGTCCCAACACTGGAAACAAGAGAGAGCTCTGCCCAGGGTTTGTCGATTCTTAAGTGTGGATCACAGAGGCGGTCACAATTTTCAGTGGTTTAAAATATTGTCCATATTCAAACTAGCCAGGTGATAGGTTCTGTCAGGTCATAGAAGAGCTGTAAGCACCCCTTTGCAAGAACATCACTTCCAGGACTATGCTTTGCTAACCCATGACAACGTGCCAGCTGGCTCCTGATCCTGTGTGACTACACAGGATTATCCATTGTTGTAGAGTATTTTAAACTAAAACATCTTGCTGTATTAACTGTGTGCAAAAAGACTGCCCTGTGTGACCATGTCTGCATTTACAAGAAGAGTTTCTACAATTTACATGTGTCCTACCTGCATGCCATCCCATCACTTCTGCAGTGGGAACCACCAGAAGGCTCTGAAAGGACCAGATTCTTCACCCAGGAGGTTATGGGACAAATTTAGGTGTGGAAATTTGTCTTGGAACCAGCAGAAGCTGCTTGGGAGGAACCCTCAAGACTGTCTGAATTCCTCACCTGAAGATCTCTTGTAATAGTTAGTCAGATCCTTTTATTGTGGAGGTGGGGAGGAGCCAAGTCTGTCACTTTGCCTTTGCTCAGTTGAGTGTCTCTTCTGTGCAGGGACTAGCTGAGGAATTCCTGGAGCACCCAGGGAGGTAATGAGTTAGGGGCACTGAGTGTGCACACAGGGACACCCCTAAGACCCAGCTACACCACAATTACAACTAAAGGATAGCTTGACTTTCATCTATATGTCTCACACTAAACTTAAATATCACAGCTCCTGCCACAGCACCTCTGTAGTTGAAAACCTTGCAGAACAGCATCCATCCAGCTGTGAAATAAGATAGGCAGCTCGTGATTTCCTGTGGGTGTGTCTTGAGGCTTAACTGGGCACAGGCTTTCCCTGGGAACATGGCTGTAATGCCACGCAGAGCATGCTGGTTTAAATTGCTGTTGCTCTCTAGAGAAATCTGTTTCCAAGATTCTGCTCTTTTCCCCAGAATGAGTTAATGCAATGATACTTAATTGCATGTTTTGTATTTATCATTGGCTCTGCTGTATTAAGTCTTCCCTCAGTCACAGCTGGGCAAGAGGGACATTGTAGTGCTACAGTCACTTGGGGTAAGGTAAATGGGAGAGTCACAAAACAGCCCAAAAGAGAAGGGTTCTTTTGCATTCCAGAAATTACTAAGTCCACTTGATTTAAGCTATTGGTTTAACAAACTGACAGATAATATCCCTTGATTGTTATTTCCCAGGACTTATCTAACATCTGAAAGACTTCTGTTGTCCAAAACTGGTAAAAATCTGCTAACATTTTAATGCCAAAGAATGGAATAATTATTTACCCACACAGCTGCTCTTGTTTAGTCCATTTTATAAACTGTGAGGGGACCAGATTTCCTCTTGGCATTTCACAATCTATATCATATGAGTTACCAGACTGTTTCAGTTGGACATCGGATCTTTTCCTTAATACTGTGTATTTCCTGGCTTGTCAGCACTTCACTTTTCTTTCCCCTGCTGCAGACTTGGATTTGGTTCAGAATGCCATATAGCTATGCAAAAACTGTAGCACTGAGATCTCATATGTCTCTGTTCTGATTATTTTCAATGCAAAGTGCTAATATAATTTGCTTCTTGGATCAACTCAAGTAATTCAAGAATCTTAATACCAAAACATCCTGCTGTAGCTTTGGTCTATCTTCCTCTCTCCATCACTTTAATTCAGACCAATTAAGAAATAGTATCTGTATCTAGTTATTGTCCAGGAAGTTTGTGCAATACCAGTTCTACACCATCACGGAAAATGAATCTCTTTTTTCACATGCAATATAAAATTCCCAGCCATACTTTGAAATGGGAATGTATCATTCCAGCACACATCCCCAAATTACCTCATCTGGAATTTTGACTGTAGCAAGTGCTTATATCTTGCTCTTTAGAAGAAATTAAGATACAGAGAAGATACAGTTGATTGCCCTGCTTAGTTTCACACTATAGACTCACCTGTGTTAACCAAAGCAGAGAACTACTGTTTTAGAAAGTAGTAGCTTTACAAATGTTCCTGAGAACACAGCATCCTGTCCAAATCTCCTTGCTTGTGTTACTGCACTGTGATGTTGGTAATCTGGGAGTTCACAAATGTCTGCCTTTACATCCCAGACATTTTCAACACAACTGTGATCAAATCCTTATTTTGATTTACAGATAATTTCTTTCTAGACAGTGGGTGACATACTTGTTTATAGATGAATCATATACTGAGTGGGGCTTTTCAATTTAACCCCAAATTTAAATCCAAACTTTAAGAAGTCCAAACTTCTGATATTTTCCTTCACGCCTGTGCCAATGGAAAAGTAAATCCTGCTTTCTCCTACATTCTCCCTTCTTATGTCCAGACAGAGCTGTGCACTTTGGACAAGTGAAATGAGACACAACAGGCACAGTGGTTGGATACAGACAATATTTTCAGGAAATATAATAATAATTTAAAGGCACAGAAGAAATTTTAAGAGCTCAAGAAATCAAATTGATAGCTCTCTGCCATTAGGAACTTGTGTTTATTCCTGTTAGGAGAAAGATGTGACAGCAGGGCCAGAAATAAACCCAAGAAAATGTGTTTAAGTACTACAGTAGAGGCTAATAACAAAATGAAATGCAAAACATTGTAAAAATAGCTGTAAGAAAAATATTTTCCAGAACCAACCCAGGAAACATGATCAATTTTAGTTTGCTAATTTATAGTAATATTGAAGCAAATCTAGGCTTGTGTTATCTATGACAGACCACACAGAAGCTTCTACAGCTCCTTATGCCATCTCTGATGCCCTGAAAAAATAATGACATGTCACCTGAGATACTGTCTTGTAAAAAATGGTTCCTTGAGGGCTGCTGTGAACTTCTGGACACAGAGAATTGACTCTTGCCCATGCTAGGAAAGCAGGAGAAGGATCCTGTAATTCTTTAGGGAATGAAGCCATCCATGAAACAAAGAGAGTTATGATGTACATAAAGGCTCGTAGAAGAAAAGGACAATTTTCTAGGGACAGAAACTGTCAAAGGCAACCTTTCTTCATCAATCAACATTTCTAGAAATGGTGATTTACTTGGCTGATGGGAGAGTCAAACAAAAGCTGCAGGGTTTTAGTACTTTTGTATGCACACACAAGAAGCTCAGAGGCATATTTCATCAAATCATGTTGTTTTCATGCTATCTGTCTAGTAAGACCCTTTTGAGTTCTTTTACCATGTTTCAAACCAAAAAATCCTTGTGATGTGTTTGAATCTTACCATGAGTAGTGAAATTCACTCTGAGCAAATTCTGTTCTGCCAAGTGTTCAAGATGTTCTATAGCAGCTCTAAGTAGATTAGTGCTGAGAGCCTGAGAGAATTAGAGCTCCCAGAGGACTTCTCAAGTGAGGCATGCAGGCATCAGCTGCCAAGATTAGTGGTTCTCCGGGTTCTCATAACTCCTTGCCTAATTAAGGTGCAGCCACACAGCGTTTGAAAGTGTACATGCAAACTAACTGGGACTGCTGTGGCTTAATGAATGATGAGCTCCATAACAGCTGACACAAGAACTGCTGAAAGCCCCATCAGCATCTCAGCTAAGCCACAGTATTAGAAACCTTGTGTTGTGGCTGCCAGTGTCCCAGTGTGCCACCAAGCTTGCAGAGCCAGCTCTTTCCCAGTTGTTCAGCTGGCTCTCCCAAGTATTTGCAAGGGAAATGTCCTCCCCTCTGCAGTTGTGGAGGTCAACAGTATTTGGTCAGAGTTGCAGGTAACATGAAGGTGCCCTCACCTAATAAAAGCAGAAAGGTGAGTATGTTTTTTTGATGACTGGGCTTGTATTCTCAAGGCTTTCCCCAGGAGATGTATAATTGAATCAAACAGAATAGGCAGCAACAGAAGGCAGCTACATTTGTGCAGTCTGACTTATCTGAAGTTGTACTGTAAAAAACATGCCCTCCACTAAGCCCATTTTGTGAGAATGCAATTCCTTGTCAACTGCTTCCCAAGATGATATTTTGCCAGGAAATTCAACCTGTCTATAGAACACCTCAGCACAACAGTAGAAAGAACCTAAGCATTTCATTTTTGCTGACTTGATTAGAGTCAAAACAGAGAAATAATAGTAATCCAGGGTGCTGACTCTATAGATAACACTAAAGCATTCACATCTAACCTATAAGGTAATGTAAATACCTTACTATCTGGCACTATTAATCTACTTAAAAATTAGCTCTTTTTCTTATTAATATCGTTATCAGTTTCTGCATACATAGTCTAAAGCAGTGTGATCTTCAAATTCAATAGAAGTCAACTCCTTTTTGTGCTTCATTACCTTTTTTTCTTGCCATACTGTCTTTTTCTGAATGGATTAGGATGAAATGAAAGGAACAAAGGAATAAACTTTGAAATGTTTTGAAACATGGGGGTTTTTGCCTTGCTAATAAATGCTCAATGTTTTTTCTCCAAATGAAGCATTTTTCAACAACTTCTACAATTAATAAACACAAACCACCTTAAAAATTTTTCAGAGTAACAGAATCTTATGCAAATTGCTCACTAAGTGAGAAAACAAAGGCATCAAAGTGAGGCATCATGAAGAATCAACCTAAGACTGCCATCTTGCCCTTCTTCCACTCACATACTCCCACTGCCTCCTTTGTGTTGGCAGCAGAGCTTGTGACCAGGAGGCAGACCAGATTAGCCACCAGGGGGTCTGAAAGCTAAATATGCAGAGAAGATAAATAGCAAAAGAGCAATAAGACATGATTTCATCTTCTGGTAGCAGACTATATTTACATCTGCTTAAGCCCATCAAAAAAATCACATGCTGAAGCCTCTTGAATAGTGTCTGCAGTAACTTAAGATAGATCTGGGACCTGTTTTAGGAAACAACTTATTTTTGACATAACTTCTAGTTATTTATTTAAACTCCAACATGAATTTGTAAATGATCTTACACATTTGCTTATAAATATGTTGTTGCTTTGGCAAGAAAACTAGCACAGTATCAATGTGTCTTGGTTTGAAAGACAGGTGTCTGCTAAGGAAGGCAGGAGCCTCCCTTGGAATGGAAAATGTAACCCCCTTCCCTCCAAATTATTATAATTTTGAAATTAAGAGGGCTTTTAGGCAAAGATATGAGAATAGGAATAACAGTTCTTTACTAGTATACATAACCAGTCAAACAAACAACAATAACCATGGCAGTAACAGCAAACAATCACAAACCCAGTGCCAGCCTTCTCGGCTGTCAGGCCCTTTCCCCTCGGGTGCAGTTCCGCTCGCAGCCGGCAGGGGCGCTGGCGGCTCCCGGTGAGCAGGGCAGGTGCGATGGTTCCCCCGCGGCTGCAGGGGGCGCTCCGGAGCGAGCTCGGGAAACACGCGGCACCGGTGCCCCGGGATCCCGGGAAGGGATGGCACAAAGGCTTCACAAACCCCTGGGCAGCCGATCCTGGTGTCCGGCCGGACTCTCGGGAACAGCAGGCTGGAACAGCAGGAATGAGCACAAAAAATCCTGGGTGGTGTACGAGATGTATCAAACTCCGGAGCTGCAGCGGGAACCGCGGCACATCTCAGCAGGCAGGGCGTGCGCGGCTACAGCGTAGCGAAGGCTCGGAGCAACGGCAAAGGAATGGAAGGGACAGGGCAGCGGCGGCCCGGGCAGGGAAAAGCGGGCCTGGCCTCCGAGGGTTTTTCCTTTGAGACACCTGAACAGATGGTGAAAAGGTCCCTCTTTTAGTGAGGTAGGGTGTTAAACAGGGTCCCAATGAAATGGCCACTCCAGCGAGCAGAGCTCCACTCACGGTAGAAGAGAGGCAGCAGAAGGCAGAACCCTGCAGTGGTGATGAATTCTCCCCACAGCGACTGCAGCTTCTCTCCCCTCTGAACACAGAGAGAACAAGAGAGCACAGGACTCCCCCCAACCCAGTTTTCCAAGTCCAAATCTCGGGGCATCTCTGCCCTGCACGAGAAAACCCCCGGTAAAAGAGAGTAGCCAGCTGGACCCCTCCCCTGAGCTATGGCCAGGTCTTTCCTCTCTCTTAAGTATCCAGTCATTATTGTCTCCTAGCAACACAGATGGGGGAAAATTCCACAAGAGAGAAAAAATAAAAGGAGACCTCCTAAAACAATGGTTACAGACCCTCTGACTGGTGGAAAGGCTGTAAAATGGGGTGATAAGATCACAGAGAGACTGGAGAGCTCCAAGCTTTGGTGCTGAAATGTCAGCCTTGGCAGTGATGGCTACACAGCAGCTTCTGGCATGGCATAGAGTTAGGAAATGGTACTGAGCATTTGGGTTAACACCTGTGGTCCCCAAGGTCACACACTGCCAGGGCAGTACTTGCATGCTGTGTTTTCAAAGTTTGCTTATATTCTTCTGGGAGTCTTGGATGTCGAGTAAAGCTTATTCAAATACTTAGAGCTTTAATTATGTATTTTTCTCTTTGTTAGAACAGAAACTAGGACAACAACCCTGCTTTTGGAAGTCCAGCTGTCTGGTCTCTCTCCTCAAAACAGTTAATCACTTGTACCCTATACAGCTCACCATAATTTCTACTGCCCTGTTCTCAGCCTTTACCTCTCCTTGCAGCTGCCACACCCAGAAGACAAGGCCCCCATACCGGGCAGTCTGATACCTGAGTAACCAAATTGACTCTTTGGAACATAGACAAGAAGCAGTTTTGAAAGCTGTAAATACTTCTTATCCTCCGATGAGGCCTCTGTATGTCCTTCTTGATGAATACTGATGCAGCAGTGGAACAAAAAACTTACAGGAAAGCTTATGGTGCTTCTGAGGTGCACCACTGCTGAGTAGATACATGAAGGGATAAGATTACACACCTGATGAACCACACATGTGAACTCAAGTCCTGTGAAATAAGGCAAAAACCTGCTGAGATATTAGTTTCCAATGAGCACAAATAGGTGGGGTAGTTTTTTAGGAATTTTGATATGAAAAAAATGAGCCACTCCCACATTTTGGGAGAAATGGAGTTTTCTGCATCCCAGTACTTATGTCAACATCCAACCAGCCCCTAGGTTTATACCAACTCATAGAGACAGGAGGCCTGTCTGAGAGTGACAGCAAAGGAGGAAGTGAACTCACTGAAGCAGAGATTATAAAATCATTTTTCCACCCCCTCAAATGAGTTGTGGTACTGGCAACTGCTTTTTACTGTGCCTACTCCACAAGAACAGTTCTCATACAAACTATTTCCCAAAACAGATAAAAACCCAATCTCCTAGAATGCTGGTTGAAAAGACTAGAAATCCCGAGGAATTACCAGCAAGTCTCACTCTGTTCTGCAAAATAATTCAGGTTTTGTGAACTTGAACTATGATATCAACATTTTTAACACTCAAAGGGTTTTTGTACTTCACCCTTTAACAATGGGGAAAGACTCAGTCCTGAGTTACCATAACGCTAAGCTGTAGTAGCCAGGAGCAGCACACAACAGAAGTGAAGCATCAAGAACCTCGACCATCCTTCCTGACTGCCACAAGTCCCTGGGATGCTCAAATGACTTTCACAGGTCAGCAGGCAGCACATTCTCCAGCTGACAGCACATCCTGCACAGCAGAGGGGAAGGCAGGAGGATGGCTTATCCCCCCTTTTCAGATGGGTTGGTTTAGGGTTTTGTGATGCTTTTAAAAATTATTTAGTTTTGCTCAAAGCAGGAGTCCTATAAAATTAGGCAGCTAAAATGCATTATACAGATTTTAAACCTGTTAACGCATCTGAACTGGTCTGATGATCAACACTGAAAGGTTTTAAGTCTTCCATATTCTAGTAGCTACTGTTTTCCACAAAATCAATCAAAATAAACTGCATCTGAATGAGACTCTTTTATTAAAAATACATATCTTCTGTTTCACATAAAAAGAACCAACACTTAAGTAAACACAATTTAAAGAAGTTGGACAGGAACTACTAGAAAAAATACAGGTTCCTGTAATCCCAGAGCACCCAACCTTTGACTGCACAAGCTACCAATTAAAATCTTTCTGTTCATGACCCCAAGTGTTTGTGCGGCATACAGCAGTGCCCAGGAAGGTGCAGCTGGTCAGAGGCAGGGGTGCTAACTGCTCCCCAGAGGCTCTTCCCTGGCGGACACACCTGCAGGATACATGTGTTCTCTCCAAATCCAGGGAGGCCTGCCACTCCCCAGCCCTGGCGCTGGGCATGATGGCAACCTTAGAAAAAAAAAAAGTTGGAGTGGCACAGGTTGGCCACCTCTTTCTGTAACAAAGGAAATACAGCACAGCACTTCCAGGTAATTTCACTTAGGATCCAGCAGAAACACATTTAACAGCATTGATAAAAGAAAACCAGCCGTGCTTCGGTGATAGAACATGATACAACAGTCTTTTTGCTAACTAAAATCTATGCTGGAATCCATTATCTTCTGGAGCCCCACTTTTTTGTAACTCATTCATCTCTGGCTTTTGAAAAGACAGTTTTCAAAGCAACAAGTTATCAGCTTAAGCAGCAGCAAATACTAATGAAAACTTCTGTGCATAAAAGTCAAAGTCAGAATACAAAAGAGCTGTCAGAGGCATCTGCTATTAAAGTGCACAGAAAACAACACTGGCTAAACTTATATTCTTGTAGAAAGCAACAGTTTGCCAGGCTGTCATTCTTGTTCTGGAGATGCTGAAAATTCAGCTCCTTTTTAAGTCACCAAGAGACATATTCATCATCTCTCAAAAATGATCAAAATGCTTTGCGAATTCAGGCTCAAAGAGCATATCAGACACTGACTGTAACATTTACTGGCCAACTCATAACTGAAGCAAGGCACAAAGAAGAAAAGACATTGAAGTGATGCGGAAGCAAGATGACGTTAAATCACAAACCAGTGGCCCCTTTGCTTTGACCTTAACAAGGATAAGGGCAGCTAAACCAGCAACGGTGTTGGACAATCAGAGTAACAGTAAAGCAAAGATCAGTTTTGAAGAAACAAAAAACTGGCTTGCATGTCATTACACATGTTCTAATCCCATGCAAGTCATGATCTGATTTAAAAAGATACTTCATACTCTCATACCTTGTAAACCTAAGAGAGTATGAAACTCTCTTGTTTAGGCCTTTAGAGGCGTATCTTCTTACATATTCTTTGTTGTGTACAGCGTGAATTCCTTAAGACCGCTGTTTAATCAAGCGCTCTGTCTTAAAGGCCTGTCACTTTACTGACTATTCTCGGAATTATGACGGAGATCATCTTCCTCCCTCAGTCCACTGAAGCCTGTGATCTACCAGCTAAAACACAACCCTTCTTTACATACTGTTTTTTCACTGATTTTAACAGAACAAGATTTGCCCAGCACGGTATTTGTTTCTAACACCCAAAGGAGGAAACTAAATGGTTGTCAGGACCTTGGATGAATTTTTGGAACTGGAATTAAAGAACTTGATTTGATTTTTTAGAAAAACTAATTTATTCTGGGATTAATGAAATGCAAATATCCACTAAGCTCCAGAATGCCACCAATTGAAACAACTTTCCTTACTGGGATGACATCTTAAACATAACATCTCAATTTACCAAAACCTGAGAGAATCAAATGCTTGCCTTAATTATAGCACTCTTCAACTCACTGTCATCAAATTTTCAAGTAATGTCAAAGCCCATATTGAAGAGGTTTGATCCTTAGGGCTCACCTGCTGCTCTGCATTTTAGAAGGAAAAAAGTAATTCAAAGACATCCCAAGTCGGGAATTTACAATCCCTCCTCATCCTTGTAAAGCTACAAGTTGAAGCTCACAAGTAACTCAAAATCTCATCTTATGGAAAACAGGAATAGGAAACTTTCTGCATTTATGAGGTGGCAGCAGAGGAAATACTGGATTTTAAAACAGCTGAATTTGAAAGGTGTTGAAGAACAAGGCTGAAAAGGTTACATCTTCATCAGTAATGAAATAAGCTACAGCATGAAAAGTCCATCAACCATAAAGACCAACTCTGAAAAACACACAAGCTCATTGTTTCTTGTATATACACTTTAAAAAAAAAATCTAGATTAAAAAATCTCTCCCCAGGGTTATAATTCCCTTTCAGAGAGATGTTGTTATAGCTTGTATACAGTGTTTCAAAAGAATCTTTCATTGTCTTTAGGATTCTTTATGATTTTCCTAATCCTTTTTGCAGTAAGTGACATTTCTCTCTAGAACTGAATACTTTATATCCTACTTGAAAATCCATTTTGAAGAAGGCCTTCAAATAAAACATTCAAGGTTCTAACCAGAATTTTTAAATACTAGTGTTTTTTGTTTTAATCACAAAATAGATCTAGTGAATTTGCTAACTTAGTAAAAAACAGACTAGAAATAAAATTCACAAAAACTTTCTAGCCTCCAGTAACTCACAAAATGCTATTACAGCACAGAACAACATTCTTAGTTAAATCAGTTTTATTCCTTCTGATAACTACTTTGAAAATAAAGGGTAATTTGGCACTAATTCTGTTACAGAAGTTCCTAAGCAGGTATCTGTGTGTACAGTGACAAACAAAGACCAGTGCACAGAACTGAAGTAGTCTGCCAAACACCCTTTTCAGACATCACATATTACAACATGTGTGTCTGGATGAACAAGAAACTCGGTGAATCCCCTATACCCAGTTCCATTGCCTGCTTCTGGACAATACATGGGTGCAAGGGTGCTACAATGGGATCAGAATCAAGGAATAGCTTATCAAATTTCAAAGAGGTTCAAACCTGCTTTGATATCAGTAAGCAAAAGGATGGATACATACTATTGTTAGTGTTCTGTTCCAGCATTAGCAGCAACTTTGACTGTAGTGAGCTCAGTGTTAAAAAAAAAAAAAGAAAACGAAAAAAAAAAAGGAAGGGTCATCAGGAAGTAACAAAGAGACCAGAACAGCAACAGACTTGCTGAACTTGGGCCTCCATGGCTTTGAGCCTTGGGAAACTTGACCCTACAAAGTATTATACTCAGTGCAGGGCAGCACAGAGAATCAAGCCTGCAGTTTTCATGGCTTGAATGAACACAAGAACTTGGCTTCCAAGGCTTTGTCTCCTTAAGATGAATGTGTCACAACAGGAATGTCAATTTCTACGGCAGAGAGGCGAGAACGTGCGGAGTACGGCTGAGAGGCATAGCTGTGCATGCTGGGGGCGTGGGAATACAGGGGCTGCCAGAAAGGAGAAGGGAGGCTTTTGCATGCACAGTACCACAGGAACAGCAGGATGGAAGTGAAAAACAGACCGCCGGCACTGGCAATGGCAATAAATACAGAGATGTCAAAGCTAAAGACAGGCTCATATTTTCTGTTCAGATAATTGTTATAAAAAATGACCCAGATGGACGGAGTGAGACAAATGGCACAGGCAAGCAGGAACAAGAGGCCGGCCACGAGATGGCAGCCCGCACTGTTTACCAGGCACTTGGCCAGTTTGACATTTGGCACACTCGATACAAAGGCTGTGTTACACATCCCAATCATGCAGAGGAACAGAGCTGAGACAGCAGTAAACATACTCAGAGGAAGGGCAAACTGAAGAACACGCAAATCCAGCTGATCGACAGCTGTGTACCACTGTGGGTCATAGATCACACAGTCTCTGCTCCCATCAAAGCGCGCGCACTTAATCCAGAGTCCGGTGTAAACGGTCACATTCCTCTCATTCTTGTTGTATGTGTACAGTCTCATTTGCCTCCAGTTTGGAAGCAGAACTGCTGCAAGGAGTCCAGCTACTGAGGCTGTTCCACTGAGAAAGGCCAGTACAGTCGCTGCATGAACATCCCGGCAGCCCATATTTGCCCACAGAAGTTGTTTCCTGCAATTAAAAAGAAAAATATAAAAGAAAATCATGGACACAGGACTAACTACAGTTGATTTGTGCCAGGTTCATAAACTTAAGATGACAGCTGGCAGGCACTAACTCTCTGGCACCTTCTTTGTCTGACACGCTTAAGACAGTGGTAACACTACCACATTCATGCTTTAATGAAGCATCAGATTATTTACAGACTGTTATGACTTCTCAGCTGACAGACTGCTAAAGTCACTGTGTTCAAGATGAAAAAGAAAGTGTGAGTCTACGCAGCCTCTCTCCCTGTGTCACTGCATGGATGTTGTTACAAAGTCCAGGTGAAGAAGGTGAATCGCTGACTGAGCACGATTTAAGTTCCCTTGTCCTGAACTGGCAGCTCCCTGTCTTTAGCCCAGATACAGTATCAGAGTGCATGCTCACTCCTACCGTGCTGCTGCGTGAGTAAAAGGGAGAGGCTTAAATTCTACATCATTAGACTGGCAAGGAATGCATATGTAGGCAGTTATACACATTTTATATAGGCCAAACTGTTGATGAGAGCTGCGAGATAGTGGTGGAGGCTCTGTGGAGTAATTTACTATGAATTTTTCAACAGCAACTAACAATTCTTCCAGACTACTCCTGCCTTTCAGAATCAACTGTCCAAGCACACAAACAATTACAGAAAGTAGATGACTTTTCAGCTTTCACATTTTCTACTTCAGAGCAAGTGTTAAACCTTGCTCACTTGTTGAAGCTTCCTTTTCAATATAACTACTGTCTACATACCTACTATAGCCTCTTGCCTGCAGAGATGCTGAGGAACAGTCTCAATGACAGGTCTTTAAGAAACAAACAACTAAAAATAAAAGACTCAACTCAAGTTATCCCTTCTCTGCATGCTCAAGATATTCTGAAGATGCCTAATACATAACAGGCACTGAGCATTCACCCCAGAGTGTACTTGAAGCTGGACACTAAGAATTATAGTACTAAAAATGAACAGATACTTTGCAAATTCTCACTGAGTGCCATTCAGTTATAAACTCCTCCTGAAATTTCTTTCAAATCATTATACTGCAATGTGCATATTTGTCTAAAGTCATAAACCAATTCCTTAAGTACCAAAAGTTCTACTTAATGCATATACAAGTAACAAGTATCTGTATGGTTACAGACATGGTTGCAAACAAAAAGGCAACTGGATCTGATCCCTCACTCTCCTTTTATATCTGCAAACATCCAGGGACCAGGGAGCTCCAGTTTTCAGATAAGGAATTCCCTTGTACACTGGAAACACAGTAAAAGCATTACCAAGCCATACAGCTAGCCAGCATTCTATTGATTTATAGAGAAATAAATGAAGCCCAATTTGTTTCCTAAGAAACCATTAGGCAATTATTTTATGCCATCTAACCCTGAAGAATTGCAGTGGAATGTGGGCACCATTAAGTGCTGATCACAGTTTTCGAAAGAAACACTCTGGAAAGAAATAATGACAACCACATTTATGCCAGAAACTACCTTATTAGTAAAAAGATGGCATTATATTGTTGCTAAGGATAGCTGAGCGTGGGCAAGCTACTCTTCTCATGGCAGTAAACTTTTCAGATGGTGGGTCATTAACAGGATACCCCCTGAGTAGGGGGACCAGAGAAGTATTTCCATCATGATTATTTTAATATGATGCTTAACCCTAGCTTCGGTGAGGTCAACAAAATCAACTTGCAAGAAAATGGAACTATAACAAATGAACTTGAGGGGTAAATCTAATACAGGATAAAATTTTGTTCTCCTCAAGCTTGATGCTTTTGATCTTCCACCAAGAGCTTGCCTTTACCTGGATAAAACTTCCATGCAGACAGTGCATACTCCAATACAGAGCTATAGGAGAACCAGCTGGAATAAACAAATGACTGATCATTTTCAGAAACCTGCTGTTTGTGAAAATTCATTTGCAGTAGTAGATAACCGAAAATAGGCAAGTTATTCACAATCCCTTCTATCAGAGGAGACCTATCCCATCTTACTTCTGGCTTTATGACTGTTATTATAGCTTCAGATCCCTGATGAAGACAGTAACAAAACAGGTATTGTCTTAATTAAGATGGCTCCAGCGTACTTACCAGCAGTGTCCTCAAATCAAGAGAGACCTTAGCAACTTCTCTAAGTAGGAAAAAAGGTGTTACTGGATCTAAGAAACAGAACAAAGAAAGAGTCAACATCACATTTGTTTCGTGCAATTTCAGCAACAGCACTTACATTGCAATTCAGGAATTAGGAATATCAGATATGTTTGCATTAGTCCAACTCCATCATCTTCTACAATTTCCTCTTTTTTAAAAAACAAAACTCAAACTACTCTTTTTTCTTCTTTCCTCAGTTTTTTTCTCCATAGCTTATTATCTATCTATTCATCTCAACAGATAAGAAGGATTCAAAAAACTGCTTTTCTTATGGGTGTTCCAAGACACAGCGTTGGCATTTTGAATTTTAAGTTTTTAGCAAAAAATCCGTTAGAAGTCATACAGAATGATTACTTCAGATGTTAGGTTCAAGGGTGCACTTAAACAGCAGTGAGGAAAGGGTGCAATGATTATTTAATGTCAGAAAACAAAGCACAGGCTCTCAATTGTTTATATCCTTGTGGTTCTCTATTCCTTCCTGCCTTCTACACTAAGGTTTCAAAGAAATGGGAGAAAGACAGGAAATAATGGTAATGCCTTTTCAATGGCTGTCCAGCTTTTCCAGAGGAAGAGAAATCCTCTTGTGGATTTCCTACACCCACATTTAAGTCCCAAGATCAACTCTGAAGATCATACATAATAGGTAAATCACTTTACTACTGGACAGCATCAGACCTCCGACTATGTCAGTATGCGACTGTTAAAAGCTACAACCTAAAGGCGAGTTTGTTGGGGTAACATGTACAGTTTATTCTAAACTACCCATATCAAACCCTGAAATATTATAAAATTCATGTATGAATAGGCTCCATCACCTACAACAATATCAAAGAAATTCTTCTATCAAACTATCTAGGCAAGAAAGAGACTTTACAACACAGTCATGAACCCAAATTTTTTCACTTAAGTGAGAAAGAGGGCATCAGATTTGGAAACTCATTAATATGAATGCTATTGCATATAAGACACAGAAATGCAGATGCACAGCTAGGACAAGCAGCTTTTGTTCACTAACATTACTGACTAATTTTCAAGCTTTCTGTGCACTTTGCAGCTGAAGCCAAAATAAACACACAGACCTCCCTCTGCAGGTTCACGCCCATGAACAACCACAACAGCATAACTAAGTAGAAAATTAGTACAAGCAAGCAAAGCTGTCAAAGGGAGCTGTGCCCAGCCCAAGAGTCCCTCCCATTAAATGATGAAACCTGTGTTGTAATAAAAGATACTGAGCAGCTATGGAATATTCCACAATATCCAACTCATTTCTGCAGACATGGAGTTTCTTTTGATTTTCTCTTCCTCGCTTTAGTCCATATGATTTTACTGTCTATCCCTGGTGGTGTTGAACAACTAGAGACCTCAACCACTTCTGAACTAGTTGTCCAAGGGAAGAAAGCATACTTTGGCTAGATAAAACCCTGCCTTGCCTTAGATTCTCGGCTTCACCTTTTTCCATTCCAAGAATTTTACAGCTGTACTGTGCAAGGCCCTTGTATCTGATCCACAGAAGTTACCAGTCCTAACAGCACTTCAGGGACGGATTTTACCTCCTATTCTAAAGACCCATGATGCTGTAACAAGAGATGCTGGCTGAAGCTGGTTAAAAATTGGTAAATCATTAATGTTCCACGAGATAAAAAAATGAAACAAAGACAAAAAGCACATCTACTACAGACATAATTCAGAAATGAGTAAAACCAGCTCTGTTCCCTTGCATGGCCTTGGGAAGACCACAGTCTGGGAACCATCACTGTTTTGGAAAGCCCTCTAGAAGAGAGACCACAGTACAGTTTATCAACACAATTTATAAATAAACGGATTATCTAACTATCCACAACAGTATTAGCAGTTTAAAATTTATTATGAGTTTTGGGTAACTGGCCACGAGAAACTGGAGGCCTAAAGCTCTCCAGTTTCAAGGGACTGGTTCAGAACCAGTGCCACCACTCTTTTTTTTAATTCTGGGAATCAATCATGCAGTTCTACACTCTACAAAACTCTTTTAAAAATTAAGTCTAGGTGTACCGGCTTAGAATTAACGATCCTAGCTAACAGTTTAGGACATTAAAGAAAAGCTTGGAGCACGGTAATTATTTTACCGACTGAACTGGAAAGAGCAGCTGACGCACGGAGAGAACACGCAGGTCTCCCCGGGGAGCACTGCCGACCCCCGCCCGCGACAGCGCTCGGAGGCTGCCGCACTGCGATCCCGGACTCGCGAGGGAGCGGGGGAACCGGGAAGTGCCGCAGGGATCGGGATCGCCATCCCGGTGCCGGGGCCGTGCCCACCCCGCCGTGCCCGCTCACCTTACTGCCGCGCAGAGAAGGCGCCATGCCCGCCGCTCCCGGCCGCGGGGCCGCCGCTGCCGCCGCGCTGAGGGGAGGCCGCGGCCGCGCGGGGCCTTGTGGGGCGGGGCGGGGCGGCAGCGCCGGCGCAGCGCGGGCCCGGCCCGCGCACCACAAGTCCCGGCAGCCCCTCCGCGCCCGCCGGCTCGGCGCTCTCCGGTTTAAAGCAGGAGTGCGGAGAGCTCCCTCAGCCCTGGCCGGAAACACCGATGCTCTAAAACACATCCCTCTGACAAGCCAGCTTGCTGCAGGCCAGCGGAATCTGACTACGGCATGCAGCTACGGCCCACGGCGGACAGCTTCAGTCAAGCCATGCTGGCTTATTCCAAACGCACCCCCATGCCCCTCTTTATGTGTGAGGTTAAGAACGGCGTTCACTAAGTCTGGAAAATGCAACATGTTGTTTTCTTCTATGAAAGAGCCTGCAGAAAGGAGGCTCAGGGGTGATGATGTCACTCTACAACTCCCTGCGGAGGTTGTAGGCAGGTGGCGTGGGTCTCTTCTCTCCGCGCCAACCAGCGACAGGATGAGAGGACATGGCCTAAGTCTGTGCCAGGGCAGATTCAGATTGGACAACACGAGGAATTTCTTCACAGAAAGGGTAATGGGCTGCCCAGGGAGGTGGAGGGTAGAGGTGTTTAAGGAAAGAGTGGACAGGGCACTGAATGCCATGTTCTAGTTCACAGTGTGGTGTTCAATCATTGGTTGGGCTCAATCTCAAAGGTCTTTCCCAACCTAATTCATTCTGCACTTCTGTAAAATGGAGTATAAAAAATTGACAGCCTATTCTTAGCTTTAGTAAAAACATGTTAGCTCCAAACACAGTAAAATTAGAGAAATGTCACAGTAAGAACCAATACCAATGATATAAGAAATGCATTATAAGAAACCATACCTTTCTTCCCAGTGACTACTTTTAACAAAATTTAAAGCAGCAAGGTATGATACACGTATTACAGAACAAAACTAAACCAAACTATAAGCCTTTGATGTATTCAGTCTTGTTTTGCTTTACAATCAATTTAATAGCTTTAAAGTAGAAAAATACCTGGTAATAAAGGACTTCTAATTTTTTTTTGAAGTAAAATATAAGTGTGCCTTCTTTTAATACAAAATCTAGAACACTAAATATTCCCAGAGATGTGTAGCTCTGTTGAGAAGCAGTCATTTTCTTCACCAAAATGTAACATAAACTCAACAACTCCATAAAAGGAGGGAATCACAAATTAAACATGAGAATTTGGAATCAGGATTTATACAACTAAGATGACTACAGTAGGCACCAGCAGGTGTCAAAAAACCCTTGAACATTACAAATCAGTCTTGCTTTTTGTGCTCCTACAAATCACTCCCTTGCAGCCATTTATATGCGTTTTCCTTTATATCCTTAAAACTAACAAAAACCCTACAATCCAATGCCTTCACAATAGCGGAACTGGTTCACCTTAGAAGCCCCAGACCCTGGAAAATTCTTCCATCAGAAACGCCCCTTGGTTCTTCTGATACCCATGGCAGATGTAGAGTCCTTGAACTTGCTCCTTTGTGCAAGTTGTATTCCCTCCATTCCTCTCACTTGGCAAAAAATACTCCAGGGACCATCAGTTGTTAAGCAGTGCTTTGAGTTGCTCACACTTTGGTCTTTACTCTGTTAAGCTTCATAGCCAACATAAATAAAAAAACTTGCCCTTTCCTCACTGTGCCCTACCCAAGTAACTTAACAAATGGAGGGAAGCAGGCAATGATGGAAGAGGGAACAATTAAATGGAAGGTCTGCACAACAAAGGCTTCATGTGCATAGTAAAAATACTAAAATGTGTTGGATGCATCCAGGAGTGCTAGCTTCTATTCATTTGTTCTTCTTTGGAAGTTTGTAAAAGTAGGAGTTTCTTTTTCCGATATTCTTCATTCACCCGCTCTGCTTGCTCATCTATGGATTTTCTTATACATGTTTTGAGTTCCTCAATTCCTTCTCCAGTATACGTAGATATAGGAATTACCTCTCTGAATTCAAGAGTATTTGCTGGAATCATTTCTTCCTCTACTAAGTGTAAGAAGTCTGAAAAATTGTATTGAAAGAGTTAGTACAATCCCCAAATACTGTATCACTACAAGGCCCATAAAATCCCATTAAATGTAAAAATTAACTTCAATAAATTACAGTTATAAAAATAAATGTGATTAATATGCACATTATCTGTTTAATTAATCTTTTAAAATATACCTAAATCTCAGAAGACAAGCACTAACACAGCAGTTATACCACTCTTAATGCTGCCATGAGAAGATTCTATACACTTCCAAAGAGTACAAAGAAATCCCAAATTGCAGATTATGGGAGAATATGGTCTTAAGCTTTTCTGGTTTCTACACACTCCAGGAAAGAGAAAGCAACTCACCCCAATGTAACTGCAAAATTGAAGTAAACCTACATAGACCTGTCCAGAATTTTCATGTGCTCAGGCCAGAGTCACATGACAAATACTATATATGTCAGTGCCTGTAAGGGGACCTTCTATGCAGGTAACTCTTATTCCAGACACCTAGACTGGAAACTGACTCTCCCATATCATAGTTGAGAAAGATCATCTGGGCTATCTCCATTTTATTACAATCCTTTCCCAACAGTGAAGCCATTCCAAATGCATATAAACAGAGCTCTAAATGCAGGAAGTGATTTTAAACATATGTTCAAATAATAAATTTAATAGCTGACTTCAGTTTCAAACAACTCCCTGCCAATGCAGTTTTCCCGATGAAATCTTACTACTACTTCTGACAAAAGTTATTGTTGTAATTTCATTTACCCTGAGGATTCTCTAGTTGTGTCATAAGTTCATCCAAGTTGTCCTTTGCACAAGGCAAATCCATTTTATTAATGGCAAGAAGTGCAGGCTTTGTTACAAGTTCCTCTTTGTACAGCTCCAGTTCCTTAAAAGAAAAGTAAATTTCCCTTAGTAAGTATTTCTAGTTTAACAAGTGCTACTTCAATTTTATATCTCCTCTCTCATTTGTTTAATTGCCTAAATAGCCTTTCTTGCCTAAGCAGCTGTGAGTTTGACTCAGGTGCTCAAGGCTGATATATTAAAGCAGTCTGACAGAAGAAAATAATGTTCAGTGATTCAGTCATTTTTTGCTCAGACAGATTTCAGGTAAAAAGCCTAGCTCATTCTGAAATACCTCTTACAAAAAGAATGACAGTTTTGGTTTTTGTTTATTCTGATATCCATGAGCGCAAAATCAATTTCAGAAACACTTCAGACCTATGAAACATGTAAGAAAATCATTCAGAGAGTGTTAAAATTCTTTAACATTTTAGTAACAGAAAATCACAACCATGAATAAACTAAAATAAACACCAATACCTGAAATTTAGAAGATTCATCAACTTAAATCATACAGTTAAGAGCTAAATTTGAAATGACATTATTTTTATGTATTATTTTAATCAGAAGCATAGTTAAGAGATGGAAACAGTGAATATCTGCAAAGCTGGGGCCCAATGTCTTTCCTCTGTTAGGATATGCAATAAGGGCATCAAGGCAGGGATTTAACTGTAACCATGTACTTCTTAAAATGCTACTGGGTTGGGGAACTGAAAATGATGTATCTTTTTACCTTTACTTGACTGTAAGAAATATCCCACATGCTGCATAGATTAATCAATTATGAATCAATTATAAACTAATTATGATTATTACCCAACATAAACTAGGATGGTTATTAACTTGGGCAGGTAAAAATAAAGACATCATCATTTTGGAGAACCTCTTTGTTAACTGGCCTTATCTTATAAATTCGGAAGACACACTAACATTTGAATGCTTCTTGATCAAAACTGAGCCATTTTCTTGACTCAACACATAACTACAACTGTCAAATAGGAAGATGAGAACTTACCTTTGTTAGAAGCAGTATCGTTTCAAAGGCTGTTCTGAACTGAGTCTTGATAGACAGCTGAAACCCAGAAATATCAACCTGAAAAGGTACACAAAAACAAGCTTTGTGGTGTAAAATTATGTTACAGTATCAAGGTACTCTCCATCAATTATTTTGCCCTGGAATGTCCATAGCCATGTGTTCATTCCTGGGCAAATAACAGAGGGCAAACTATACACCCAAGAAACATCAGATGCTGGAGGCCCAAACTGGTTAGTTCTGATACAGTGTTTCTCAAAGGTCTGGTTTTTAAACTTCTTATGGGGATCTTACAGAAAAAAAAAATTACTTCATGCTTTTGTTATGCTTGAAACACTTCACTGTTCTAAATTAATTGGAAACTTTCAATGATAAATTCTATTTAAGGATTTAATTTATCATTAGTCATTTGAGTGTTCCATTCTGTAAACAGAATTACAGCTGTATTTATCATAAATCATGCAAATTACAAATGATTTTCTAAATTCCCACTACAATGCAATTAAAATGCATTTTCTTTATTTCACTGCCTTTGATTTCAATAAGCTGTAAATTTTATTTAACTTACAACTAAGAGAAGCTGTTTGGTTCTTTCTACATGTTTGAGAAATTTGTGGCCCATCCCTTTGTTTGCATGTGCACCTTCAATCAGTCCTGGGAGATCAGCTACTGAAATCTAGGAAAACAAAAGTTTCAAACAAAATACTTCCAGTAAGCAAACCCAAGTACTTTAAACTATCAACAGGGATTATCATTTTACATAAACAAAAGAACCCAGACAAAATAATTTGCATTGGCTGTTTCAATATATATACAATCTATCATTAGAAGCAGATTAAACAAAATGCTGCTATTATACAAACCTGGTGCTCCTCATGTTCTCCCTGTCTATTTTTTATTTCTGTCTGCAAAGTACAAAATAGAGGCTCATAATACCTCTGCAGAGATCCTACAAAATTTAGCTATTACCTGAGAATAAAACAGACTCTGAAAAGCAAGTAGCTTAGGCTACCACATCTGTACAGAACTCAAACTGTCACTAGAAAAGAAAATAAAGGCTGTTCCTTGTGGCTATGGAGTATCATTACTCCAAATACAAACCCTCTTAACATTGCTCCCCTGAGTGTGAGAAGATACAAGAATTTGACTTCTGCTCTTCAGCTCAAATGAGACTTTGATTAGTCAATCAGCTTCCAGCCAGAGCCCAGCAAAGACTGCCAAAACGGACAGGGACCTTGTCATTTTCTCTGCTGATTGAGAGGGCTGTTGGACAGCTCAGGCAGACCGAAAACGAGCAGAATAATAATAAAACCCCCAAAATAGCTACTCAGTAACTCACAGAAAGCTAAGACAGAGAGTGAAGTAAAGAAGAGCAAAGGTAGGGTCTTCAAATCTCTCTAATGCCCATTTAGACAGCAACTGGATTAAACTGGACGCCGCCTGAAGCCAGCATACCATAAAATTGCCAGTGTGCTACCTATTGCAGAAGGGGCTCAGATACTCTGGTAGAAAATCTAAGTGCTTCTGCTACTTTTCATGAACTGGTACTGATACCACTCATACACAGATCCTCTACCTTTGTGTCTTTTCCAATTAGTAATGACAGACAGTACCAGGTAACTTGCATGTATTTTCTTTTTCATAATGTACTAAGATAAAATAAGCATATACATGCTACATATCTCTCTCTTTAAAAATATCAATGTTCCATAGGAAAAACTGAATCCTTGTCTCTTGAGTGATACAGGAAAGACACCTCAGTAATTGCTATTAACTACATTGCTGATGTTGTTTCGGTTTCAGCAGTTGCAATACAGAGAGTACTTCCTCTTACTCTCAGAAGTTCCCTGTGATCACAATCACTAGTCCCCTTGACTTTAGAAAAGAGGTATTTTGTCCACATATATACCCAACACTGTGGTATAAAAACCATGAACTGTAGAAATGGCCAATGATAAGGATCACTGGCTATGCCAAGAAAAAGACTTCAGAAAAGAAAGCCAGGAGTGCAAGTAGATCTCTTGCTGGAGAAAGATACATCAGTAAGAGCAAGAGATCCTCATTCATGGAAGACAGTTTTTTGAAAGGGCTATGAAAAATCCTGTTTACTTGCAGCATAGCTTTCTAGGATAAGCTACCCTAAACTAGCAGATAAAATGAATACAAAAACAATTTTCCCTTAGACATATTGCATTTCTACAGGGAACCAGACAAACTAGACTTACTTCCCTTAATACACAGTTTTGTTGAAGTTTGTTAAATGAAGATTTCAAGCATCAGCTACTGAATTTCCCTAGCATTATTGCTTCTGAAAGCAAAACCAGTAGGTTTTTGTCTTTTCATATCTGAGGGTTATGTTTTTCTGGTTAACTCATCTGAAACTCTTTTATGCACTCGCCTTTTATCTTGAAAGTGATGAGTCCAGTGCTGCATATATCATACACTTCAAAAACAAAGTAAAAGCACATCAAAGAAGATTCAAGCTTGAGGAATGAAAATGTTTGCTGCAACTTTAAGTGAAGTTGGGGTCCAAAACCTATTAGTAAGTGTCTCATTTAGCACTGGTTTCACCCTCAGTGGATACTGTAGAACAGATTCCAGGCACCACACAATTATCTGCCAACTTTTATCTGAAGAAGCTGGGTGGAACAGAGTTCACAAAAATTAAAGTGGTAGGGCCATAGCTCCACCAGTCTTCCAGAACTACAGCCTACCACAGAAGGAACTGGACCCACGTGCCTTACCTCTCAGGTAGTGCACTATCCTGGGTGTTCAGGTCATCACTATCACATCATACTATTTTACTTTTTAATTAAAAAACCCAACCCACCAAACAAAAAAAACCCTAGACCACAAAAACCAAACCCACAAACACAAAAAACAAAAGAAAGAGCAGCCAACCCTGAAAGAAGTTATGGTAACAGGGTTATAATCAGAAAATTCCCTGCTGTTCACTAACGTAGATCTTCCGCTATTGGACAAATCTGCTATTATTTGCAATCCTTTCTGAAAATTATTCACTCGGTCCAGAGCTCTCTGTATGGGCAACTTGCAGAACATTTGCTTCTTCTAAATAAAGATAACAGGCGGGTCTCTGAAACAGTGATTTTTTTCCAAGTCGTAAACTTTTAAGAGTATACTAGGACACAGCAATCTCAATTCCATAAACAATTTCATACCTCTAAGATTATAAGGCAGGATTAGAACCACAGAAAGGAGGTAAGAGAAAATGAGAAGTCATTTAATAAAGTGACTTGAAATAAGCTCTACATCATATTACTGTACTTGGCTATGAAACTCTCTTATTATTATTTCATAAAATAGTACTTTTCCCAGAACTCCTGTTAAGTCCATGCAATTGCATTTGACATGTACACATTATAGACACACATATGAAAATACCTGCAAGTTTTCTTTCTCTTTCTGAAATTCTGTTAAGCAACATAAATAGTCACTCTACATACCTTTAACAAAAAAACAGTGTGAACTTTCATACCAACCTGCTTATAATCTGCATACATGATCTTTCCTAGTTCAGGCTGTATTGTTGTGACTGTGGCAAGGGGACAGGAAGAAAACAAAACTAGTTTTAACATTTAAAAAAATGTTAATGTTATAAAACATTTAAATATTGTAGGACTTTCTTAGTGTATTTAAATTAAACAAATGTGCAGTAGCAAAAAGATAAAATAAGGAAAAGGAACAAAGAGAAAGCAAAGTAAGATAGATGAAAAAAAATCCAGTGCTTCACCACGTCTTCTCTCTTTCTGCAGTTCTGCTCCAGTCCTCCCAAAAAGGGAACAGTGAAGGTAGAGAAGTCCCAGACACAAAAATTATTACTTAGACTATGGATTAGCTTCCCAACAGGGAAAAATAATGAAAGGTAAAGTGGGATAGGACTCTTCAATCTGAGAAAAGGCTGTAGAGAATTGGGAATGGTGCAAAAAGGTCAGTAGGAATTATCAGTACTTGCACTCTTTAATTAAAGAAGATTAGATGACTAATCCTAACTTACTGATAGAAAAATAACAAAAAATTTCTGTCCACTTTTCAGTGAATAGATTAAAAACCCCAAATCTTCTCTGTTACAAGTAGTAGCAAATTCCAAAGCATACAAGATGTTTATGCAAAGGAACTTGACAGTACATATTCAGTAGACCAAGGATATTACACACCTCAGAGACTCTCAGTTGCAATAAAATGGGCTGAGATGAAAATAAATGTTAAATAGACCCTGCATTAACAGGTTGAAGCACTATGGGGGTGTACACATGAAAAACTGAGGTGGGTAAAGGAACTGGATACTGAAGCAGCAAGTATCTCCTTGAAGTATTTCTTATAATTAAAAAATCAGGCAACATTCCTATACCCTATTCTTTATTATAAACCTTTATTATAAGAAAGTCAGTGAAACGCCTTCTTGCTCTCAGGAAATATTACTGCTCTAAAAATAAGAGTATAAACTTACAAGCATAATTTGCAATCTCGGGTTTGGCATGAGAAATCTTGCTTAACAAGGATGACTTTCCCGCATTTGGAAACCTAGAAGGAAAGTCAGGATTTATACACTGACATATCTGATTCCTGTATATTTATTTCCAAACATATTCTTCAAACTCAATGCTATCAACTCATTCTTGTACTCATCTACTCAGACGATTTTTTTTTTACAAAATGAACAAACCCCAGATCATTATGATTTATTTTTTGACATCAAATCTGAGTAATTTTTCTAAATCCAACAATACTTCCTAAGGATGCAGGCAGGAGAGTTATGTAAATACATGTGTAATAGATTTAAGAGAAATCTTTCAAAGTCATGCAGATAGAAACACAGCATTACCATCCAGGTATACTTGAATTCAGTCTTCATGTGCTATAGCTAATTTTGGAAATTATGCATGCATTTTAAAAAGCTGTCATGCTAATATATCTTACCAGTTGGATTTACAGTCTCTTAGCATACACATCACGGTTTATGAAAGTCTACAATTCAAGTACCAGTGGTACCTAAGCTAGAGTTTAACTAACACAGCAGAGCAAATGTAAACTCAGAGAGAGTGAGACTGTGAGACACACACATGCACAGTTTATAAGTGGTTTTAGGGCAGCAAAGTTGTATGAGGGATCCTGAAATTATTACTAACCTGTTTTGTTACCAAGTAGACCTAAGAGAACACCAAGGAAGCCCTAGGAGTTCGTCTGTGCACAACTGACTGTTACAACATTTTCCCTTTACAAGGGATAGCTATACCTGCATACTACAAAAGTGTTCCTTAAGGGATACACCAGCTTTTACAAAAGCTTCTTCACAGAATACATCTACCCACTGAAATGGAAACCTAAGTTAAGACTGAAACTGTAACACACACTTGTTTTAAAGATTAACCTGAGCTGTAAAAGTCACAATAGCCTTGATCCATGTAAAACCTGAAGTCAATCCTGACATGCAAGGATAGACTACTGTCCTTACTCTTGGCACATACTCCATCCAGAAAGTCCACACAAGATTTGTGTTCCTGTCAAAGTCACAAATATTCATCACAGCATGATCAAAGAAAACTGTCTACAGGCAACTCAACACAGCCACAAAACACAAAGGAGGTGTCCCACAGAAAACCAAATACTTTCCACTTGAATACAGCCAGAACCATGGCCTGTTAACAAGGCTAGTACTGCATTATGGGCCTTTATGAAGGGGCTGTACACAAATCTTTCTTAAAAAACAAAAAGCAACCTAATGACTCTTGTTATAATAGGGAAACTATTGATTGTAGTTTTAATACACTCTGATGTTGAAAGATGCCTTAAAGACATTCCAGAAGGTTACTCTGGTCATATCCTCAAGTGAGCTCTTTGTTTCCACTGAGGTACAATATGTTCTTTGAAGTTTAAATTGCAACCTAGACTAACACATCACAACCTGTACCCAAATCTGATGAGCCTTTCTCAAGTCTACATGTTTTTTTTTTACCTGATCTAATACCAAACCACTCACAAAAATGATAAAAATAGCAAACACAAAGAGATCAAAGTACAACCACAAAATATCAGAGGCTGATTCATACTCTCAATAAGAAAATATATGCTTCTCTAATTGACTGATAATGATTTTTGTATCCATTGTGAAGGCAAACTCTCAGCTAACATACAAGATTAAAGAAGCATCAGCATCATAAAACTCCTGTATTTTCACACTGACAAAAACAAGAAAAAAATTCTGTCATGTAATTACTGAAGAGCAATTGAAAATTATGTAACTTTAGAGAAATTTTATATTAACAAAATTATTTCTAGTAACAAAAATAAAAATATAGCTAGAAAACCATGCTGTCTTCAAGTTTCCATTCTTTACTGGTATATACCAACTAGACTATTTCCACCTCAAACTCATCATCATTTCATGTTTCCTATGTTTTTTATTAATAAGGACCACAGGCCTGATTTACGTTAGCAGATGCTGAATAGAACAATAATTGTACTACACTAGAAGTGTAGCTTCTTGAAAGCTTTCTCCAAATAAACATATATTTATCTGCATTGTTATAAAGCAGCAACACTGATATGCAAGTCCAACTGTTCTAGTTTGTAATTACTTCTTTCCAATGTTCCAAGTCGGATTTTTGGGAAAGTAGGAAACACAGCCTCTGGAATTCTCTTTGGAATTGCTACTGAAAGGATCCACTTGTGCCAGTGCCATGAAGTTAAACATACAATATGCAGTGTTCCTGGCTCTGTTTTGCACCTCCTATTTATTTCACAAATATTGTGCTAATGATATTGTAGCAATCACTGCAACTGCTAAATACAGTTATATTACTAATTATATATTGTCCTGATTCATGAAGCCCTTCACTCACCAAAACATAATGAGTACTATAAAAATGTTAAAATTAATTTACTAGCTTTATACTCAATCTGATTTTCTAAAACTGCAAATAACTTATGTGATCCAGACTCTCAAATTTCTTTGAAATTGAATTTGAAATGTACTACTTTGTGTTCCAATATCAGTTTTCAAACTTAACAGTACTTACCCAACTAAGCCAACATCTGCTATAAGTTTCAAATCAAGATGAACAGTTCGCCTCTGACCTTTGCAAGGCAGAAAGTTTGTAGCCAAAGAGCCTCCAAGTCCTCCACGAGCTGCTAAGAATCTTTCTCCTGCTGCATTAAGCTCTCCTGAAAATGAATTCATTAGTGAACAAACACAATCCCCTGCAGTAGTTCCGTTGTGATTTTCCATTTAAATGTCTCCAGTTATGAGACAATTTTCTGTGGGCTTCCTTGCAAGAACTGTGCCCTCAAGGTCATGGTGGTTTTCCTTGTTTTGGAAACAAATGAAAGCCATCACACCCCAGTATTGTTCTCTGTCATACAGTCACCTCATGAAAAGTGCAAGGCAGGCAAAGTATGGCCCAGATGGAGCTTCTGAAGCCTCCAATATTTGAATTCAAGAATGCAAGGAAAAATATGCATTGATAGAGATGTGGCTCTCTTCAGATGTTCCATATTTTTCCATAAGATGTAGGCTGTGATATCTCCCTTAGGGTCAGAATAAATAAAACAACAAAAAAAGCACAACATTTGGGTGTCGTTACCCACTGCTATGCCTACATCATAAACAAATCTTGCAATACATCCAATTTAGTTGAACATCCAAACTAGGGCTGAATTTAGTTTTAATAACTAGTTTGTGAATTTAGTTTTAATTCTGAACAATCTGAAAAGAAAAATTCTTGAGAAACTGCAAAGGAACTGTTGAGAGCTATTCCAAAAGCACTGTATTGAAAGAGATCTTCCTAGTGAGTAAAAAACAGATATGCATTTTAAGTAACCTAAAATGTTGACATTCAGCAAGGATCTTTGTCTTCTAAGCATTTTCATAATTCATTAAAGATATAGGGACAGTGGGGTTTATGAAGATGTAATTTATGTGAGGTCATGAATGATTCTTTGGAGGATCAGTATGGTTTCCGTCCTTTTAACACTTGTTTCCAATGGCAAAGGACTTGTATGTAGCATATAAGCCAATACTAAGCCAACTACTGCTAATTTCTGGAAGGGGTCCCTGCTTTTCCAACAATTTTTACAGTGTATTTGTCAACTCTTTGCCTAAACAAAGAAAAACAGACACATATTTTAGAAAACGTGCAGCCTTAAAACATCCTGGTATTAAAAATGCACTAGATGTTGTCAATAAATGTGACAAACATTAGATACCTTAAAACAAAGCGAACGTTCTTACCAATCTGCTTGCCATCATCATCAAGAACTGAAATTCCCAAAGGCACATGAACTTCACAATCTTTTCCTTTTTCACCTTTTAGAGCTTTAACACTGGGAGAAATTAAACCTGTCTTAGTAACTTAAGCTGACATTTTTCTTTCTGGAAAAGTTGTAAATAGCAACTTGCATTAAACAGACTCTTACCTGCTGTTGGCTCCTGTTCCAGCTACAAATCGCTTCTGGGGATATTTCTCCCTAATGCTCTTTAAGGTAGTCCTTTCTCGGGCGACGAACCAGACATCACCACCTCTTCCTCCTTCCCCTCCAAGGTTAGGATAACCCATTCCACCAGTTCCTCCTCTCACATAGACCCGCAAATCGTCTATGAAGTTGCTGTACTAATAAAACAACAGTTTCAACATCAGTTAATTATGTTGTTCATATTTCGCTTCATAGAAACGTGTGTAAAACCGCTTAGACAGATCTTTGATGGCAATAGAGGAAACTTCAGAAAGCAGAGCGTAAGCCTCCAATATAGTTTTTAATCAACGTTTGGCATGACTTCCTCGGCAGCGGCACCTCACGGTGCGCAGGGCAGCGGGCCGGGCCGGGCCGGGCGAACCCCTGCGCCGGAGACCCGCGAGTGCCGCCACCGCGGGGCATGGCCGCCGGCCCCTGCCGGGCGCCGGGCACTGCGGGCGGGGCGGGACGGGCCGGGACGGGCCCGTGCCGCCCGGCACACGGGAACTCCCGGAGAGGCCCCGGGAGCGGGACCGCCGCTCCCCGCCAGCCCTCCCCGCCACCCGAGCGCCGCCTGCAGCACCGTCCCCACCGCTCCGCGGGCCGGCCGCACTGACCTTCCGCAGCACCGCCGCGCCGCACCGCACCATAGCGGGAGCCGCAGCCGCCGCCCGGGCCCGGGCCCAGGCCCCGGTGGCTGTGTGGAAGGCACGGGGCAGGCAGGCGGCCGGGCTCCGGGTGCTGCACGGCGGGAGCGGAGAACAGCCCCGCTCCGGTGCGCAGGCGCGGCCCGGCCCGGCCCGCCCGCCGCCGCTGCTGCTGCCGGGTGCGGCCGGCGCTGCTCCGAGCCCCGGCGCGGCGGGACGGGCCCGCTGCCTGCCACAGCCGGCCCCGCGCCTCCGGCTGGAGCGCGGCAGTGATGCTGGCGTCTCCAGTCAGAAAGAGTTAACAAATCGCCCATGGAGCTGCCGAGGTTGAGAAGGGGGCTGTGAAACAGGAGAGGACACTGCCTTACTAGTAAAGCAGGTCTCATAACCTCAGATGGGAGGGACCCTGGGCGAAGGACCACCTGGGCTTTTATCGCACATTCCTGTTGAGTTGTCTGCTCCTGCTATGTCACTGGCTATCTCTTGTCACCTGCTGTGCCTCTTGTCCCTTGGCTGGCGCCAGGGATCCCCGTACCCTTTGTAGTGCAAGGATTGGTCTGTACGGCCTTTGGAATCGTACCCATGGACCACCAGCTCGGAAGAAAAGACTGAGCGTGTGGACTAATTAGAGTGGCAAAGGAAAGAATACTTTAAGCAACAGAAGAGAGGATAGTAATTAATAATTAGATAACTTGTAGCCAATGAACTGTGATATCTTTGTTTGCTAAAATGTATACATAGTGTAAAATTTTGAGAATCGGTGTGCTTGATTTGTGGAAAACTTCCACCTTGTGCCCTGCACAGAATAAACTGTGTCTCCTTTCTAAACCTGGCTCTGCCTGTGTTTAGAGTCCCTAAATTGGCAGCAACAGGAGTGCTTGAGGGGAGAGCACAACCCCAGCTGCAGGAGTGGCCAGGTTTTGGTTAACATCAGCGATCTCCAGCAGCGTGTTCTCCTTGGAAGCTGTGTGCTGGTTTGAGACAGCATCTACTGTTGGCTGTCCCCATGCAGCTGGACCCTTTAAAACCTGTTGGTCATATTGCTGGTGCGCTCTCCCTCAAGAAATTGAGACCTGGCCTTTAAATGATGCTGGTTTTCAGGATAAGTATGACAGTTAAAAATACATGACTTTAATAAGGCTTAAAGTGCTTTGCATTTTTTAAATGGTCATGAATAAGAAATTATTTTGTAAATTGTGACATCAGTAAGGTTTGAAGAGTAAAATTGGTGAAAAAATTACATAGAGTCATAGAATGGTTTGGATTGGAAGGGACTTTAAAGATTATCCAGGTCCAATCCCCCTGTCATGGACAGGACACCTTCCACTAGACCATGTTGCTCCAAAGCCCTGGCCAACCTGGCCTTGAACACTTCTGTGGATGGGGCATCCACAGCTGCTCTGGCCAACCTGTACCAGTGCCTCAGCACCCTCACAGTAAAGGACATTTTCTGTGTGTCTAACCTAAATATTTCCTCTCTTGGTTTGAACCTATTGCCCCTCAAACTATCACTACAGCTCCTGGTAAGTTCCTCTCCAGCTTCCCTGTACGGCCACTCCACATACTGGAAGGTTGCTATGAAGGCTCCACACAGTCTTCTCCAGGCCAAACAGCCCAAATTTTGGCCTGTCTTCAGAGGCGAGGTGCTCCAGTCCCCTTCATGGCCTCCTCTGGGCTTGCTTCAACACTTCAGTGTCCTTCTTGTGTTGGGGGCACCAGAACTCCACACAGGTGTTCCAGGTGGGGTCTCATGAGAGCAGAGAAGAAAAATCTTTCTTTCACAAGCCTCTATTTTGTAGATAAATATTTCTTAGATAATATGAACACAGTTTTAGGTTTTTGTGGTTTTTTTAAGCACTACTCCTCATCAAAAAGTAAGTATTTCTCTGTTCCTTCCCACAGCTTTTCCACAAGGTGTTACATTCTCGATTGCACCTGTTAGCTGCCTGAGGAGAATCATTACCATTTACAGTAATTTAATACAAGAAGTAACTTCAACAATGCATTTTATCTGTTACATAATAAAATAATTAAAAAAAAATTAGAAAACAGTGGTATGCCTTATACATTCTAAATGGCCCAGCGGGACATTTAAGTTCATGTGAATTGCAGTACAGAAATTATCACCACCGCAAAATATTCAGAACTCCCATGTTGTGCTTTCAGATCACGGGGACCCCATCTGCAGTCCTGAAACTGGTAATATGTAAAACCTAGTGCGAAGTGTTTTGAACTGATCAGTTAAGAATGTTATGACTGGAAAATAGCAAATGTGGGTCTGGCATTGTCCTTGAGGCATTTGACTGAGGGCTTGTAGGCTTAGACTCCTCTTCTCTACTCAGTGGTGACAGATGTCTCCAGAGATCAAACCATGTCATGATTGTGCAATCCCCATCTCTCTCTGTTAAGTCTTTTAGGTGAGCTGAATTTAGACTGTAATTGTGTATCTTTGAAAAGAAGAAAAGTGACCTGGCCAACCACACAGACCCTGAAACCTGGTCTCGCTGCAAAGCTTTGGAAAAACTCAGATTTGCTATATTAATTCCCAACAACATTTGATATGGTATCACCTGGGAAGGAATGAGCATATGTGGGTTAGGAGAGAAATTGAAAAGTGAGATAGCCACAAATAAAGTTAAAAAGAAAGATGTCAGGCTTAAAGGGTTTGTTTTAGGATGGTCTTATTTGATATTTTTTGTAGAAGTTCTGATAAAATCAGTAAGAGCATGCTCATGAAATTTGGAAATGAGATATACTTAGGAATCACCATAAGTAGAGAAATGTGCTGCTTTTGGCTGGGATAGAGTTAATTTTTTTCTCAGTGACTAGAATGGGGCTGTGGTTTGGATTTGTGCTGAGAAGAGTGTTGATAATGCAGGAATTTTTTAGTTATTGCTGAGCGAGGCTTGCATGGAGCCAAGACCTTTTCTGCTCCTCATTCTACTCCATCAGTGAGTGGGCTGTGAGTTCATGGAAACTGGGAGGGGACACAGCCAAGACAGCTGGCCCCAAGTGACCAAAGGATATCCCATACTATGTGGCATCATGATCAGTAATAAAAGCCAGGGAAAGAAGAAGGAAGGGAGGACAGTCCAAAGTCATGGTGTTTGTCTTCCCAAGTCACTGTTAACGTGCGATGGGACCCTGCTTCTCTGGAGATGGCTGAACACCTGCCTGCCCATGGTAAGCTGTGAATGAATTCCTTGTTTTGCTTTGTTTGCTGCATGGCTTTTGCTTTCCCTATTAAACTGTCTTTATTTCAACACACAAGTTTTCTCATTTTTACGCTTCCAGTTCTTTTCCTGCACACTCGTGCAGGAGTGAGGGAGCAGCTGCATGGTGCTTAGTTGCTGGCTGGGATTAAACCACCACAAGGAAGTGGTTTAATCCAAGGAGATGGATTTCATTTAAAGTAAGGAGGTATTAATGTCATTGTGTAAGGCCCTGGTAAAATCTCATATGGGGTACTGTGAAAACGTCTAATCAATTGTTCTATAGCTGAGCTAAGTCTGAACTAAAAGAGGGCTAGAGGGAAGCTAGGTCCATCACCAGAGACCTCGAGAGTCTTTCATAAGAACAGATATTAGGATGGTTCAGCTTGTTTACTGCAACAAAACAAAACCAGAGAGGAGACACAGGTGCTGTCTATAAATATATCAGGAAACTAAACATGAAGGATGAAAACCATCTAATTGAAGGGGAAAGACACAAGAACAAACAGATATGTACTATTCAGTAATAAACATATCAGGAAATCAGAATAATAGTTTCTAGTCACTACTGCAATTGAATAATGAAACTGCTTTCCATGGAATTAGTGGGAACAAAAATATTTCTGTTTTTAATATGGCACTTCATAAATGTATGAGGTGATTGTACAACAGAGCTTTTTTGTAGCGGCAGGGAACTAGGCCCTGTCATTCAGGAGGAATGTTCTGTGTTACCATGCCAATTCATAGAACAAACAGCAGAACATTTTGTCCAGATTTATGATTAATAATATGGGAAGGACCTGTCAGTTTTCTCTGAATAGAAGGCAAGGTTCAGAAGTCCTTACAAATGCAGAAGTCAGATTGTGTTTCTGTGACTTCAATAAAGCATGTGATGTCAGCATTCTATGGTAAAGAATAGAAAGAAGGAAATAAACAAAAGAACTTTTAAGTGAGATGAAAAAAGCGCAGGTAAGTTGCAGATAGTTCTTCAAGGATCAAGTCACAGACTGTGCCTGTTTGGCCAAATTTAGAAATATATCCTCTGAGAGAAGGCTCTCTGAGAGAGACTATCAGACTCAGCCCTCCTTATCATCGCTTGGTCGATAGCTGGATCACATGACAGGGATCCCTAATGCCTCACGTCAGCACTGTCCAACATCACATCATCACCTGCAGCATCCCAAATACGGACCATCCAACTTATTATGGATTCATCAGACCGTCGGGTGTAGTCCTTTATTAATTTCCTTTATATAGTCCTTTATATAAATTCCTTAATTAATTTCTGGGCATGGGGTAGCGATAGGGGATACACATCACAAAGTTACCCCAAGACATTGGCCCAGAGCTCTCCTTGGATACCAATACAACTATTTATCAACTTACACCCTGGTTTTGTGCTGTGTTCTGCTTATGTGGTACATAGTGTTTGAATTCAGTCCTTATGAATTTAATCCTTACAACTGTTAAGAGCAGCCTGGTCTGAAGCTGGTCCACTTAGCAGAGCCCTAAATTCCGTGTGCTGCACTTCCTTAACATGCAGCAGGAGGTTAACAGGTGAATGTGTAGACTGGCCCAGAGCTGCCAGCAGAGCTACTAACCAGTGTTAATTCATGTAATCAATCCACAGCTTTACCTCGAAAAACAGAAATAAAGAAAAGCTGGTCTCCTATATGCTACGAGTTGAAGGTGTTAAATTTATTGACATAACACTAGATTTGTTTCAACAGAGAGCGAGCTTATGCCAACAAGCTCATGCCAGCAGGGAATTAAGTAACATTTCATTTGAAATGTGGCATTGTGCATTTTCTGGAACCTTTTATAACATTGAGTGGCTCATCACACATACATGAGGCTAAGAATTACTGAAACAGAATCATTAACACTCCGAAGTTTGAGGATATTTAGATGTTTCATTGTCCAAAAACTTTACTTCAAAAATGTATCTGGTCCCCTGAAGAGACTCTGTTTTCCAGGTCAGGACTGATTCTATCACCTTTCTCTCCTGTTAGCATTGAGTTTGTGATACTTGATCTTCTGTAACAGGGCTGTGAGCACTTCACTGTCAAGGCTGATGGCAGAACATCACTGTCATTTCTTTACTTCAGAAGCTGCTAATCTGTGATGCAGAGGGTAACTCTATTCTTTATCCTCAGTGAATCAATCCTGTTTAGGTACAAGTGTCCCTATGTCACAGAGATATCTATAATTCAGTCACAAAAGGCTGGTAGCATTTTAAAGGCTCCCAAACTGATTTATACATAGTCAATGCATATTCTGAATTTCATGATAAATAATGCTTCAGTACCTGCTCTTTCATTCTTATTGTGTACTTCACATATTTGTATATGATTGCTTGAAAATCACAAGGGTACAGCTACCTCAAATCACAGTTTTACCTCTCTGTTTCTTTTCTCTCATGACATAAATTACTAAGTGGTGTACTGTCATCAACTCTAGCAGGAAGCCATAAAATCTCTTCCTCAACAATTTTAAAACTTCCGCCAGAGGTTTTTTGAAATTTGTGCTATATATGCTGTTTTTCTCAGTCTAGAGAAGAACTAATGTCGATGGCAATATGCAGAAAATAAGCAGAAATATTTTAGCAACAAATCTTTATTTAGAGTTGAAATAATTAAAAAACAAAACTCAATTTTCCTTTCCTTGCCTTTCTGAACATGCACACAGCTGGTAAGTTGGCATAATGGTCTTTCTAATTGAAAGAAATAACTACAAAAACATACCCAAGGTCCAAATATTGTAAAATATTGATGTATTAATTTTACAGTTTTATGGAAAAAGATAAAGAGATTTAACCAATATCAAGGATACACTCTTCAGTACGACAAAGTCCCACTAGATGAAGGCACCTCAGCTGCAATAATAGAAGGAATAAGTGGAAGTACGACAGTTTAAAACACATGCTATAGAAAGGTAGCAATGTTGAAAGAATTTTGAGGGAAACATTTTATTTTGCCCAGATTTGGCTATCAACTAAAAAATTAAAAATCACAGAAATAGCCACTTTTACTATGAGCCATATGAGCCATCTCATAAAACTCAAGTGTCAAGCAGCTGTGCTGGAATCTTTGGGTTTATGTGTAACATAAGCTGCACCTTTGGAATTCTTTTGGAAGCCCTGCAGAATTAAGAGAACAACAAAATTTTTCTCTAAATCCCATTTATATTTAGCCACTAGCTCAAAAGAAATCTTTCCAAAGTACACGGACAGGTTCTCTACTTTAAGAATTTTCCCCTTCAACCCAAGCCTTATGTAGCTTTCAGGTATGTTAGATTTTACAAAGGAGGCCACAGATTGATTTTTCTTGACTTTCCTTGACCTTTCTTGTTCTGAAATAGAAATTTTAATAACTAACTTAATAAACATGATCAGTGACTCTCTTCATGATGCTTCCATCCTACAAACCTCATGTTGTGCTTTCAGATCACAGGGACCACATGTAATATTCCACAGGATAATTAGTTGCCAATAATTTTGGTATCTACCAACTTGAATTCATGGGTCCATCCTTGTTCCAGGTGGCATTCTCCCAGAGGTGATGATCCCTCAGTGCATGACTGACAAAGTGCTTAACATCAGAAAGGAAAATAAAATATGGAAGTCAGCCTTCAGAACCTTTTTCACTTGGAGAGGTGATTTTTTAGGTATTATCAATGAATTCTCATGTATATTCCTAAGAGAACATTGTTGATGAGGTGGCATTTTAAAAAAAGGTATTTTTATTTGAAAGGATTTTACCAACAAAAATCTCTATCTTAGCATTTTGATTTCTATAGTTGTGTTCTGCAAATACTTTAAGACTAAAAATGGTGGATGTAACTAGAAAAAGGAAAAGCAAGAGGTGAGTGATAAAAATAAATCTGTAGGATGAAGAAATATGTTCAAAGGCTGCCTCCAGTGGCTTTTGGAGTAGAAGGAAATCACTGTTTGCACCAGTATCCTGTGCTACTACACCTAGATGTTTCAAGTGGGAATGAAATGAGAAAGGATTGATGCCACAGCCAAGAAGCTGTGGAACTACCCACCTCTTTACATGCCTTTAAATGCCTTTGAAATTTTGGCAGTTTCACTAATAAATTTGTTAGTGCATAAAGCAAGCAAAAAGGGAAATTTTTCTTAGCTTGAAAACTTACTGAATGCTTTATTTTTTATTAGTGATACAAAGGAGCTCACTTAAAGGTAGTTCTTTGTGAAGTCTTCCTAATGCTTTAATCTCTTTGTTATGAACACTGCTTTAGAATGTCAAGGAATAATTACAACTAATAGAGCTTTAGCTCCTTTCAATGATACAGTGAGTTCAGAGGTAAGATAACTATATTCCAGTCTTCCAGACATTTTCTGAAGCAAGATTTTGAAACAGTGTTGACATAGCTTAGCTGGAAAGGCTTCCAGAAGATACCTAATTATTGTGAACACTGTCATTTCAGAGCAGATTTGTATTTGTGCTTAAGTACTGTATATATTGGTTTTTAGACAGAAATGACTGTATTTCTACTTGAAAGAACTGACTGTTGCTGTCATGTTGCACTCCACCAATGCATGTTGTGAAACCCTAACAGACCCAATTTTACCACATATTTGTTCTTTTTCATTACTTTGAACATTGTCCCTGTGTGTTCTGGTAGGCAAACAGGAACATGAATGGAACCCTAGGTTTATGAAATGGGAGTTTATGAAATGGGAGTGTTCATGTTCCTGATTAGGAGAATGATTTGCTATCCATTGTGTTTCATCTTTCTGACAGCCCTCTGTCCCCCGAGCCAAGACACCTCCCATGCCCGGAAGGCAGTCTCCAGGTGAGGCCCCAGCCCAGCCTGGGCTGACACTGGGTGCTGCTGCAGAAAGAGGTGGGGCTACCACAGCCACAGCTCCCTTCACCCTTCCACCCACCTGAGTTCAGCTGCTGCTGCTGCTGCTGCTGCTTTGCCAGTGGCAGAGTTGTCCCTGTGCACTGTAACCTCAGCATCCTCGGAGCACCCAGCAGTTTCCAGGCACTTGCAGCCCTCTCATGAATGTCTTTCTTTTTCCCCAAGTGGCTGACTTCTGTTTTTCAAGGCTACTGTTTTCCATCTCCTCGCTTAAATACTGTAAGTACAGCTTCTGCTGTGGCTCTTTAGTTACTGCCTTTGTGAAATTCACCTCTCTTGTACTGAATAGTTAGAGTTACTTGCTCAAAGTCTCTGAGGTTTGTTGTGGTCTCTGCTCCTGTTTGTGGTGTTCAAATGGACCTTTAGCATTTCAGTTTTTAGCTGGATTAAAACATGAAACCAAAACAACTCAAAATGTTGGTGGTTTCCTGGCTGCTGTTTTCCTACTTTGTAGTAAATTGCCAGTGTGTCCTTCCTCTGAATGCTGGTGCATAGTGAAGTAGAAGTGAGAAGAGAAGCATTTCCATCCCTATTTGTTTGCTGGAACCAGTTTTCTAAGAACACAAAGAAGTGGAACTAATGTATGTTGATCAGCTCTCAGGGTGCTGAGGCAGGTAATTCTGCTGCCTGCTGAAATCTACCTGGCCCAGGTTTTAGGAAGGAGCTAGGTTGGAGGGTATCTGTCTGGCTCAGTTCCTTGGGTTCTGAAGCTGAAGTAAAGGAATACATGACTAAGGACCTCAGGTGGCTGCAGCAGTGTGATTACACACTCAAACTAAAAATCATCCCAGAACCCTGAGGCTGCAGCAAGAAGGCCTATTTCAAGCTGTCTTGCTTCCTGACCCAATTTGGTGTCACTGTGAACTCCATGGTGTCACCCCAATTCTGTATTCTTACAGACATTCCACATAAATGTTATTATCGTCTATGGGTTATTCTCTCTTTAATTGCATCCTAGGAGTTGCAGAAAGAACATCAGTGTGTTGGCACTCTGAAGACACCACAGACTAACTTTTCATATCGACAGTGCCCAGAGATATTTTCAGTTGAAGAGCACACTTGCAATTCTGGCCAAATTTCCAGTAAAATTTGCACAGCTGCCCAAAATCTTGCCTTTTTTTCTGTACAAAACCTCACATAATTTTTGCAATTGTATTTTACACTCTGAATTGGAAATTGGAGGGAATAAGCATGGCACCAACTATTTAAAATGGAATTGATTTAGGATACCAAAATAAGGGGCACTGTCTGAGAGTTTTGACTGTCTTCTTCAGACTTCTTCCTATGTTTGTCTTTTTTGTTTGATTGGTTTCCTCTTTATGTTTATTCTCCTGTTCCACTGCACTTTATCTTGATAGGAAGGACTGATAAAAAAAATTATCAGGTGTTTTAGTGCTGTTCTGTCTAAACTTGATTCAAGGATATGGAATACACATGATAAGGAGACTGCATTTTTCCCAGGGGGAATCTGTGTGTAGTAAAGAATACATATTCTGTAGCATTTGAAGTTCTCCTTATGCCTCCTGTGTTATTGCTCTTTGCATCTCTAATTCTCCAGATAGTTTGTGTGTTTTGCATATATACTAGATATAATAATGCCAAAATCTTACCTAATTTTCTAATATAAGCCAGAAAAGAATTTGCCCTCTTCCAGTCTTGCAACAGCTACTGAATGAGTTCATAACATGCCTACACTCGCCTAATACAGTTTATGGTCTGGTTTACCATTATTACCATCTTTCTGAGTTGGACTTTCCATGAAAGACTGCCTGTTTATAACTGTTACTTGTTTGCAGTAATTTAAAATAGCATTCGACTAGGACTCTTTAAGCATCTGCTATTAACCTGATTTTGCTGACAATCCAAGCACAGGAGTTTAAGGGAAGAAGTCTTGGTCTAAAGGAGCAGTTCTAACATAGGCTATGGTCACTTCAAACTCTTTGCTTCAGGTTTTCATGTTCTAAATGTCATTAACAATTTCTAGGTGCAAACCTAACTTCCAGCATTAGGGTTCACTGGTATTTATTGCATTTATTTTTCTGAATACCTGTATAAATCATCTCTTGGGGTACCCACAAGAGTTATGTGGCAATGAACTACATAACATCAGAATCACTGGGATTTTATACACTTCTTTTCAGGTATCTTCTTGAAGGATGGAATTTGTATGGAAACGATGGTGGTCTCTTCAGCTGGGCTGTATATTGATAGTGAATTTGGTTTATGCCAATCTAGAGTATCAAAAAGAAACTCCTCCAAGCCTGCGTGAGATTGACCATCAGTGCTGGCAGGTATCGTCCCAAGGGCTGGTGGAAATGAAGAAACTCAAGGTAGCAGATACAGTTATTGCTCTCTGGGACTTCATGATGTTCCTAAAGGAATCCCCTAAGCCCAAGCACAATGAACTCTTCAATGACTTAGCCCAGAACTTCTGGGATATGTATGTAGACTGTGTGCTCTCAAGATCCCATGGAATGGGCAGAAGACAATTAACATCTCCCAAATACTCTTCCACATACTCACACAGAACTTTAGAAGGTAACTACATGATATGGTACTAACATTAAACTGAAACAATGCTCCATCCTCATCCTTGATTGCTTAGACAGCTCAATATACTAATTTACAATTTTCTGTCTCTACTTGTCAAACCTATTTGCATCTTTCAATGGTAGCTACTTTCACAATACACGAGTCACAAGTTGTTAGGGTACTACATTTCAATATTTAATGAAGTGTAAAAAAGGCTGGGTATGCACGTGGGAGTGTGTGGAAATGGATGCTGCATTCTCTGTTTATTGCTGTGTGCGTATAAATGACAGTACATTAATAAAGTAATTACAATACTAAAAAGTTTCCTGGTATTAGGAGTTCAGCCTCAGCTTTGGGTAGTCATTGCTCTGTAGAAGGGAAGCTCAAATCCCTGACAGTTTGAGCCCTATTCTTCCTACTAAAACTACTGACATATAATGTGATGTCATGGTCACTGTGAATCACTAAACAGTGACAGATTCTGGTCATCATGATTGGGGTGAGTATGAACTGAGATCATGTAGGTTACTTTACATCTTACTAATCAGTCCTAGATCTGTTGTCCCCCTTCCTCCTCAGCAGCAGACTTTTTTCTGATGTACCCTGTCAGATGACTCAGGTTTTCAGAATTGAACATGAAGATTATTTAATCATAGCATTTCTAACATATTGCTTGGACAATAACTACCTGTCTTTCATAATCTTGCAGGGTCTGCTTTCACCAATCCATTTTAGGCCAAAAGGGGAGGAAATGAAGATACTTAAGGCAACATCAAAATGAAGGAGCACAAAATCACAACATATATTGTAGATGCTTGGACAAATCCTGTGGCATGGTTCAATCTTTTTTTTATCTTCTTTTTGTATAAAGTAATTAATCACTCCTAAACTGATAAGTACACAAATCCCCACACTACCACTTTTGCTTTCCTGTCTTGCAGTCTACCAAGCTTGCCTTTTCCTCACTGCACGTGTGAATGCTTTTGTATTTTGAGTTGACACCTTTGTTCTCCCATATAAACTTTAAAGTCTGGATGTGTCATATTTTTGTAGAATCTTGTTTTTTCCAATAATTCTCTTTTTGAAAGTTAATTTTGATGGAAACCCCAATATATTTTTATACATTATGTAACAGAGAAAATGTAAACAAATGCATTTTATACATTGTCTTGCACATGCTCTTTATTTTAAGAATTGCAAAAAAAAAAAAGAGGTGGGGCATTAAGCTAAAGGGAAGGATTATGCTCATTGTAATGTCCTGTGCAGTCTAAACTTTGTATTTTATCATTGCTTAGTCTATGGATTAATTAAAGTATTTTTCTAAGCAGCAAGGTCTGAATAGCAGTAGTTTTCTTGTCCATTAACATGTTATTTGACATGTTATGTGACATTAAGAACAGCGCTTTAATCAAGACTCCAGATAAGGAGATGCAGTCCATCCCTGTCATTGCAGGCAGCATTGCAGCTGAGATGGGACCCAGGCACCAAGTGGTTCAAAAGAGGGACAGACTGACTCGGCTACTGCTCTCAGTATAAACCATTGAGAATGGATAAAATAATTCAGGGAGATTAACTGCCTACTTAAAGCAATTCTTCTGAGTATAAAAAGCCTGAGAAATACTGACTATTCTCTGCTTTACTCCTTGGGCAATGCAGCTTGTTCAGTCCCTGTTGTGTTTTAGCCTTTTATGAGATTCCAGGTGGTTTTAATTATTTTAGGAAATAGTACTTATGCTGTAACAGCATAGAAACCTTCATAAGTAACAAGAACTCCATCCCACATAATGCCTAGCTCATACATCGTTTGTAAAATATCCAACAAGTCTCACAAATTTGTAAACGTTCATTTAGGTAAACACAATATTCAACTGCATCTCCTATATGTCTCCTACAGTATTCTGGAGAGGGTACAGAAGTTTTTCTGACTCACTCATGAACATCACTTTAAGTTCCTGATAGAAATAGTATTTTTGAGCAAATGGAGTTATTACACACCCAAGCACAACAACTTCAGGAATTGATACATTATGATGAGCAGCAGTTTGAGAGCCATCACCTAACCTGCCCCAGCAATATCCAGTTTATAAAGCTGTGTACTGGATTGCATTTGTAACAAATGTAACTGGCATAAATTACATAAACAAATGCCCCTTGTTCACCTACACTGATTACCTACAGAAGTGTCAAAGAATAATAACATTTTAAAGGGATTGTTTCTGCTATTAGTGAGCTTTTAATTGAATGCCAGAGCAACGTATCCTATGCATTTTTAAAAGCTTCATCCTTCTTCAGGCAGTAAGCCTTTGTTTTAATTAGTTTTCTGTAAGACACAAAAGTGCCTAGCACTACCATAATTGGCTGCAGAATGTTTGAACCATCAATTGCTACAGTCACCCTGCGGTGTCTGGCAAAGGGGCAGCTAATTGTGAACCCAATGAACACAGCAGCAGCAAAACTAATTCCAGGCAGACACACTATAGTGTACATCTATGAAAGCTGTGGAAAGGCACAGCTGACTACTCCTGGGATGTCAACAGCAGGGATTAACAGTGAATGGGATGATCCTTTCTTCCACCAGCACTCCCTGTTTCCATCCCTGGCTTACAGCAGGGACAGCAAGCCCAGTTTCTTGGGTGTTGTATGTTCCCGCCTGCAACAGCCAAACTATGTTCCGTGGCTGTCTGGCAAAATCAAATGTTGTTTGTGCTGCTGTGAGCCTTGTGTTAGTGCTGATTTATGAAGAATAAATGTATGTATTTGGGAAAATTCTGTCTCCTTCATTCTCCAGTCATTATTAATTAATATTAATACTCAATTAACAAGAGCATTTGCATTTGCAGCTGCTCATTTGCAGTCACGGTGTCTGTAGCAGAAGCAATACAATTTGGGAAGAAATGCCATGGGGCTCACTTTGTGCCTGATTTAAAGTTTTTGCATAAGCAAAACTGATTTCCAGTTAGAAGTTCTTTATCTATACCTTGGCTACAGTGTATTGCTGTAACCTTTGCTCAGAAATTGGAAGGACATATAATCCTCTACATTTTTTTTAATGGGTCTTTGCCTTGCTGCCAGTAGTAATGAGTCACCCACACATTCACGTAAGTGCAAGCATGTAAAAAACCCTCAAAATGTCACAGGCTTTGGCCTCCTAGTAAAATTTGTTTTGTTTGGTTTTAATTGTGAAAAGACAACACACCATACATTCTCTAAACCAGCAATAAAGCAGCAAGTCTGCTGCAGAGCTGTCAGAAAAATATAACCACAAAAAACTGAGCAAGACTTTACTTGACACAGAGGAGTTCAGTTAGAGAATCTTTATATACCTTAGCTAACCTTTCTTGCAGGCAGGCAAGAAATACATACAGGCTAGTTTAATAGAACAAACTTTATACAGATAATTTTGGGAAAATGTATAATGAAACTAGATTATAGTTAAAAATTATCAGTCAGCAAATGGTCAGCATAAAAAATTAAATTAGCATAGCTCAATTTAATTTCTTTAGCTTTAAGTACTAGACAACTTTCTTACTCAACAAGGGTTTAACAGACCTGCCCGTAAGAAAATCCTTCTGATCTTTGGAAAACACATGCTGAGATTTTTCTAAACTTCAAATACCATTTTTCATACATGTTTTATTTATTTCATTATTTTCTTAGAGTTTTTCTTTTTATAGAATTTAAGTAGTCAATTTTAAAACAAAGCCATTTGCCTTTATTTTTAGTGCCACCACTGCTATATCTTGTTATAGAGACAAACAAATTTTTATGACATGCTTATACACACACCTATTACCTCTTCCATGAAGCAAAAAAAAAGGAGTTGGAATATGCTAGCTTAAATTTATTTTCTTTTTTTCCAGCTGGCAGTTAAAATAGCAAAAGTTTGTGCTCCTCTGAAGATGTTGCTTACAGGCCAAAATGACAGACTAAGTGCCAGTTTGTATGTCACAGCATAAAAGCGTGTGATGTCACAGAAATTTATGCCATAACACTGGATAGCAACTGGTTTTAAAATGAAGATCCTCAGGGAATCTTGCTCTATTGTAACAGCAATTTCTGGCATGGCCCAAATTAAAAAAGAAAACTGCTCAGAAATGGAGTCATCTGCAAAAAGGTCTGCTGCTCACCAGTTTGTATAGGTATTCTAGAGGTGCCAGGGTGGAAGAAGATGAATTCTTTTTGGAGACAATAGGAATAAAAGCCCAACAATTAATTAGATTAGTAAGACCAGTTAAAGAGCTGTGAGCAACCCAAATGGAGCAGGACATTCCAGCATGTCTCTCCAACAGGCAGGGAGAAACTGTTGGCACAAACAAGCTTCTTAGTGAGTGTTTAGATGAAAACTGAGATGTCAGAAGTCCTGATGCTAAAAGTGGCAATTCAAGAAACAAAATGGATTTGGACAAAAACCATGTGGGTATGGTATCCAGGAAAACAAAGAATTGAAAGTGTTTATGTGAAAATTTATCACCCTGCTCAATGAGATGCTTAAACTGCAATGTATGGAATGCGTCAGCAAGAGATGGAAATGCAAATAGTGGACTGCTGACAGTGGATATTAGCACACAAAGTTACTAGACTAACGTATCTTTGTACCATACTCTACAGGGGACTTTATTAATAAAACATCCCCACATTATATTAATTAAGGAAAAATATAATTTTACTCTTATGATATTCTAAGCAATTTATCAACTCATTAAGAACATTTATCTTGTATCTACATATACGTAACTACATATTAATACAGCACTTTTTGGAACAGCATTTATTCTACAGGTACTGATTTTTTCTTGACTGAGTCCAATGTTTTATCTCTTTTGATCTTTTTTAAGGCTCCTTTAAAAACAGCAGCCTTTCTAGGAGCATGGTCTGCAACAGCCAGTGGCCCTCCACTGTACTGACAAGGTGTACTTTCCACAGTTACTAAGCGACCAGGTCCGACCTGAAATACAAAATAAATACATTGCTTGACTTTCATGCTAGTCTTGCAAATGAGATGAGATGTGAATAATGAACTGCCTTTTGAAAATATTATTCAGTTGGTGGAGACATCTGCTGAGGTTTCTGAGGGTTACTAAAACTATCCCTTATACTAAATTCACAATTTGTTCCCATCAATATAAAAGAAAGGAGAGAGTGTTTTTTCAGCTGGTACTTTTATGTGCTCTGCTTTTCTGCCTTCATGTCTGATCTTATGAATGGAAAAAAAGAAAATCAAGCCTTTATTCCAATAGAAGTTTGCTGTACAATGTTATTTGGATTTGAATAGAATATCAGCCACAGTTTGCAACCTCCCTATACATTATTACTTACTACTTCAAATAAAAAAAAGGAACAGGCCTTCTTTCTCTCAGAATGCAATTGCATAGAACTACTGCTCCAAAAAATCTCCAAGACTGAAAGACACATACCCTTTCCAGATTCATTACTACTCTTTATACTGAATAGGTTGGAGTCTTGGCATAAATATCCCTGAGTGACAGCTCTGTCTTCTAATCATGACCTACTGAAAAAAAATGCAACTCCTTGAGTGCATGTGGTTCACATGTTTGACTACTTGACCTTGACTAAGCAACAACCATTTTAGCTTAATTTTCATCTCTCCCTGCTAAGGGTGTGTCCTGGGTTGCAGTGTATTCTATTACCATCCTCATGAGCTGTTGCAATCAGGTGGGGCAGTGTTTCCTTGCCTCCTCCCCCCAGACTATCTTTCTGTTAATTGCCCATCATTGTCCTGCCGCATGACTCAGAGATAATTCCCTCCGGACTATTTTCTGCTAATGAGCCTAATCAACACTTTGCCTCATGACTCATTACCCCATTGTGAGATGCTCCACCCAGAGGGAGGAACCAAGCATCCCATAGTGGATATAATCTGGGACTCTGAAGACCAGAGACAACCCTTTCCACTGGATTTCCAGAGTACAGGAGCTACACAGCCACCACTGGACCTGAGGAAGAGCAGACTCTTTTACTACAGGATCACCTCTTCAGGAGGACTGCAGCCACCATTCTACCTGACTGCTACCACCACCCTAACTAACAGGGTGTCAGGTTGTATCTTGACTCTGTCAGTTTGAACCAGTGTTTTATTTTTTCCTTTTCTTTAATTTCCCTAATAAATTGTTATTCTGACTTGGTGCCTCCCACTGATTTGTTTTCAAACTAGTACAGGGTGTTTGGCAGAGAGGAGGAAGATGGTTGCATTAAAAAAATTTCCAGCCGTATCTGTCATTTGTAATTCTCCTAAGCAGTGTACCCAAGGAATTTTATATGATGTTGCTAAAACACTTGTTTTCTCAATACACCTTTTCTGCAAAATGGACTAACCTTTTCCTTGTTTTTATCTACAGTTATTGAAATATTGATTATAGAACCAAGAAGCTACTTTCTTGTTAAATCCTCTCCCTCCAAGATATGAACATTCTTGGCTTGAGATTCAAGCCTTTAAAATAAAATCTAACAGTATGTTTCTCTTCACTAACAATTTCCAGATTACTCATGTTTATATCAAAATTTTTCAGGTACTTTCTGCAAAATATTGCTGTTTAGCAGTCTCACTGTTGTTTATGCAAGTACCTAAATAATTTTTCCAACCCACTTCATCTTGCATTCACAGATGTTTTCCTCCACATCTTTCTGAAGTTTAAGAAAATGAGAGAAAAATTCTAGTCCAGCACTCTGAGACAATCCCCTTGCTTCCTATCAAGCTCCTTGCTTCTCCATCACATCAAACATGAACTTCATCTTCTCTTTTTCAAGTTACAGCCACCTTAGTTATCATTATTCATTCATGCCAGGGAGCCCATGATAATAGAATCTCTTGCCCTCATACAAGTTTGAAAACAGCACCTCATGTTCATCCTTTTTCATTTTTCCTCACATGTAGGAGTAACTTACAACAAGCAACAAGAAACTATCCCCCTAAAATCCTCCTCAGCTGTGACGCTTACACAGAAATAACCCAGTTAGCACAAAACCAGTTACTGGCTAGACTGAGGATTCCCCTGTGTCTTGTCATAACTCAACATCTAAATATGCTGTTAGGTGTGAATTAGATCTTAACAAAGGCTTTTTATTTTCTCACACATCAATTAACTGATAGAAATGAGAAAAAATGTTTTCTACAGATACAACAAGTGGCTTATCTGCAGACAGTCAGGGACATGTTACTGATAAAGGACACCTCTACAGATGTATCAAAGATTGCACAGATGTACCCAACAATGAAAGGAGGAGGTCTTGACCTCAGCAAGGTTTCATGAACAGCTCTCTCACAAGAGCTACATGTCACACAGCATAGGAATCATCTTGCCCACACTTTTTCAGAGTAATTTGCAGATCTGAATCTCATTCTGGCCAACTGCTTGTCTAAGGATATGTCAGAATGGGAAGTGGCGATTTGCAGAAGATACAGATTCTTTCTTATGTACTTGGACTTGTCAATATAACATTAAAGAAAGCATAAGCAGCAGCACGTATAGAGCCAGAATAAACCCCATACTACTTACCTATTAATGAAAATAAAACAGTGTCATTAAGGATTACTTACTGTTGTACGGAGTTTTTTAATATCAGTAGAATGGACTGGTCCATTTTGAACATTTGCATTAGATCCGGAAGCCTCTATTGATATTTTCTGAAGCCTTTTTGCTTTCTAAAGATAGTAAGAAAAAAGGCAAGATTGTTTTAATGTGCATTAATTGTGTCATTTGCACTAGTTTGAAAACATACAAACAAAATGACAAAATAAATGAGGTTATAATTCTATTTGCCTTTAATTGTAAGTACCCTTCCCCTGGTTTTTGACTCTTTCTTGTACTGATAACCCTAAAACAGAATAAACGGACATGGCACTGCAAGAGTGGGAAGGGAATCCCTGCTGGCTGTGACCTGCAGGCTGTACTCTGTGCAATGCAGCCCTGGGTGCTGTGAGCCTCCATGGCCACAAGAGTACAGTGCTGCCTCACGATCAGCTTTCACCCCACGCAGAGCACACAGCCACCTCTCCAGGCAGCCCCAGCTGTACTGCGGCATCACAACTCAATCTCAATACAACCCGGATGAATGACTTCACCGTTTTTTTCCCTGAGCTTTATGAGCTTTTGGTCAGCCCATCTGTCCAGTTTCTGAACAGCAACCCTACATCCCAGCATGTGGATTGCTTCCTCCAGCTCAGCGTCATAGAATTACAGAATCACGGAATGATTTGGGTTGGAAGGGACATTAAAGTTTATCTAGTTGCAACTCCCATGCCATAGGCAGGGACACCAGAACAGGTTGCTCAGAGCCCCATCCAGCCTGGCCTTTAACACTTCCAGGGATGGGGCATTCACACCTTGAACCTGATGAGGATGGATACTGATTCAATATCCAAATCACGAATGAAAATGTTAAATCAACACTATATTATCAACCCTGTAACTAACTCTGAGGAATATCATTCAAAACTGACCACTAGTTAGATTTTAGTCACTGACCACTGTCCTTTAGAGCCCATTAGTCCAGCCAGTTTTTCCCACAGCTTGTAGTCCACCTGTATGTAATCTATCCCCATTTTAACTACAAGAATGCTACACAGGACCGTGCTGAAAACCTTGCCAAAGCCAAGGCAATAGGCATCCACCTTCCTTTTTCTCCAGGACAAATAATTTTATCACAGAAGGCAACTATGTTGGCAAGGTGTGATTTGTCATTGGTAAATCCATGATAGTCCATACCAATCTCCTTCTCCTTCATGTGCCTAAAACTGCTTTCCAGGGACTCAGTTAAAACTAGTGAGTCTCTAGTTCTTCAGATCCTTTTTCTGGCCCTTTTTCATTTCTAATTCTAGCATACATCTTTCCATAGGCCAGGGAGGTGCTTGCATAGAAAGAAAATTGTTCTCCTTTGCAACTCCTTTGGGAAATGAAGAAAAATTAAATTTAGCTACCAAAGTTTTTCTAAGTCTGATTTCATTCATTTTCCAACTTAATCTGGTTGCCAAACCAGGACTCTAATATTCTTATGTTCTTCTGGGAAAGTGCAAATATTGCTAGAAGAAACTGCTTTCTTCCTAAAATATTTCCCATCTTGAAAGATTTTGCTGTACTAAAAAAAGAGAGTGAAGAATTAGAAAAAATAAAAGTAAAAATGAACAGACTTGTAGTTTCAACAGTTTCATAAGAAATACGTATATATAAATCCACCCCTCAACTGCAAGTGACAATGTTGATCTCCAATTTGTGATTGTAGTCAGAAGAATCAAAGATTGTATAACTTTTCCAATACATCTTATGGTTACTTCTTCTATGTCTGTGTGAATAAAAAATTTATGATCACTTCTACTTGAATATCCACATAATTCATTAAGAAATGTGTTTGGAACTTCAAAATTATTATAAATACATCATGAATGTAAATTTTTTGCTCCATCAGGTTTCTTACCTTCAATGCCTCATAGTTTGATGTCTGAGTCATGACATTTTCCCAAGATTTATTTATCAATTCTCTCTGTGGATGGGTAGCTTGGATCTGTAACATAAATGAGACTTACAGGATGCAACAAAATCCTGTTCTCCTGATCTCTTCTGATTTCATTGCTTGTGCTGTTTGAAAAGAATGTTCACCTACACACACCTCTTTGACTACCTTAGCTCATCCCTCTCACCTGAGACTGGATAATAATGTTCTAATAAAGTACTTGCCCTTTAAAACATTCACTTATGCACTGCCCTTAAAAAACAAAGGGAGGCTTACTTTGTGCAAACTAATTTCCCTCTCTTCCAAAACATATGTTGTACAAGGCCCAGCTCTTTCAGGAATACTTTCTGTATATTTTTACTCTCAAATGTTGAATAAAAGAGATAGAATCAGTTCAGGTGACAAAAGTGCAGTCATCATAATGCAGGACAATCCCCAAAACACTAGCATGAGATTTCAGACAACTGGACCAATTGATCTTATTTTTCAGAAAGCAGGAGAGGGTGAGACAACAGATGAGCAAAACCACCAAATGTTTGCCTTATAACCAAAGCTGGAAAATGTCTATACCTTCTCATTCTCAGCATGCTGGGAAGTGCAAAGCCCTACTTTCTGAAGTAATAAAGCTTTGTGAATATTCAGCAAGGGAGCTTATTATAATAGAGACTTATATTTCATTTAAGAAGTGGGTGTACTTGTAATAGGTACTTTGTATTGTTATCTGCTACAGACGAACACAGGTGCAACTCTAGTAACATAATGATCATTTCTTGTTAGCCCATTGCTGACTCATCGCCAATGACACTGCTTCATTTTTTCATGTTGCTCTCTAAATACTGTGGAAATTATACAAGCTGGGAGGACTGAGGTTATTCTAATTTAATGTTAAAATTTTGCTGCTGAGATAGATTAAAACATTTTCAAGCAGTGTACACATACAGGATTCTCAACATTATATAATAAGAAAATCTGCACATAAATGGACAAAAAAGCTTAGGTGGGCTCTCCTTATTTAAATACTCCTTGTCTTACTTCTTTATATGTTTTTTCCTCCTCTTGGATTTTCTGTTCCTGTTGAATCTTAAGCACTTCAACCTGCAGAGCAACAACTGTTCTTCCAATACCTTCTGACACCTTTGAAATAGCTTTCAAGGTTCTCTCATCTGACGTAACAGGCCTGAATTCTTCTTTTATTTCTGCACATATTTCACTCCAAACCTCTCCAACCTGTGTGTGAAACATACACCACAGTACTTGATATTTATCTCATTTTTCAGTTCCAATTATCCAAAATAATATAAACCATCTCTCTCTGTTTGAATTCCCAGAATTTTTATGCAAGGTTAGACTGCACTAATACTGTGCCAAATTCATTCTTGATAAGCCTCCCTAAGCCTTCTCGAGCCCAAACTTGATTCCAAAGAGTAACAAGAATGCTGATAACTACAGCAAGTCAGAAGAAATAGAGATAGCTCCAAGATACCAAATTACAAAAGCAAAGTGTTGAGTCCTACTGCCTACTACTTAAAATCTCAAATTGCAGACATTATTAGAGCAAACTGCAACATGAGCCATCAACAGAAGCTGGAATTATAAACCAAACACTGAGTCTTGCGATTTCCTGAACACTGCAAGCTCTCTCTGAGTTTGTTCCTAAGGATAAAATTATCATAAACTAAGGCATCTTTTGAGCAGGACAGCTCTCACAAAGCTTGTTACCCTGCTCTAGTTTCCTATAGGCACACCATTTTTAACTTTACACAGAATGAACGAACGGACGGATGGATGGATGGTTGGACACTGCATGTGGGGATAAAGATAGGAAAGCACAGAAGAACCTTAATAAGAATGTGTTTTTCATGTCCTTTTTAATAGTGTCCCCCTAAACTGACCTTACTGGGCAAGGACACAGTCCTACTCTCCAGTCCTTCCCCAATTTCTTACTCCTGGCACATTCCTGTCTTGATCTGGCAAACAGTTAGAACTATTTTTTCCTGAGTTATTTTTATCTAGCATTAGTTTCTAGTCTTATTTTCTGCATGGTCACAAACATTTGTAGCAGTATGAAGCAAGAACCTGGGGATTGAGGCAATGTTGGAGGTGGGATTATTTCTTTTGCTGGTGAATACTGGCTTTCACTATGTGAAATTATAGGTGACTTTTGACAGAGGGGACAGATTTTGAAGGATTATTTGTTTGTTGTGTCCTGAGATATACTTGCTATTTTTGGGAATGCAGGTACAGTAGTAATATTTGCTTGAACTATACTCACTTTAAAGTCAATATAACGTTGTATTATAGCAAGCGTAACAAAATCCTTAGTAGATAAGCCAGGTAAATTTTCAAAACCTAAAAGAATATTAATCACATCAGTATGATGAATTTATCTTAAAATATAATATTCTAAAAGAAGACATCTGGTTATATAAACACATGAAAATCTTCATCACACATACACCAGTCAGTCACTCTTGATCCTGAGCAGGCTTTTTGCCGGTAAAAACTCCGTTTCTCCACAATACTTTCTCTCTATAGTAAAATTTTTACTTATGAATGGCTTCATCAGCCTTCCAATCACTTGGCAGGCCAGGTTGCTACACTTTCGTGGTAAGGGTTTGATTTCTGTTAAAACAGTTGACTCTACAGATCACCGGTTCTAGGGCAGCAGTTCAGCACATAAAGAGTTTGCTTTAACTGTGAAGTAGCCAACAGGAAAATTATACTGGTGCTTTGTTCCAAAGCTGTGTAATGAGGTTGTCCTCCACCTTGTAGATTTTGTCTTCAGCATAATGCCTTGAGCATCATGACTCCATCTTTTAAAAATGTTTCTAGTATGTGTAAAAGAATAAGACAAGGAAGTATGGTTGCTGAGACTATGTTACATTTTTTTTCACACTGAATGATAATGGTACTTAATTTTAAAAAAATCTAAGCACAGTCTATCAAATCTCTTTCAAGACTTCATCATATCATCTGTGTGGTAACTGGGAAAGTAGCATCTGTCTAGAGTATAATTACATCATGTTTTGAAGCTAAGAAATACTGTAAATAAAGACCATTTACCACCACTGCTTTTCTAGATCGTGTTACAGGCTGTTATTGAGCTTAATAGTAAGAGGAAGTTGCAGAGAAGACTATAAAATATTTCCATATGTTATTATCTTTCATATCATCTTAGTACTTCACAGGACAATGTATATAACTAACGTGGAAGATATCTGTGAATATAGGAGAAAGCTGGAAGAAAATCTTATGCCTTTTTATTTTAGTAAAGAATCCAGCTGTGATCCAACATTTAATATAATTAACACTACTAAAATTAGTAAGAACCTGGGTTACAACAGAGGAGCAAATAGCTATAAATTATTAGAGAAACTAAGGGTGTTTTCGAACCAGTTCATTCTCTAGGTAAAGCAGAGAACTGGCTGAAGCAATCTCAGAACAATTACTGATTATCTTTGAACCTGCAGAGGATGGACATGAAAACAAAAGTAAGCCTACAAGAAAATCCCTGAAACCAGTAATTAGACAAATAATGTTTATGCAGCTAAATGTTAACAGCAAAAAAAATTAATATCCAACATGAATTACTGAAAACTAAGACCCAGCTTTTGTCTACAGACAGAAAAAAATCTCATGGATGTGGAAGAATTTATCACTTATCTTGACTTCAGTCTAGGTTTTAAGACAAGGGTATAATGAGTATTCATATTCAGTGTGTAAAAAACCAAAAAATTAGGAGGAACTGCCACACTTTGAAATAAAAGATTAAAATGCAAATTAATCTTGCCACTCTGAAAAATTATCTAAAACCACAGAATTTAATTCAGTAAGGACAAATAAAAAATTCTAATTGTAGGAATAGCCATCTGTACTAACCCAGGATGGTAGATGACTGTACAACATTCTAAGTTGAATGAGCAAACAATATCATGCCCCTAAGAATACAGCTATTGTTACATTAATGTCTGAATGGTTATTTACAAGATGTGTAGAATAACGTAACTCTATTTGGCTCTGAGGCTTCTGTTGGAGTACTGTGTTCAGTTTTGGGAAGAATTTGAATAAATTGGAAAGACTCCAGAAAAAAAAAAGAACAATTAGAGATTATGTTAGAAAATGCAATCAATGAGTAATACCTTTTTAAATCTAAAGAAATAAATGTAGAAGTGCTAAAATATGTGAAAGAGATATCGTGTGTGGGAAAATAAATTGCAGAGAATTTCAAACAAACTTTAGGTTTAGTCCTAAGAAAACTCTTCCTAGTGGTACGGGCAGCAAAGTAGTGGGGAAGTCTTGAAATCTCAAACAAGGACTTTTAAAAACATAATGAGCAAGCATCTATTAATTAGAGAGTATTGATGATGCATCTCAATGTTTCCTTTGACCTTGTTTTTTTTTCTAGTGACTTTATCGATCACCGGTGAAGAAGTTTAATGACAAATATGACACTGACAAGGCAACTAATTTGTCTTACCTAGCTTGCAAAATAATGAATAAATTTTTGCCCGTATGCTCTCTGAAATTTCCATGATGGCAAAGGTGGGACAGTTGGCAGGCACAGGAATGACCTTTTGCTGTCTCTGGAAGCTGGTAGCAATAGGTTTCTTAATGTCTAATAATATAAAAACACAAAACCAGAGTAGAAAAATGAAGAGGTAGTAGGTTCCCAAACTTAGAGGAAATCCATCTTATTCTGTAGACACCATGTAAATAATTTTGATTGTTTGGCCAAGAATTTGAACGTAATATTTGGTCAGGAAATTTTAATTAGCATGACCAAAAATTTGTGAGAATACCACTCACTTCTTTTTACACCATACAACAAAACACAATACCTATTGTGGAAGAAATTAAGTAGTTTAACTGTCCAGAATTGGAAAAGCTGGTCATGGTTCTGTTCAATACTTGGTTAATTCCCAGTTGATGTAGAAAATGCTATATAGTGGCCAGAATGAAAAGAAAATAAACGAATAAATAAAACGAAATAGAAAACAAATGAAACAGAAGATAGTTTAGGTTTGGTAAGGATTACAGTGTAAAGTTATAAATGCTGATATTTACTGTCACCAGGATTCAGACTACAAAAGAAAATAATGTCACTATTTTACTGGACTGGTCACAGTTTCACACGTATCATCAAACTTACCAACAATCATTCCATATCGATCACGTTTGACTCCCAAATCCAACTCCTCCTGTCTCCATAACTGTATTAGAAGGTTAGCAGCTGTTTGATCTCTCTTCCCTCGCCAGATACTCATATGCAAAGTGGTTTTAGGGTTGTCACAAAATTCAACCAGGATTCCAAGAATTATATTGCACAGGTTCTTTTCCTTTAACTTGGTCAAGGAAAAAGTAAAGAAAGCTTTAAACTGTTCAAAACACAGGGATGTCTACCTTCTGAGAAACTGTGTAATATGTAATCAAGTAACTGCAAGCTTTTCATCACTAGTTTTGCACAAAACTCACGTATAAACATGTAAATCCTTAAAGTTTCTGGAATCCTGCTATGCAAAGTTCCATAAATCAAGGAACATGAGGGGTATGAGTGTAGGATCATACAAGATGCACATTCCTGTGTGTAGAATTACTCAGTAGGTTTTGTGTACATGCCTCCAGGATCGTGTGCTGGAGAATACACTGCTACCAAAGTTTACTGTTGTAAGAAACAGACTCTGAAGGCAGAGACTGAGCAGTACAGCACATCTTGTGTTTTGTGGCCAGATCTTTTGGCAGCAGCTGAGAGGAGGCAAGGGCTTCAAACTGAAAGAGGGTAGGTTTTGATTAGGTACTGGGAAAAAATTCCTTACTTTGAGGATGGTGAGGGACTAGAACAGCTTGCCCAGAGAAGCTGTGGATGTCCCAGCCCCAAAGGCTGGATGGGACAGGCTGGATGGGGCTTTGAGCAACCTGGTCTACTGGAAGGTGTCCCTGCTCATGGCAGGGGAGCTGAACTGGATGATCTTTGAGGTCCGTTCCAACCCAGGCCATTCTATGATTCTGTTATTCTGAGGGTCTGCAGCCTTGGACTGCAAGAACATCAGGGGTTGGCAGCACAGCCAGTAAGAATGAGGAGTGAATGAATGAAGGAAGGTGTGTTTTTATTTTTAAGAGGTGAAATGTCTGTGCCAGCTGTGTGTCCAAGATCCCCAGAAGTAGCCATACACACAAGATACACGTACAAAGTAACTTCAAACATAAAAACTGTTAAAGCCATCAAGTGTTCTTACTAACTTCAATATGAAGCACTGAAGTGCTTTTCTAAAGAGAGGTGTCTTCCAAACTACGAGCATAGTTTGAGTTTTCTTTTCAAAAATAGTATAGTTCTGTTAAATTAAAAACTCCCTCTGTCAAATATGTATTAACAAAAAAAAAAAAAAAAGAAAAAAGATACAGGGAAAATCTATACAATAAATTCTGAGCAGATGTCTGGGTCTGTCTCAGAGAATTAAATGCACTGATTTTTTGTTTTTGGTTTTTTTTGTAGTATAACAGTCTTAGGAGATACTGCAGCAAAAATAATGCAATTTTCCATGTTGTTTTCCTACTCTTTCATTCTACAAAACCAATAATAAAAATACCTACTGCCAACAAATCCAGAAGGAGAAAAATGCCCTGTTTTTCAATAAAATAGTCCTCTCCAGTGTAACATCCAATGACACAGGACCTTAAACAGAAATAATTTCACTTATGTAGAAACACTTCTATGCTTCAGAACATTCTACAACCATCTCATTTATTTTGTTGAATTGCATACCATTTGGTATGCAATGTGCTTCATACCTTCAGGGAGTAGAAAAATCATGTTTCACGTGCCTTTTCATTTACACCTATAACTAAATATACCCTGCTTGACTGCTCTTTCTTCTCCTGCAGATGGCACATCTTCCTTGAAGCAGCCTAAGAAATTTGGCAGGTTCACAATGAATTGGAGTATGTATTTAAACTGAAACGAACTCAGCAAACGAGCTTAAAATTTAACCAGATCATGTCCCTAATCTGGTTTATTGTAGGGCTGTGTGAATATTTCTGCCAGCAAAATCAAGGGGGTGAGTCAAGCAAGACATTTTTTTGGCAATGGTTTGCTTCTCCCAGATTAAAATAATCATATAGCCAGCATTCATGCTGGTTTTGCTTCCTTATTTCCTCAGCTATGATCATTAACAGAGAAACTAAAGAGATCTCCTGCATCAGTATTTTCTCCCAGCAAACATTTCGGTTTTCAAGTATTTACCAACCTCTGCCTTAGAACAAATGAACTTTTTATTTTCCTCCTATGTATTGGCAATCTTTCTGGCCCAATATAGCCAGTTTACAAACAATTCTTATGCTTACACAGTTTTTTGTTAATATTGGTCTGTTCTTGAGTACTGTTTACTTCTCTAAAGTTATTTACAGATTCTAGCCATATGCATCTCTTAGAAAGTCTTGAGTAGCTCTGCATGTCAGGAGGTCACTCAGTGCAGGGAGTGAGGCTGTCATACTGAATCTATATTTGGAACATACTGCATGTAAGATTTTCTATTTCATTTGCATCATTTTTAATTAATCAAATTTTATTAAGAATTTTTGTACATTGTAAATAGAAGAAAGGCCTATATGTGCAGAGAAAGATCATAGCACTGCAGACCTAAAAAATACAAGAGTTTTTCCGAGTTACTGATGCAAAAATACTTCACTAACCACAAGCAGTCGAGTGCACTGAGGAGGAGACAATTGTGGCCTAATCCACTATATAACTTCTTTGGATCCATCTTAAAGAATGGGATAAGTATAGCAATTCCTTCACAGCTGAAGAGTTCCTGTTGAAATGTTAATTAAAGCAATGTTTCTTAAGCAATATTTACTAAATGTAAACATGTAAGAAAATACAATGGAAACTGAGAAATGTAAGTATTTATATTGTAATAAATTTGGTCCACAAAAGCAGGACATACTCCTTATACACAAGAAAAAGAGATTTTCAGTTTTTCCAAAGTGCTAATTCATTTCTTAACACACTTCCATATATCAGTTTCAAAATAATGTAAATTAACAATCAAGTATCTTCAACACTTGCTAGTGGATTTCTGAATGTTTTTGCATTTTAGCTGTGTCAAGAAACATGACTTGTTAACAACAGTTGACACCTGCTTTTAAATTAAAACAGAAAAAAAGTGTCCCTTAAATGAAAATATAACATGTTTTGGCAATGTCTGCACAGTATAAGGTAGAAAGATACATACCTTTCTGTGGAGATCATTATCACAGAGAACAGACAAAATAAATAAGGTATCAGCTTGGATTTCCAGTAGAAGAGTACTTTCCTTCTCTTCAGATTTGTTTGCTGCATACTTTAAGATGTCTGTAAATGGATATATTTTATATATATGAATGCCCCTATACACAATTCAAAATTCTATTACAGCTGTTGCTTTTTAAAAAAACTCAAATTTACATGAAAGGATTTTTAAAGTAAGTTCAGTTTTATCTCCTGTGTTTTTATAACAGCTTACAGAAGTGCAGCACTTTGATGCTGCAGTTTCATGGCCTTTACTCTTGGTGACAGAGTTAAGGACAGCAGTTTGCACTGATTTCTCCCTTGTTCAGACTCTGTGCTGCCCCTTGTATTGTGCCAGTGCAAGGAATTCAGGGACCTGATGTGAATTAAGGAACTCTTAGAAAAAGACAACAAACTTACTGGTTCACTCTATTGTGCAGCTTCACAAACGTTTGTACTGACAGTGGAAATGTGGGAAAGACATGAAATACCACCATTGCTGAGAAAATCTGCCTTGGAGCCACTATGTGAAAGAGGGCATTCATACACAAAGCTCCCCTAGAGTAAGAAAAGTTACTTGATTCTGATATGTAAGGTATAGTGTTAATTTTGCTTTCACTAAAAGCTGTAGGTTTCCACTGAGTTTTCACTGGAGTTCAACTGAGGCTATAAAATACTTCATTTCTAGGCTTTTTATTAGAACATACTCTTTGAATTCCAAAGGATCTTTCCTGTTTTGTTTCCTTCAGAGTACTGAAAACTTTCTGTTACTGTAAGAAAAGAACTTAAACCAGTTTGTTTTGGAACTTAAACCAAAATTTTACAGTAGGTATGTGTTACTGAACAGGAAATGAATGCTCTAAAATTGCAGGAGCAGTGGTTAAGCAGTTTTGTTCTGCTTTTTTTCTTCATGTTTTTCATACAAAGGCACCTTGTTATTAATTTTATTCTGCACTAAAGAGGAGTTGTGGAAAGCAACACTGTAATAGATTTAGGTGGAAAAATACTCGTGGGCTGGAGTTTCTGGGGGCTACCACTATGAAAACAAGATGTACCAAATGCAGCAACATAAAGCGAGAAGGGGCAGCTTTTGCTCTGAAATTAAACACCTAGACTTTTAGAACTGTCTGTTTTGCTTAATTCATTCAATGGGTGTTGAAACGTAAAAAAATTTAAAATAAAATCAGTTACATTTTGGATTAACTGGTAGAGGTTTTTTAGTTTTTCAGCAGTCAAAGGAATAACACACTAAAAACACAGCACACAAAAATACATGAACATTCTTAGTGTCAACAGAAATGTACTAATTAAACAACAGCAATACAAATTGTGCTTTACCCAGTAGCTGGCTAATTGCTCCCTGGTCACACAAATTAATGTTCACAGCATCATCATAAAGGGACACAACAAATCTCAGCACTCGGAGGCCATAGCGCATTTGTGCAAGTTTGTTGCCACAACCACCTGTTCCATGGAAACTGTTACCTTGACCAAAGAAAGGATCTGTGGAGCAACATCAATGAATAGTAGTTTTTGCAGACAGTGTATGTTCAGAATGATAATGTGCTCAGGAAAAATAAAACCAAAAAACACCCCAAAACACAACAACAACAAAAACCCCCAAATCCCCTTGAAGTTAGAAATTACTCTTGTTTAAAACCATCTAGTAATATGCCTTTCCGTGTATGACTATACTTTTTACATGCATAAGAAAGGTAAGATTTTGGTCAACATTTGAAATTATTATACATTTTTTAACCTTACTAGGTTCATGAGCAGTTTTCAAAACTCAAAATATGTTCTTTAGCATGACATTTAATAGCAACATTTTGATCTCCATTCAACCCAAATAAAAATCTCTTCCCAGGAAGACATACCAATTTTATTATGAAAAATACCTATCCTTAGAAATCTGGTCAACAAAACTGAGTGCCCTTAGTTATCTTTTTGCTTAGCCCACACTCTGATCTGATGCTCAGAAGCCAGCTTTAGTCCGCACCCTGTCTCTCTGAGTTAACGTGTCCTGTCGCATGGCAGGAATTACTGGTCTCACTTGGCCACAAGGGAAGTTCCTGGCTCATATAAAACACAGACAGTAGAGGTGTTTGGCTGCCCACACAGATGGAGGAATATCAGTATAGTGGTACACAGGGAAAGGGGCACCAGCTTATCCATCAGCAGAAAAAAAAAGGATGGCTGTTTGTTTTTTTGGAAACATTTCATTCCTAAGTGACTTATCGAAAAACAATCATTCTGACATCATGAGTTTTACATTTTCCTTTCCTGCCAAAGAAAGTAAGTTCAGCTGAACTGTTTTGAGGTTACCTGTGTGTGAAAGCCATGAGCACCCACTGACCTTGGCCTATACACCATTCTAGGAACACAAGGAGAAGAGTATTCGCTTGGCAGGACAAATATTTATCTACTAACACAGGAACCACCGAAGCTAAAACAGCAATTGCATGAAGCTGTAATTCTTCATATTGAGCAGCAGACCACTCATGAAATCCAGGCCTTTGATTTGGTTTTACATAATAAAGTAAAGCTGGCATCACATGATTTTCACTGAGGAGCTGCAGAGTCCAGAAAAAGAGAGAGAGTTTACAGGTTTCACATACAAATAAGAAAAATCTAAAGCATGAGTCAACTTTATCTGTCCTACACTAACAACATTTTTTTTTATTGAGAAACTATGTCATGAACACTGCAAGTACAGGCAAATTCTCTTTATATTCTGTAGATTTCCCACAGACTGTGGTTTGTTAAATTTTATTATGTTCTTCTGGTATATTTCAATAATGCTCTGCAGTCACTTGTCAGCAATTTTCCTAGCACGGTCCAAGTTTGTAACTTTCTAAAACAGAAATTGTATGCTGCTTTCCAACAGCAGGACTTGGTCTGAAGCTATGTATGAATTCCTGATTTGGAGAACAGATAACTTCACTGTACTGGGCTATGCCAGATGGACAGATAAGTAATATTTTTGTGATTCCTTTGTCTTTGTCTTTTTTTGTTTGGTTTTTTTTTTACTTATTATTTCTGTTCTATTACAACTTACCTGTGCAGCAGATGGGTCTTTAGATAAGATTGCTATTACATTAAATAGTAACTTCTTCATCTCAAAGTCCTCATAAGAGTAGGTAAGTTTAAAACCTTTTACCAAGGGATTGGGAAGTCTAACTATGAAGGAAATTGTAGATAAGTTACAAAAAAATCATAATTAAAGGCAAAAATTGTGTAATTATGCAGTATGGAATCTCTTACCTTCAGTAAATGTTGCAAGTACTATTAACAGCTCTGCAAATCCACTTTCCTAACAGGCATTCAAAAAACATACATTAATTACATTAAATTGCAGTGACATTAGGACTTATGATTTAATTTTGGTTTGGCATTCTTCTTCAGAACACGGAATTTAATGTATCCTATGGCAGGATAAACAGAATTTTATCAAAGAAGAGGTCAACCATTTGGACATTATACAACAATAACTAACTGCAGTCCTAAGGGTACAATAAAACCCATGTTTCATTCAGTACAAGTCTGAACTTCTGTGGGGAAATGTATTCACTACTATAATCTAACACAAGAAACCCATATTCTCAGTGCTCTTAGAGCTGTGTTTTTAAAAATGCATTTGTTCATGTTTTACATCAGGGTCATCAGTACATACAATTTTGTGGCTTCAGTTATGCAGACCAATACACTTCAAGTTTAATGCATTTACAAGTAAACATATAAAAACTGCATGTATGGACAAGAAGAACTTGCCAATATCACACATGAAAAGCTCAGAAAATAAAATCTTGTAAATCATAGCTCCTAGAGAGCTAGAAGAAGGACAGTAATGTCTAATATAACTACGGATAAGACCAAAGCCAGGAAGCGTCTATGCAGGACATTAGAGGCAAGAGAGTTTTGTTTCTGAAGCAATTAACAAACACACAGTTTTATTCTAACACAGAGAAATAATTATCATTATGAATTTTACATATATTTTAGTTTGGTTGTGATGAGAAAACTGTTTTCCTTTTCAAAGGCTCAGATTCTTATGCTGATTTTTGAACTATGTAAAATACAAGACTGACTTTTCTGAAGTTGCTTGGATAGTATATTAAGAAAAAAGGAACATTCTGAAGCAAATTTCTCTAGTATGATCTATAAGGCAGGATTAAATGGTAATATTAACGTTTTTCCTACCGGATATTTATACCTTGTAAAATCTCGAGGCAGGCTGAGAGTAAAGAACCTAAATTGTTTTAATATTTTCTTTGCATAGAAACAATTTTTCTTCCTTTTAGTATAAGGAATTAAAAATACATATCCTGTTTACTTATCTTGTAGGAAAAAAATGCCCTGTTTCTACAGCCAGATAAACAATTTGAATGTTCTAGACATCAAATATGTTGCTGCTCTAGTACAACAGACATTTCATACTAGTTAGTGTTAAATGAAAAGCTTGAATGAAAAGTCTGTAAGATTCATTACAGACTACAACATCTGTTTAGTAATACAGCCAACTGGAAAACTTCTATTCAAGAAGAAAGTAATATATTCCTGAACAGCCAATAGATCCACAGGGATTTGACTGCTTAATTATTCAATATGTTTGTCACAACTTCATTTGAAGTTCTAAATCTTAACTGTAAAACAAGAGACTAAAGGAATATTAACATCTATAAAAAGTTAATTTCTCTGCAGGTTTCTCATAAAAATTCTGGGATATTACAAAAGAATGAGTCATCCACATTTCAGGAAAGTCATGGTAGTGCATTATGTGATGTAGTCTTTAGAAGAATTTATGTGCCTCTTATTAACTGGATCTAAGTAATTATTTTCTCAGAATCTTACTTAGAGCTCCTGAGCTGATTTTTGGACAACCCTTCTTGTTCCCAGTTATGAGGCACACATTGAATTTGGGTCATATGAATATAGTCTACATCTTCAAACAACAAATGAGATTTAGTGCGAAACTCATTATAGGAGAATGGCACGTTCAAGACTCCGTACAAGAAATCAAGAGTTAACATTAACTTTTGTACATAAATAACGTTAATGCGATTTTCTAAGTATTAAATAAGGTTGACACTAGTAGTCTGGGCTAATGACCTACAGATTTTAATTCTCTTTGAGGTAAAGACAATTGCAGAAAGAAAAAATGTTTTCTTGCTCAGCAAACCCAAGAAAGAAAAAAGCTCTGAAACACAGTAGGAAAAAATATTAGAACCCTAATGGGGAAGAATACTGAGCCTACGACAGCATAGGAGAAGAGATTAGTCTTTGGAATACAACTCTAAATACTTACAACCATGGGCACTGCAGGGTTTTCAGCTACTAATGTGGCAATCACCAAGAGGTCATTCCGTAGCTGATAATCGCAGCGCCGGAAGCCATGCATGAGAAGGTCTACAAATACTTCTTTCAAAGCACTTAAAAGAAAATGAAATGCATTTTACCTTTCCTTTGATATTCTAATGTTAGACAGCTCCATGTATATGAATCCTTATTCAGAATCATACTTTTCAAAGCCTTAGGGTTTAACTGCAAGTGAAATTACTTAAAACTTTATTATGAAATGGACTCTTTTGGGTACCACTTGACATCCAATTTATTCATATATGCAAGATGCATGTATTAAAAATTGCACCTTCCACTGTTTGTTTTGTAATTAATTATTGCAAAGACACAGTATTTACTCAACCGTGGAACTGGACATTGCTGAATGATGATTGAGAAGAAATATCTAATCTTAAATACTTAAAACAGTCTAACAGGAAGAACCTGTTATTTACTCCAGCAGAGGATCTAGAAATAAACCTTGTATATCATGGCATAGAAATTCCTTCTAATTTTATAACATAAGCATTTCAACATTGAAGGAATACTAGCCTGTTGAGCCTAACGTGGGAGCTTGAAAATGCTGCAATTAACTTTTTTATGGTATAAAGCAACAGACAGGGTTATTTCTCCTGCACTGTGCAGCAGAACACCTTGTTCTTGCCCTATAACAGCAACAACTGTGTTAATACTGAAAACTTAATGAGGACATAATAAGAGATCCATTTGCATTTCTCTCAGTCAATTTCAAACAAAATGGTACACCACAGAATACTTTAGATGTCTCCAAAATTACAACATTAATTCATAAAATACTCTATGGACTTACTGTACACATTCCAAGGTACTGAGCTGATTAACAACTTCTTCTTTTGAGGTGTTTTCTAGCAGGTTCCATAGGATATCTGAGGAACGGAACACCAGCTGTCCTGAGGGATCAGCACCATTTAGATACAAACAGAGCCTGCTGGCTGCTTGGGCCTTCATCATTAGTCCACAATTTCTTCCTGAAATTATGAAAATATGAGTAATTAATTCTCTGTAGGCCAGTAATTGTTTCAGGCATGTTCACAGAACAAATGATCTAGGATCAGTGGTAATGAGATTATTGAAAGAACAGTTTGTACTAACCAGAGATGGAAAGATGCTGGAGAGCTTTGAGTACCCACAATTTCTCAATAAGTTGATTTTCAACTAATGCTAGTGACAAAACAAGAGTTTCTGCTAATCCTCCTACTTCAGCCATCTGGATTTTATAGCTTGCACTTGTTGGCTGGTAACCTGCATATAAAATCGCTTTAGTTATAATGCAATAAATACTCAGAATTTTGGTTATTTCATAAAATGTTCATCCTTTCTCAGGAAAGAATTGAGAATCAAGTACCATATTTCAAGCAGTCAAGAAAAAAAATCCAATACACAAGACCTGCTTTTCTTGTATCTGAATAGTGCCTAAAACATATCCAACAGACTCACTCTCAAGCAGACTTAAATGCTACATAAATTAAATGTTTCTTAGGATTTAGACAATGAAAGCAAAAGCAGGGTTATAGAGGTGAAAAACTTTCTTCAGTCATGCAGGAAGTTGTTGGTGCACAACCTAGTTCTCTTCGGTAGCCTGTTCACTAGAGAATTATTGCATTCTATCATCATATTACTTAAAATAGGCGAATCCAAACTTTGATTTACAAGGTTGACTTTTTAATGTGTCTGTTTTTACTTTTGTCCATGCATATGCAAATCTGTATTTTATTACTGAATTATGGGGAAGGTGAAACATTGAGAAAATAAATTTATATTTATAGATGATAACTCATGAAATTAAATTTTATCTTAAGCAGCTTAAATATATATGTGTGTGTATATATATAAATATATGTATGTCTAATGTCATGAAGTACAAGCTTGATAAATACAGATAATGCACATGGTGAAATGAGATTTAACTAAGCATAAACTCTGATAGGCTCCAAGTTGATACTACTTTATAGATAAGAGAACTCTGCAGGGTCGAACTTTGGCAAGATTTACATATATTCTTAGAGATGAAATATTTGACTTTATAAAATCACACTGAAACACATTCTTCATTTTAAGATAACATATCTTATTTTCCAAATCAGAAGAAGAATAACATTGCTCAATTACATTCACTTATCCTGATGGAATTATTTACAGATACAGAACTAAATGTACACAGAGCTACTTGCAGGATTTGAGTCTTGTTCGTAAGGTAAAAACAGATTTGGATGCTTTCATAATTCTAGAATTTTGAAAGGGCTGTAGTAGCTGCAGCTTCTTTAGGCCTCCTAAAATAAATGAAAACTTGTAAGAGGGCACAGGACTAGTATCACACTGCGTGAACGCAGCAGGGGAGCACATTGACATCAAGCATGCTCCTTGACCTGCACTTGTAAGCCAGACTGTGGCAATGTTCACCTGACGTTTGGCTGCCTATCAATCCAGTGCTGTCTCAGAGCACAGTGATGCTGTGCCCCTGAGGGAGGGGATCCGTGACTGACTTCACCTGACAACAGTCTCTGGCACCATCTAAGAGTCAAAGGAATTATGTAACAGTGGATTCTGACCATGCCTGAGTTCATGCATAGCCTCTTTCTGTAGAGACAAGTCACATGATTTATTCAAACCTATGCTCAAATGTGTCCATATAATACAAACTCAATCAAATTTAGAGAGGCTCAGATCTATCCCTCACAACACAAGTGAAACCAGAGCCGCTTCTCTCCAGGCTACATATAAGCAAGCAGAAAACTACATTTCTCTTCTTATAATTCTGATCCTAACTACTTTTTTTCCCCCTCCGCTACCCACATTTCAGAGATCTCATATCAGTTCACAGTTTCTGGATGCTATTTAATGCTAATTCTGTAAGTGTAAAAATTAATTCCTTGTACAAAAATGAACTTCTTTCAGATTTAGAGTATGCACCTCTATAAAAACATGTTAATTGCACATTTGCCAATTATATATATGCTATATATTTAATATATGAGATACAGCAACCACAGTTAAAAAGAAAAATTCATCGATAGCTAATTAAAAGAGGCACTTCAAAGTAGCTGGGATCACTAAAAAGTAAAAATACTGTGCTTTACCTGAAAGTAGTTTTCGTGGTAGCTCCATATTATAAAAGCTAACAATACACTTACAGATTTGTATTTTAACTTGAGAGCTTGGCACTCTCATCAAGTAACCTGTCAGAAAGAGAAACAAATGTAATTTACAGACTTTTCAATTTTTTTAGAAAGTATTCTTAACACAGTATCTTCTTTGTACAGCACCTAGTATTACCTTTGGTCATATCCCCTACAAATCTGTAATCTAATGCAAAGTTCATAAAATATTCAAGAGACAGAGACTCCCACACCAGAGAAGACAAAGGGGTATTAGAGGAGTAGTGTAAGTTTAATCAAAAAGTTACCTTCTGTTTCATGGCTACAGAGACTTATAAGACGCTGGATTTTATTCCAGACATTGTGGAATTCTGAGGAAAGCTACTACACCAAGCTGTTGTCAATCATTACCACGTCATCAAAAACTCTTCTTCTAAGCAGATATGATATGAAATAAAGGGAGCATAGAAAGAGATCTTTCTCACAAGAGAATTTCATCTAGAGCTAGCAGTGTGTAATATGAATAACATACACAATCTTTCGCATTTTAGTGTCTTTTTGACATGCAACTCTAAAGAGAACTGTCAGCAACTAGGCGGTCATTCTGCTTGGAATTTGTGAAAATAAAGACTTCTAAAAGTCTTTTTTAGACTTGGATTTGTGAAAATAAAGACTTCTAAGAGTCTTTTTTTGCCTATTTCAAGGATATTTCTTTCATGTGTGACAGGCTGATTGGGCTACCTTTCTACCATTTATGTCTTACTATTAACTGAGCCATATTATCTATCACTCTTGCTCTATTCTGAATCCTTTTAACCTACAGTGCTTACAGGATTTTCTTTGAAAATCACAAACATGACATGAAAGAAGATGTAAAAGGATCACAAAAAGATATTTTGGCATTTAGAGGTCCAGTGACATTAAGACATGACTTTGACACCTTTTCCTCCACAGCACTCCTAAAAGAGATTTCTGAAAGACAGAAGCTCATGGCTCAGATGCAACAGGAAGCTGAAGCCAGAAACTATTGCTCTTGGTAAGGCATGGCATTAAACTGTCTTGTACATTGCCTTTGTAGGTGATAATTCTCAGGCTTTTGGGTTTTGAAGGTTTGAGCTGGAAGTCAGGAGTTACTGTTTCTCACTTGTGTCTTCCATTTGGTTTCAAAGCAGCAGGAAGGATATGTGTTCCTCACATCCCAGGTTTCAGTGTTTACAGTAATACCCCCATTCCTCAGATCAAAATGAAATGAAACAGGCTATATACAGGTTTAATTCTTCATCTGTACTGATAAAGTATTTTCATGTAGCTTTTGACACTGGCAAATAGATAATTCTGCTAGCCAATCTACAGGTTAGCTGTAGAGCAAAGTAAAAATTGTTTCTAATACTATAAAGCACAGAGGATTGAATGAATAATTTAAAGAAATTACTTACATTTACTAAGGAGTAACAATAAATTAAAATCCTACTAATAATACAGTTGATTTTATTGTAGCATAATAACAATTTTATTGTGGCATATCAGGTTACACTCACCCAGGTGTGCAATGGATTGTGAAACTTCAACGGAATAGTTTATTTCATCAGATGATTTCTTTTTTTGAAATGGTAACCTGAAAAATGAATTTTTAAAATATTACAGCTATGCTTTAATCAAGTCACCAGAAAAGTTCAGCAGCTCTTCTCTTCTTCCTTGATAGTTTTTGCAGAAAAGGACACTTTTTCCAGGATGAACGCATTCTTTGCAATGCTGATTCTACACTGAGAGCTTCACAATCTGCAATTACATGTTGGCAATTAGTGGTACATATTCATAAATAATACCTTCATAATTCAAATATGATGCAACAAGATGTGCTGAATAAACAAATGTAATTTAAATGTGGAAGACTAACTACAACCTAGACACTGCCAGGCTACTGCAGAGCTAGGCTATGTACAGACATGTGCAGAGGTGGAAAAAAAGGGATCATATCTCTGGGCAAGACCTCTTGAAATGGATAAAAGTAAAGCAAATAAACTGATTCCAAGTAGCCCAACAACAAATTTATTTTTAAGAACCGAATATTAATAAATCCTCAATAACATATTCAAAATATTCAGATATGACATAAACATGTAAGTGCTAAAAACTGTCTGACAGTAAACATTACAGTATTATGCTAAGGTCTCTGCAGCACATACTGTAGAAGCAGCTTTCCGGTAGGTTTACCTCTGTAAACACTGCCAGAGAAAAAAAAAAAGAAGAGAGAAAATAATGGAAGAAATGTTGGGGGAAGCAGGGGAGGGAGAAACAAGACATTAAAAAAAAAATAAGTGGGAAGAAGACAAGTAAATAGAAGCAGTTATGAAACAGTGGAATATTTTACTGGAGAAATTAATGTATCTGAAAATGAATCTAAAAAAACCAAACCAGTCCCTGCCTCTGGTTAAAGGAGTCTCTGTCATACGAAGTAGTAGTGAATTGTGGTGTAATTTCCATAGTACAGAAATTAAAGCAAAACCCAAGGGTGCAATTTTCCAAAATATATTCATTGCAGAAACCACAATTAATGCTGAACTGCTCTAACAGATGAAAAGCCTCACAGCTGCATTTTATCGACTTTATACACTCATTCTCAGTTTTGTCACGCTTCTACCAAACACCAAAGAAAATTAAACTCCGTGATGTACCTCCTCATTCCCCACTGCGTGGCAGCAAAGACAAGCAGTACAACTGAGGGTGATGAGGGAACTAAAAGATTCAGCTGAGAAGTTCTCTGTTTATTAAGCCTAACAGCTGAGAGGAAGCTATGTAAAACTGTATTTGAATAACTGTTTTACTATGCCACTAATTTTCTATGTGGCAGTTTGTTTTTTTTTTCTTCCTTATTCTCCCTAAGTTTTTAAACTCACTTAAGAGCTTGTCTGAAACAGCAAAACACACCTCAGTACTACTTAGCTGCTGAATCTTTTGAGGCCAGCAGTCCCAGAATGACTTAGGCAATAAGACACCTTGGGGAACCTTGCTTCCAAGCAAGCTGGGGCCAAGTACAACACAGTTTTGAATTATGTAGCATCTAACTGCATAGATACTGAACTATTAAAATGGGCCCCTCCTTCAAGTCAACAGAAATTGGACACAAGTAAAAGACAGTTGATGAAAAGGAAGGATGATACAATGGATACTTTGCAGATACAGGTGCTTTGTAGATAGATACTGTACGGATATGTCAGTTGCCTTAGAAAAGGTATAAACATGTTAATAAGCAGTGTTTAAGTCCCTAAAAGAGGGGCTGAGGTACTTACCCAAATAATTGAATAAGTTCACATAAAGGCTCAGTGAAAGCTTCTTGTTCATTCATTTTTTCTGCACACAGGTTAAGAATTTTGGTAATTTGTGCTACATTCTTAAGGGGCTTTTCATGTAAAATTAAGGAAATAATATAGTTGTACCACTATGAATCAGAAGAAAAAGCTGAAAACTGTGCTCATCACACCTCAAAGACACAATCAAGAAAAAATAAGACCAATGCTTCCAAAGTTAGGTGTTTAAAAGAAGTATGTGAGTCAAAACTTAGGCTTTTTGAAGCAGCCTTACTTTTACATAAGTACAACTTTTGCAAATCTGACTTAGCTGTCTTCTTAGCTAAACTCACTGGAAGTTCAGCACTAAATTTCTAAAAATGAAGGATGAAAGTTTTACATCACAGTGTCAGATTTACCTATCTAAATTCTGAGACAGCCTTGTGATATTTAAATTGTTTTCTACTCTATTCCCAAGTGACTAACTGAAGTTTGAAAATCTGGACCCAAATACATATTGAGATTGAGGCACAAAATCAAAACTGAACAAATAACTGAGACTGAGAAGTTACTACCATTCCACTGACTCATAGAAACTGCCTTTAAGTACACAACTCAGCTGTAGTGTGATGCCTTAAATCACTGTGCAGTTATCTGAACTGTATGAAATTAATCACATTTTTCTGTATGCTGACACCCTTCCTAGTACGTCTCATTATTGGAACCTTTCACTTTGTAATGTAAACATGAAAAAAAGTTAGTCTGACTTCATTTTTCCTTAAAATGTCTCCTTACTGGAAGTCATTGCTTTTTTATCTGCTGTTTCTTAAGTAGTGGCAATTATAATGCTTTTCTATTCTGAATTGAAAGTACACCAGTTACATTTCGGCCGCTGTACAGGTGAGAACCCTCTTTTGAATTTTGTGACAAATGAATATAATATCCAAGAATCTTGCCAACCTAGCAGCCTTGGCTGTGTGCAGACAAGAAGGCTAGTGGTGAGGATGTATGTGGATCATCCCTATTCTCCACGTGGAAGCATAATACAGCATCAAATACTTGGCTGAAAAGTCAGAGTATTACCATACATAAAACACCATGACTTCAGAATTCTACAGTGGCAAAAAGGATACAAGTCCATTTTCAAAATGCTTGACTACCTTCTTGAGAGTTTTCAGCTGCTCTTTTTCCAAATCTTTCTTAAGTAAAAGAATGAAAAGCAGGTTTTAATTGCAGTTTGCCCTAGAACATTAAACGATTATGTTTATCCCCTTTTAAGTTTAAATGAAAGTGCAAACCAGATTAAAAAGTTTACAAGACACAATGAAATTCTGAAAGTGCTTTGCAGCAGGATTAACTCCACAATGAAGCCTCATTTCTAGGTATGAAGTCTGTTCTCTTGTAACTGAAGAGGCTTTTAAAAACTCCTGTTCAAACGTGTGGAGTCCTCTTAAATTCTTTGGGATTCTTTGCAATGCAACTAAGAAAGTCAAACCTATGTCACCCACAACATAAATGTGTAAGCATGTAGATCTAAGTGGCTTAGAGTGCTCTGCACCACTAGGAAACAGCCTTCAAAGCTGAAAACAACTGAAGTGAGGATATGTCAGGGTGTGTCAGCAATGTACAGCATTCATTTCAGCTCTCCTGAGCACCTGCAACTTGAGGCAGGCCAGGAAGCCGTTTCAGGAATCTACAAGCCCAGAATCCTATGGGCATTTTATCATATATCTTACGCTCTATACAGAAGCAGTAAACAATATCATCTGGCACTTTTTTCTTCAGACAGCAAGTTTATTCTATCAGTTCTGTATTAAAAAAGGGGGAGAGGGGAAAGATATAAATACTTCTCTGTGGGGAATTAATTTAAAATGTGCTAAGTTTAATCAAGTTCTTGTTTAAGAGTATAAATTATCCATATTTTGGATCAAAATTATTTGATAGCTTAGTGAATTTAATCTGCCAAATCATCTTGTGGAAACTAAAAATCATCTGGAAAAAGCCCATGAGATGCTGCTTCTCCTGTGTGCCTAGGTAGTTGTATTTATTCTTCAACATTGATCTTTGTGCATTTCTCCTTCATTTAGAATCACCTCCCTGGAGAACTGTTAGCAATTAACTTGGACAATTACATGAATTCATGACATACTTTCAATAAGGTTGTATGTATATCTGTTTCCCACTGTAGGTTTCAGTACTCTAAAATTAGCAAACAGGCTAGAATTCTTCACGTCTAGTTGTTGAATGCACATGCTTTTGTCTTTTTTAAGTGCCTGTGTGATCTCTTTCTCTGCGTATTTTTAACATAAACCCAGAATTGGCACAATTTTTTTATAACAATTATCATCTCCAGAAGCATTCAAATACCAGAAGAAATACTCAGCTTTGTGCTCTGTAGCTCCAGTCACCTGTGCTGGAGTTTATTCAGGGTGGGTGCACTAAAGTAAATGTACATAATATTTGTCTAAGCCCCATTACTGCCTGTGTAACTGAGATAGCGAGGTACCAGGGTTACTTACTGAGTTATCAGGGTTACTTACTGAGTCCGAACTTTTGAGTAGTTTGATGACGTGATCCAGATCCACCGATCTCAACTGGGTATCCTGAAAAAGCAACGCTTTTAACTTTTTTTTTTTTCTTTTTTAAATTTCGAGATTTTGCTTTTAAGGTTTTTAAAATGTGAAATAGCCGCGTTAAACCAATGTGAATTTACCCGGGGACAGGTAAATCCAGGCTGTGTGCGGAGTACAAAGCGGGGCTTGTTCTCAGTCCGAGGAAGCCGCCAGGGCAGGGCAGGGCAGGGCAGGGCAGGGCAGGGGTTCCGGGCCAGCAGCAGGGCTGGCGGTGCCCCTGCCCGCGGGAGAGCTCACCTGAGCGGCGTCCGTGGTGTTCCTGCGCCACTCGCCGCCGCTGCGAGAGGGGCCGAGAGCCGGGGAGCGAGAGGGGCCGAGAGCCGGGGAGCGAGAGGGGCCGAGAGCCGGGGAGCGGGAGGCCGCCTGTGAGGCGAGGGGCTCGGCCGCGGCCAGCGAGGCCATGGCGGCCCCGCCGTTGCCATGGGAGCGGCGCGGCGCCTCCTCCCGGCGCCGGGGCCCGGCCCGCCCGCACCGCCGCAGCCCGCAGAGCCCGCCCGGCCCCTCCTGCCTCGTTCCGCTGCTAGGGCTCTGCTACGACCCCCGCGGCTGACGCTCTCCTCCACCCTGCCACAAAGTCACTTCGTGGGCTGTTATCTGTGAACGCGACCTCGGCGAGAAAAGCATTTCCCCACCCCGTGCGGTGCAGAGGCTCGGCGGCTCCCACATGCTGTGGAGCTGGAAGGGAAGAGGCTGGTCAATCCCTAAGAAATAATCACGAAAAAACCCTCCAAGAAAGATCACCATGACAAGCCCCAGACAGGAAAGCACTCCCTTGAGTAGCATGGCAGCGGGGCAGGGGGCGAGAGGAACCTTTTCTCTGCATAGACCAATACAAAAAAGTAATAAAGGCAGGGACAGAAGGGTAAGGGGATGTAGATATGTTCTACTTGCAAACAGCGAGCAGCTGTTTGAGGCTTAGTTGACAGCTGAGATTCAAGGACAACACAGCGCTTGGTGGGCTTGCAGGTACTCTTCTGGACTGCTCACTTTAGCTGCCCTTCCTAGGATTTGGATACTGATGTCTATATAACTTAGGTCAAAGTAACAAAGTGCTTATATAGCTTGGGTTATCAGATATCTATGTAACCTTAATATCAATATAACCTAAATCATGACTTTTTATCAATATAACTCGAAGAATATCAATATAACCTGAAGCATAGCCTTCTATACTTATATAGCCTGAATCATAGCTTTTACTTACGTAGCCTGAATCATAACTTCTATACCTGTAACCTGATGCTTATATAATCTGAATCATAACTTTTGATACCCATATAATCTAATATTAATAACTTTTTATACAATGTAATGGCTAGTATATAGTTAACTAGTTGCTTATATGCAGAATAGAGAAAAAGAGAAAGAAAACCAAACCAAAACAAAACTTACCGGGTGTATAGTTTTAGAGATAGGTAAGCGTAATACTAATGAGAAATTGGCAAGCCAAAGCCAATTAGCCACAATACGAAGAATTTAGGCCGGTTAAGACCAGATGGACCAAAGTTATACCATTGTAACTGCGCATGCCCCGAAGACAAAGTTGAAAAGTTCAAGTGCGAAGAAGACTTTAGAAGCCTTCATCAAAGACCCCTGAAGACCCCCAAATTGGGGAAGTGCATGCGCAGTGGAAAGAATTATCTAATAACCATGAGATCATGCTATGTAAATTAGTTCCAGCACGTATGTGATGATGCTGTAAAGACACAGCAACATTAAGCAAAATTTACTGTATAAATATACTACAGCACTTGACAAAGGCAGCTGAGTTAAGAGGAAAAATCCCCCTCACCACCAGCGCTGCAATAAACAAGTACCTGCTCTACAGACACCGGTCTATGGGGATTTATTTCCAGCCTATCTTTCAGGCATCAATAAACTTTGGGCAAGTTGCACACACGTCACGTTGGATACGCACATATCCCAAATCTTTGAGTGCAGGCCCTGTTTCTGCCAACCTCAGTTTTCATTAACGAATAATTAACTACAGTGATTCCAAACAAATATTTGAATATGTGAATAAATTTATTAAATGCTAATATAGCTGTTTAAATCTCCAGACAGCTTTTATGTGAAGTGATTCATAACAATAAAGAAAGACACCTTTCTGGCTCCAACTATAACCAACACAGTTCTTATTTTCATTTTTTCCAGCTTATATGCTACACCCCTCCCATTTCATACCTGCCTTCTGCAGAAATAAGGTGCATCTCACGTTTAGAACTCACATATGCTATAGAGTTCTCTTCATCAAAGGGTAAATACACAATATTGTGTATACTCACGAATATCCATGCACACTCTGCATTTAGTAGAAATTCATCCTGTATGCAACTCAAAAATGATGGGAAAAATATAGCCAAGCATAGTACGGGACTCTGAATTTAGGAAATGCAATGACTCCTTTGACATCCACGACATCCTGAGTTGCAATCATAGAACCCAGGTCATACAAAGGCAGGACCTGTAGCACATTACGTAGTTCCCTCACACCATGTGACAATGCAGTTGGAGCTGGTGTTTGACACTTCATCTGTCCATGTACACACACCTCTCCATTACTCTAACCACTTTACTGGCCCTTCCATGTTCTACTTAAATATTTGTTTCTGTGAACGTTCTGTTTTGTATCTGGGCTTACACTGGATGGAACAAGATTTTCTATTAAGCAACTGAGATTAATTGTGCTGACAATGCTTGTATGTCTGCAGGCAGTTAGCTGAACAAGCTGAATATTTTTTTTGCCTTGGTGCCCAGCTAGGAACTGAAGTTGTACGTACTCAGTTTTAAAGCTTATATAAAAAAAACCTGCTAACATTTATTTTCATTGTAGCTTAACTGGTTCTAAGTTTTGTTGCTCTGTATTTGAATAACAAATGTATAGAGAATATACCTAAACTGGGCAACTTACTCGGTAAATTATAAGCTTAGGTCACATGCCATTTATTGGCTCACTGTTCCAAAGATCATATCACAAGGTCCATTTGCTCACTGTGCACCTTCTTCAAAATGAAGCTTTTGAAATTTGGGATGAAACCTACGTTATGCAAGTTTGACTACAAGGATTCTGCTGCCCTTGGGAAGTGGCAAATGCCCATCCTCAAAAGCATGCATCAACTGTGAAAATATTTACTCAAAAGTTAATAAAGCTCTAACAGGCTTATATTGTATTTTAATCACATCTACCTCTTCTGTTGGTAATGAAAATATTCAAGACACCAAGGCCTTACTTATGAGAGTATTGATTTTTAAGTCTTACAAATGCTAAGAAATATGTTAGAAAAGTAGACTTGATGTAAAGAAGATTTCTGTTTTGACAGACGACAAATTATTTTGGTGTGAAGACAGTTCAGCAAACTCTATTCTTGAGGTAAAACTTATATTTTATAAAACTGCAGGATTCTATGTATAGGACACAGCTGTGTGTTAGAAAATCAAGATTACATATCGAGGTCTGCCAGTAATCTCCTGTTGACTTTGCTGACTGAATTATTTCCTCTACCACTTGGTATTTACTGTTTTACAAATTAGGTTGCAAGCTTTTAAAGGACTATTATTCAGTATATACCTTTCATATGCTGCAATGGGGGTCTTCAGGTCTAGTCAAGTGATGTCCTTTCCTTGGCTGTATTGAATCTGTAGGTCTTTAAAGTACAGAAATCAGAGTCTTCTTAAGAATCAGTCTGTTGACTCCTTGACTTCCTTTTCTCTTTTTTTTTTTCTGTCCTGACAGACCTTCTGTGTTTGATATTCACAGAAAAAAAGGAAAAGACCTGTGAAGTGGCTGGCAGTAGACTCAACCGTAATCCCGTAAAGTCAACAGAGCTTCCAACATCTGGATTTACCTGCCTGTACTATTAAAATACAGTGTTGAGGTCATGGGGTGGTAAGGAATTGATGGGAACTTTCACACTGATCTTTATTATTGTAAGGAAACACAGCAAATCACAGGACACAGAACTTAACACTCTTGTACAGTACAAGGGAAGGCTGGACAAAGGTGTAAGTTTGGGGCCCCAGCTGCCGGCATAATATCAACATTCAGTAGAACAAGCACTGAGATATAGATATATGGGGAGATGAAAAAAAATAAAAGCCATGAAAAGACAGACTTTGAAGTCCAAAATGTTACTGTTAGGTTAGGCATGGCACAAACAGATATTAAATGTTCTGAATTTTAAAAATACCTATATTCAATTTGGGAGTCTGGGAAGGCCATGTAACCTAATGTGAAAGCAATGCAGATGCTGTCAGCTCCACTGACCCATGCATCTTTACTTCTCTGCACTCAGCACAGTTTATGCTGCCAATCAACAGTTAAGCAGGATTATACCTCTCATGTATTCTTTTCCTCTTTCCTTTCATGCTGGTGTAAGCCTCCTAGGAAAAAAGTTACGTATTTCCAAATGAAGGACTGCAAAGTGCTTCACCTTTTTGTTTCATTTAAAGAGTAATGCTTTTTCATACATACAACCAGACACTTGGCAAACTTACTGGTGCCTGGCCAAACTTTTTGTTGAATGAAAAGTGGGCTGAATATATGCTGATAGTACTGTAGTGTTTGTTCACTCTTGTGTTCTGAAAGCATGGAGAATATCTTAGAGCAGGATAAGGGATATAGCTATCCAGTGTATCTGTGTGAAAAATCTGTTATCCAGACATTGAAAGAGAAATAAATTCCCCTTAGAATGTTTTTATGAACTCACATTCAAGTTTTATCTCTCACAGAAAATGCTGATCAAAGCACCCACATATTGTAAAGAAACACAAGCTAAAATTTATTTGGCATAAGCACAGAAGAAAAAGCAAAATACCTTACATTGATTTTTATTGATTTTTGTGTAAAACACAGTCTATGGAAAAATAGATAAAGAGCATTACTAATAATTTATAATAGCCCTGTTCAGAGAGACAGCACGAACAGTCTGACAAACACAACTACAAAGAGAATATTACACATGGGAGACATATTATGCTCACTGTAAGACACTGCCAACAAGGCATGAGAAACAATATATAATGACAGAGATCATTGTTCAAGTCAGTTAAATGTGTCACTTATTTTAAAGGCTGTAATCTAATTAATTCAAGCAGTATCATACAGTGATACAATATCAGTACTGCAACATTACTCATTATATTGACAGAAAATACTACAGGATGAATAGCCAAGAAATCAAAACCTTGTGTATTAGGAGATGCACTGTCTGCAAGGATCTATGCATATGCATCCATTACCACTGCATATATGAAAATATTATACTGAAAAACTCAATCTATCTAATTGTATGCACCTGATATATCTAACTTTTAGAGGAAAGCTGTTTCCTAGCTATATTAATACCTGTGAAATTTATAGCTGCTTGAGAACTCATTGCTTTATATTAATGAATGATTTCCTTTAATGCTAGTTGGGCAGCTAATAACATACAGACACAAACACAGAGACACACTATTTTATGGGCAATTAATGCCAAATAAAAATATGAATGTACTTTCTCATGTTGGCACATCATATAATTCACAACGTTGGAACAAAAAATTAAATATGGCACCAATTCACAGTAACCATTACCACAAGATAAAGACCTTGCAAAACAATTACAAAATAATTAATCTCTGAATAACTCAAAAAATCTAAATAATTCAAGAACATGTGCACTTAATTAACTTGTACATAGTTTCCACAGTTAATAGAATTGTAAGATAAAATTAAAGACACACAGAACCTGTAATAGAACTCTATTTTAGACAATGTTAAGAAAGAATACCTTACTATCCATAGAAAACAAATAACCTGTTGCTAAATACATAGAGGTCTCCATTTCATAGTACGTGTACAATTCTGTATCACATATTAAGCACTTTTTTTAAAACTGTACAGTAATTAAGATAAATTAAGCTTATTTCATTACTTATTTTCATTAGGAAGTTAGGCAATTTATATAAAGCTACACAAAAATATTTTTATAGCAGGCTATTCCTCAAAATATGTATTTATTCTCCTAAGCAACTAAGATGTCTAAATTAATTTAGTTGTTTATATTCAGGCAATCAAAACTAAACAATTAGCCGCAGGTATTTTTCCAACAAGAAGTCCTATGGTGAGTTCTATAGAAATCAATGTGTTTGGTCACATGAATAAAGATCCCTTGTGGGACTAAATATGTGCTGGATATAAAGCTTGCTAAATGCATGACTGCTGTTTTACCTTCAGGCTTAATAGTGTCTTGTTAGAGTGAATTGGTCCTTAAAGAACACTACAAAATATTAAATCACAAGTCAACATGCTATTCCAGTTAGAAGTAAATACATGGCCTAACAGGAAACCATATGTCATTTTTGTAGCACGAATATTTCACAAAATACCTTCATATACTTGATCTAAAAATATTATCTATTTATTAATACTTCAATATTTAAACCTTTCAAGTAACGTATAAAATTAAAACACATTTTTAATTTTCTACACACAGTTTGAAAAAAGGAATGACTCATCATTATTCTCTCCAGACACCTTTGGCAGTTTAAAATTTAGCAGTTTAATCATTCTTGAAGAAATTTAATGATGAAGTAACTTTTTGCATAGGAACGAGGGCCAATACATTTCTGTATATACTGTCAGTGGATGCATTACAGTACAGTATCTATGGACTTTGACAGTAATTTTCAATTAGTACAGTATCATAGTTCTGCAACATTATCCCTATTGCATAAAAACAAATAACTGTAGGGAACATGAATGTTAATTACATATTCTACAGAAGTGTAAAATTACTGTAAAATAATAGCAGAATATTTAATTTTGAAATGTAGTCAGATTGTCAACGGTAATACTTTCTACCTATATCTGTTCAGAGGTATGAAATTCTGCTCTCAGTTATACCAGCCCATTCTAGTGATTTTTTAATTAGGTTTCATGCACAGGACTGGGGTAGAACATAGCGTGATATTTATACCATTAAAATTCTCCAAGGCTTTGTATGTTCTAAGATTTTTTGAATTAATTTTATTTAAAGGAATGAAGCACAATGCTTCAACCTTGTGTGGTTTCACTCTGCAATAATGAAATAAGAAACAGTCCAGGACATTAAATTCTGCAAGCCTCTTAAGAAATATACACCTTTTGGTACTGGAATGGAATTACAAAGTTAAGTTAGAAGTTGTAATTGTTACTTGTTCTTCATTTTTATGTGAAAATCTCATTTGTATTAGTTTAGGCTCCTGTCTGTCTCCAGCAATGACAGGATTTTCATTTAAATGTCTAGAAAGTTTGGTAAAACAGTATTGTACTTGTGTATGACCACAAGTATCACTGAAATAGCTGCATATTGGAGGAGGAGCAATTAAGTAAGAACCTTGAAACAAACTTATTTGGCTTTGGAAATAAGAAAGAATGCAAACATTTTTTATTTATTTGATAGATTTATTGAACTTTTTTTTTTTTCTGTAAAAAATGGGGAAGTTTCAAATTTCTAAAATTTTTGATAAATTTTTGGAGAAAGTAGCTGTTAAATGCAGTAGTCCACAGGCAGCACCTGTCTCAGATAACTCCAAAATTACTGATTTCCAAGAGGCTGAGAAGTTATGTTAGGAAAAATCACTGGACACCTGCTTTCTTTTTGGAAGCATCTGTCACTTGTCAGCTACCAATTATAGCTGTTATTATCATTTACTTTTCCAAAAATGGTGAAATAAAATGAATTCTTTTCCTTCCAATTGATTCCATCCCCAAAGCTTAAAAAGGAGGATAAATCTGAGCTTTCCAACTATGTGAAATTGAAAATTTGTGAACTAAAAAATAAGTATCAAATATCTGTTGACAGGCATAACATAGCTGTTTTTTTCAAAAAATGTTTTCACAAACCTCCATTTTCAAAAAGAATCCATTGACCTCTCATTCAAAACAAAACATGTCTAGAGACATATAAAAATGCTTAAATTCTGAAAAACCATCATGCAAGTATTTAATTTTTCATCTCTACATTTGAACATGCTTAAAATGAAAGAAAGTTCAACTGTGTCTCAATTTGTAACAAACCCAGAATATACACAGGCTTGATGTGTAAGTTTAGGGAATTTGAATACTAGAATAAAAATAAAATGGTTGTAAATATTTTGAATTTGAAATTATATTAAGAATAACTAACATGAATTCTTTAGGCTTAGGTTGGTATAACTAGGGGCAGAGTTTGATTCTAGAATCTTGTTTTTCTGTGAAGCTGTTGGTCTTATTACAACCAGAGATAATGAGATTTACATGACCAGTGATGTTTAACGATAAATTCAAACTTAATTCTGTGTATTTCTGATGTATGATATTACCACAAATTCTTCCAAAGTAATAAATAATAAAAGAAGGTTCAGCTAAGAAAATCAGAGATTTTAAACAGTGCAAATATAGATAAGAAAAATATACTTTCATACAAGCAAAGAAAATTAGGACCAAATACACCCTCTGACTCACTGAAATAAAAGTTTTGCTAATTAAGCAGTAGTAGCCTGAAGGTATGAGTTGAGTTTGGCTATTTTGATAGAGAAGAGTAATTACTACTGGAAGAGCAGTAGTAATAAATAGTTGGAACATTATTTAGAATCAAACAGGAAATGCAAATGTCAAGGTTTAGAGTTTTTTAAGTATAAGAATAATAATTTGGTTTCTCAAAACTTCAGGCATAGCCCAGAGACACTTGTAAAAGTTAGACCTTTATATAAAAATAGAAGATTGGATCTGCACAAAAAGATACTAAGAATTTAAGACACATTCTGGGAAATTCATATATAACAACTGAAACTCCAGTGTAGACACATACGGAACATGAGTATTGTGATGCTTCCAACATATTGGAAGTTTCACAGTGAAAATGGATTTTTATTGTTGCTGAATTCTCAGCTTTTTGTTTTAAAATGTTTCCTCATATTTCAAAAGCATTAAAAAAAATCAAAAACTAGTGTGCAGCACACGTATCTTTTTATAAATGTATAGCACTGTTTTGAATCTTCATCATATGATTTATGGAAATAAAGAGACGCCAAAGGTCTAAAATCCTACATAATATTTCGGAAAAAAAAAAAAGGTGGTATTAGTACAATACTCTTTGCTTACAAGATGTACAATCACACCATAAGTGAAACGGGGTTTGCATATTCAAATCATGGAATGGTGTAAAACCACACACAGATAAATGTACTGTACATGTGCAATACACTTGACCAAGTGCAAGGTGCTGCATCTGGGTCAGGGCAACTCCCAGTATCAACACAGACTGGGGGATGAAGGGATGTGGAGCAGCCCTGCCCGGAAGGACCTGGGGTTGCTGGTGGATGAGGCTGGACACGACCCAGCCATGTGCACTCACAGCCCAGAGACCCAAATGTGTCCTGGGCTGCACCAAAAGCAGTGTGGGCAGCAGGGAAGGGGAGGGGATTCTGCCCCTCTGCTCTGTTCTGGTGAGAGAGACCCCACCTGGAGCATTGCATCCAGCTCTGGGGTTCCAGCACAGGAAGGACATGGACCTGTTGGAGCAAGTCCAGAGCAGGGCCACTAAGATGATCAGAGGGCTGGAGAACCTCTCCTGTGAGGAAAGGTGGAGAATTGGGTTTGTGCAGCCTGGAAGAGATGGCTTAGGGGTGACCTAATTGCAGCTTTCCAGTACCTGAAGGAAGCCTACAAGAGAGCTGGAGAAGGTAATGGCATGTAGTGACAGGACAAGGGGGAATGGCTATAAACTGAATGAGAGTAGGTTTAGATTGGGCATTAGGAGGAAATTCTTTACTGTGAGGGTGCTGAGGCCCTGGAACAGGTCGCCCAGAGAAGTTGTGGATGCCACATCCCTGGAAGTGTTCAAGGGCAGGTTGGATGGGGCTTTGAGCAACTTGGTCTAGTGAAAGTTGTCAAGGCCCATGACAGGGGGGTTGGAACTTACTAATCTTTAAAGTCACTTCCAACTCAAACCGTTTTGTGATTCTGTGAGCATTACAAATTAATTTGTTTCAAACCCTGGTGATTTCCGAAATAATTTACTTAATATTCTTAACTCATTAACCCAGAAATGTGGTTGTAATAGAAGAAATACTGCCCAGAAAATGTGGTATTAATAAACAGCACTCTGACACATATGCTCTAAGTCAAAAAAATATCTGAAAAGCCTGGTTCTAATAAATAGTATTGTGATATAACTGTGCAAAGGAACATTAAAATTTTATTTCATAATCAACTGCCCTCTGTAATCCAAAACAAAAATATTTTTGTAGTTAGCAGAAGTAGCAGTCTTCTAGTTATAAACTTCTCATAGTTTGGTTAAGAGCTTGTACTATATGCAAAGCAAGAGACTTTACAAAGATTCCTACTTAACTAAACTTCTAAAAATGCAAGTTTATGACAAAAAAACCCAAGCCCAACATGTACAACAGTGTTAACAAATATCATCACATTACAGTTATCCTTTCTGGGGAGAGGTGTGGAACAGACCCACTTACTTCTTCTATAACATGGCTTTTCTCCCATCCTCTTCGAATTCTCCTCAGTTTCCTACTTACACATGGCAAAAGTAATATGATCTTACCTAGAATTACAATGGAAGGCAGAACAAGGGCAAGAACAAAATTTGGTGGTGTATAAAATCTGTAATACTCTTCTTCAAAAGCTCTCTTCCATCCGTAAATCAGGACATGGAAAGTACTTATAAGCAGAGCAATGTATCCAAGTGTAGACTTTGAAAAAAGAGAAAACAGGAAAAAAAAGAGATATAACAGCACTTGGTCCTTCACCTGACAACTCTAATAATGCAGTATTTTACCATTTCTATTAGACATCAAGTTAAAATCTCTTAGCTATTCACTACAATAAATTAGAAAGATATGGTTGTGGTGGCCAATGAACCTACGTTACAAGGGACAGAGAGTTCTCAGTAAAACAAGTCTCTAGTACCACAGGGACCTCATTAGGTTAGGGTGACCAGAAAGGCTTCTCCCAGGATGCATTGTTCTGTTATGGTAATCTACTCCAGTTTGGCTTCCCCGGCTGGCTGTCAGCCTCTATCCCTCGTCACTCCCCCAGAGCTCCCCATTGGTCCCCATTCCCTAGTCCCGCCTTTTCCCCGCCCCCCGATAAAACCCCTGAGCTGGGACTTGTTCTTGTCTTTGCCCCTGAATCTTCGGCAGTGTATAAGCAGTAAGTGCTCCTGCTGGATCATGCAAAGGCCCTTCCCATCTCTTTGCGACCGACTTTATACTGAAGCTAGCCGTGCGTTTGTGTGTGCGTGCATGCATGTGACCCCACAGAGCTGGACAGAGACAGTAATACATGGTTTTAAGTTCACATTCTGAAATTTACAGACTGAACTAAGCACTGATTTACAGAGTATCTCTGCTAACATCTACAGGCCTTAGTGAAAGCTGCAATGATGTCCGCCCAAATTCTAAGTAAGAGAAGCCAACCTCAGGATATGTATACTAAGAAGGAACAATTCCCATGTACTTACTGGAACAACATCCATTGTGATTGGAAATTAAGCTTCCTAATTCTTAACTATGAGGATAGATCACTTCCAAGATTCCTTATTATGGAACAATGCAATTCCGTTGTAAGAGATTTGGGCCTCAACTTGCATATTTTTAACACTCTGAGATGCGCAGCTTACTTCTTCCTCACAAAGGCCTACATCCACTTGTCTGATGTTAGCATAAATCATCCCCTACCTTCTCCATCAGTTGTTGCTGATTGGTTCATGGGAATATCTGAACTGCAGGGCTTGGGCATAACAGCACAAAGCAGTGGTGCAGTTTACCATAAACAGGCAGTGCTGGATAAGAGGTGAAAGAGAAGGTTCCCACAGCAGCCTGCAGATGACAGACCTTGCAGCACATGAACTTAGAGCTTGCCACAGAAGGTGGTGATAATAGGGGTCATTCACCAGTTCTGTGAATCTGTCTTTTTAAGGACCCTGTAATTGTAATGCTTTGCAGACTTGACAATGTATCAACCTTAACTTTCCCAAAAGAAAAGAAGTCTACTATGCTTTGACTTCTGGTGGTGATCAAATGAAGAAAAACTCTGGCCAAAACTGATGTAATGACTACCTTGGCTGGGAAACATTTGTAGAAAATCACTGAAACAGAGAATGAGCATTAAGAAAGGTATCTGGCTACCAAGGTATGGTTTAATTCCAGTAGACAGACAAGCAAAGAAAAATGCAGCCTAAGGGTCTATAGTAGGTAGTGAAAGAATTAATTCCTTCTACTTCAAGATTAAGTAGTTTCTAGGGGAAAAAGAATGTCTGAGCTAATACTACTTGCAAAGATTCACAGGTATAATGGTATAAAAGGAAAATATGTGTGGTAATTTCTTGGGATTGGTACTCTGTTTTTTGACTTGCCAATATTTTATGTATCTTTTTTTGCCAATGTTTTCAGGGGCATTTTGTTAAGCTTTAGATATGTTGCATACTTCTTCCTAAAAAACCAATTTGCTCCCAAAATATCCCACAGTAAACAGAACACTTAGACAAACACTTGAGGATATGAAAATGGCATATGTGGTATCTGAACGGAACTTCTGGTAAGAAATTTGGACAGCAAACAATACTATCAAACCTAATGTTTTAATATGTTATTGCATATTTTTGTTGGTATGACTGTCCTGAATTCATTGTTATATCACTGCCAGCAGGGAGAAGGGCACAAGTGAATCATATCCCTTATTTCCTCATCAGGATTACTGATGGGAAATGTAACAATTCTTGAAAAAAGAAACAGAAGTGCAATATTATACAGTCATTTCCAAATTATTTTAGTGCTTATTTTAATTCAATTTGCAATCTATAGTTTTAAGACATCTATATATATATCTTTGTAGCTAATGGTCAAAATGGAAACTAAGAAGTACATCAGTACCTTTTAAACTAACAACACAAGGACAAGAAAAACATATGATGTGCTTTTATTAAGTTCTTTTTTTTCACCCTGTGAAGAGTTGTCATTGTTGGTAGGGCATGTGCTAGTGTGTACTGGACAATTTCAACCACACATCTAAAAAACTAACAAAGACATTCCCACAGGAGCTTCTGTCAGCTACTAATGCTATCTGCTTCAACTGGGCCCTTAATTACCATTACCAGGCACCAGATGATAATTCCTTTAAGAGCAGAGGACATCTGAAAGGAGCAAGAAGCAATACTATTTCTTCACTGCTAAATTCACATTGAACACTGCAGTGAGCAGCAATATCAGTTGTAATTCTTGGGAACCCTCTGCCTGGGCTTTAGAATGGCTGCTGGGAAAAGTGGAAGAATATCTTCAGTTGCTTTGCTTCCTTATCTTCCATAATTCTGTGTTTCCTGAAAGCTGAGTAATAGATTAGCACATTTCCTATGGACTCCCAATCTTTTAGCTTTTCTCTAAGTCCTCCCTGTTCTGTTTCTTTTCCTTCCTGATCAAAGTCAGCTTTTAGCCAATATGGGAGATTCCCAGCCAAGGCTACTGATAAACTGGACAAACTGGCATTGTTTGGGAAAGGAACCAACAAAAGTTAGAGGTGCAGGAAAGAAGAAAGATAAAAACCCCTAAAATGTTCCCAGCAAGATATATGTATTTAGAGACAAAAATGTGCTGTGGGGAAATCTGCTTCAGGAATTTCTACATTCACAATGGTCGAGTTGTTTCAAGCAATTTATAAATACAAAAGATATTTTCAAAATTCTATGTTTATGCAAGATATACTTCAGATTCTCCCAGTAACAGGATATTGCTAAACTTATAAACTGTCTGTAGTAACTTCTGACTGGAATCTTACCTATAAACTTGCTAAATACTCAGGCCTCAGTCTTCTTTACTCTGGGGAGAAAGTGTCCTATTTTTGTGGGAGAACCAAGGCAGGGCAGCCTTTCTCAAAGTGTATGCACGAGAAATATTTTAGTAACACTGCCTCCAAAAAACTTTAGGATTGTGCTAGGAGAGAAAAGGAGTATCTACAAAAATGTCAGCTTCCTACTATTCAAATGGCAGATTTGTGTTGTTTTTTGCTAAAAACCATGAAGCTCAGCTTTCAAAACCAGTCTGCTCTGTCCATTGCCACTTTAAATGATGGGTTTTGGACTTGAAGTCTTAGACTGGAAAACAAAAGCAGCCATCATGTTTACATTATATATTTACAGTTTAACTTTCCTCACAAGACTAAAGGACCCAGTGCAGCATAGCTTGTATTTTATTTCCTTGTATTTTATGTGACCACTCAAGGACTGGTTTCAATAAATGACTTTTTTTTCTGTTTGCAGTGTGTTGGTTTAGGCTGTTTATTCTGCCTGCTCTGACAAAATATGCGTTCTTTTGTATTTCTTGCCCATGTCTTCCTTTGCTCCTTATCCAAATATATTTAGATGAGAAAAAGAAGAGTACTGAAGTGGCATTTAAGAAAACTGATGCATTAGTTTATCAGCCCCAGCTTTCTCCCCTGCTGCTTTTCTCAGTAAACTTCAACTCTGGGTCACATTAAGGTGCCTGCAAAGTTTCACACTAAGTTTCCATCATCTAGGATCTCCTACTGAGAAAACTCTTAATCACTGTCTCATTCTGTGGCTCCTCTATCTGGATATTATGAGTGTTTCTCTCCAAATCATAAATCATGATGAAGTAATCAGACCTTTATTTTGTACAGTTGTCAGCTCTGTACTGTAGCAATTCCTGTTTTCTGCTCGTCTTTTAGCTCCTTCTAGGACTGACACAGTAATTTCCTTCTGCACTATTAAACCTTCTCATATCTCACTTTGCTCATTCATACTATGAGCGAAGGAGTGGCGCCTGCACTGCCTGTCCTCTCAAAGTCCTTTTCCCTTGATGAAGCAGGCTGGAATTTTTGGGGCTGCTGACACCTGCGTTTGAAACCAGGCTAGGTAAGATGGAGGCATCTCCAAAATAATTTGGGATATCAAAGACAGCAATGATTTCTGTGCAAAAATACTGAGAACTGTGTTTCTTTAGAATATTAGGAAGACCGTGTTGGAAGTCTGTTTGAACTGCTGAAGGTTGGGGAGATGCCGCTTAGGGCTTGTACTACCGGAACAAGGCTAGTCTATACTGCAATTGTTAATAAACTCAGATTTTCTTAGTATGTTCTAGTGGTAAAACTCTTTAGGAGAGGCCAGACCCTTATTTTGATGAAACTGCATTTACTAAGATGAGCAAGCAATAGTGTGTTGCTCTCAGCAGGAAGTGCTGAGCTGGGAAACTGTCTGAGTGTGCTGACTGACTGATTCTTCATCTGTCAAATGTGAAACAATTTCAGCAACTGGTACGGCAAATCATCTGAGATTCAGGACTAAAGTAGAGACATACTGCTTTTCCCAGATGAAAAGAAAAGCAGCAATAGGATGATGGATTAGTAGTTCTATTGTTTGTTCCCCTGACTTAGAGAAGATTGAGAAATTTAAGTTCAATTTTCCTTCATTGCACTACACTTCAGAAGAAGAAAAATATAAAAGAGAGTAAGTATTACAATGTTTTTTCTGCTCTACTTGCATACTGGGTACAGTGAAACATGCAGAAATACAGACTCCTTTTACTTTAGTAAGCAATCACTGGAAGTCTGTTTTCTGATTGAGGAAAACAGGAAGACTTTTTTTGACAAGTAACTAAATGAAGAATAACTTACATCCTGAGAGTTAATGACAAAGTAACTATTCATTAACATTAAGAAATTTTTAGTAGTTCAATACTTTCATGATTAAGAATTGCAAATGACCATAGTTCATTACCAATACCAGTTATCTTCTGCACATAATGCAGTATGAACTGTAACATGCATCCAGAGCAAAAAACTTATTCCCAAATTCCTCAAAATACTGACACATGGGTCATTAAAATTCATAATTATTTAAATTTGGAACTATTTTGACTTAATTTACAGTGGAAATAACTGCAGTAAATATGCAGTTGTATTGGCATTATCACTGCAATTATTGTATGGGTTTTGACTCAGTCACACAAGCCTGAAATTTGAAAACATGAGTAAGGAAAAATAAGACACAAATGCCATGTTTGTGGCTGGAAGTTATTACTGGATAAAGGCACCATGTCACTCCCAAGTGAATACATATTTTTCCCTTTTGCACTAATGGTTTATATCACCCAACAGCAGTACTATTGTCACCACACTGAGAATTCCAGATGGCAGAGATGTTGTAACAATACACTTGAGTATTTAGTCCCTCTGAAGGCTCAAAGCCGTGACTGTGAATAAACAGTTCTGTCAGGGTAACTGCACTTTGAAAAACTTTTCAGCAAACTTTTTGTAGGTCTACCTGCAGTTTTCCAGTAACGGAAATCATAAGGGAAGGGAAGACATTACAGACAGACCTCAGACAACTACAGCCATTGAAGTGTTCCCCACCACTCTTCTTTAAAACGTCCGTAAATCATGAAGTGCAACCCAAGCCCTGAACTTCAGTGTCCACGTTCTGAAGTGAACAGGACTCAGGATTAGGCAATATTATTACAATGGGTAAGCTGAAAAAAAATGTTAATCAGAAAAGACTGAGCTAAGAATACAGTACTAAGGCCACAGTCAGAAAACAAAACATGACAAAACCCAAAACTGCGCACACTTAGGAATTTTCACCAGACTGAATCCTAGTAAAATTTCTTATACCTGACTGCTACCTAAAACTACTGGCAATTATGTGTAGGAGCCAGCACTGAGATGTTTATTAAAGCCCATATTTCTCAGTATTTTATGCTGGTTAGATTTGCCTGTTGTAGATATTTATTTGAGGAAGGAAGGCAGCAGATGGTGTGCCACGGCCTTGAAAAGCCTCTGATTTTAATAAGCAAAGCTTCATCTTTTACTAGTGGGTATTTTCAGCTAATGGGAATAATGCAGTTGAGAGCTGTATTAAGTCCCACACAATGGAGGGGAAGTAAAAATCAATGGCATCATGGCTGTCAGAGGGTTGTGGAATGAAAATCTTGCAGAGCAAATGAGGTCTTCAATTTTACTCGTTATGTGCATCTACCTACAAGTATCTCAACAGTATCATTGCATTTAGCAAGTTTGTCCAAATTTACCTAATTTGACATTAGCAAGAAATTCTAAAAACAGAAAAGGAATAGATTAATGATCATTTGGTCTTAGTTATGCTGGTTATTTAAGATCAAGAAGTGTAAAAAGTCCTGTTCTAACACTCATGAAATGCTTAATGTGCCTTCATGGTAGTTTATTTGCTAAGTAATTGTTGTTTTTATTAAATCACCAGAGATAGAGGAAAAAAAGGGTTCTTGTCACATTGCAATGAGCTTTTGTTTGTGATCGTGATCATGATTAAGAAATTCTTGTTAACACCAAAACCCCCTTATTAAAAAAGTAACATACCTGAATAAAACTGAACTCCCTCCAGTTTAAGGCACTGTTTACTGAAGGGATGGAAGTTACTGCCAGCAAAGAAAGCAATCCAAGACTCATTATTCCAAAGGAGATATACATTTCAATTCGCCACACTTCTTCCTCATTCCAAGAATTTTCAACATTTGCATGAACCTGATGAAAGAACAGAAAGGAAGAACTTTATTCTAAAGAATATTAGAAATACCAACAGGTTTTTTTCTCACTTAAAGTTCACTCTCAGAGGACAACTATAAAATGGGGTCAAATATTTCAGAGGTTTCCTCATGTCTTGGAGAAAAACAACTACTTCCTTACTGCTGGTACTGGCTCTTGCTAGATTAAAAATATGTTAAACATGGAAATTTAGATGAGATGCTAAAAGAAAATGTAACATTATATACCATTAACAACAATACTGTTATAAAATCAGATAATTCTGCACATTCTTACACACTGTAGAAAAGGAGCTGTGTTCTTCAGACTCTGCGAACTTAAATTCTGCAATATAAATTGGATGAACCTGCAATTTCTTTTTAGTTTGTTACATTTAGAAATAGTTCAGCATCATTTTCTGACTTTCCTCCAGCTCTCTGTGCTGAGTCCAAGCTTGTTTCTCTCTTTCACTATTGACATCAGATTTTTCCAAGATGGTTCTTGCTGGGGAGCTTTACCAGAAAAATGAAACAATTCAGGACCTTGACAACTAAGAAGCTTAGATATTCAATTCTTTTTTCCACTTCGAGGTTAACTATTGCAATATGACATGTCTTGAGAAAGGTTCACTAGAAATATTAGCAAGTGATAGTTTTACAGTATCATTAAAACCAAGATAATTTCTTAGTAAAATTACCAGTGAATCCTTTAGTATTACTAATTTAAGTGTGAATTAGTTTCTTGTGCCTATTATAGTTTTGCCCTTCCTGTCTTTCTCTTAAGTTCAGTTTTTCATGCTAGCTCTTTCAGAGTTTGTGACACTCCCTAATTTGTTCCATTTGATTTTATTTCCTTATTTGTTTCTTCTTTTGTTCTATCACATCTCTCTTTTCCACAGATTTTATGTGCTGAATCGCAATGTTGTTTTTCTGGCAATGCTGCTTTTCTGCCACTTTAAAGGTTACAATAAGCTGTCTCACTGACAGTCAGAAGCATGAGACCCTTTTCTAGAAGATGACAGATTTGTGGGAGAATGTTTCAGGGTTATGCAAGATCAATTGTTCCCAGGAACTATGAGTCAATTTATATTGCCTGCAATAGATGATGTTCACAGAATTTTAAAAGAATAAAGTATTTTTAGCACTGGTCCAAAATAATGTTACAAAGTATCAGCATTTTCTTTTTTTTTTTAAGATAGAAGTATCTGTAAGCATGATTACAGTATCTACCCTTATACTTTTCATATTTGTAAATGTACTTACAATATACATACTTCCCCCTAGCGTTAAGTATATATGGAAAGGAACATACCTCAGAATTTTCCTGCTGTTGCTCTTATCCTGTCTATCCTACATTCTCCTAATGTATATTGGCATAAGGAATTTCCTATAAGTAGGACATGTCCTTGATACCCCCTACCACACCAAGTTGACTTCAGATTGACACACAAGGTGAGCAAAATGCACAGACTTTTAGTCTCCTTATTTGGCACCACCTATGCATAAGATAACCCATAACATTCTGTGCCAAAAGCAGTAGAACAGATTAAGAAAACCCATCTGTTGTATTCAGGAGCCATAAGCACACAGCCAAGGCATTTCTGGTTTATTGAACTAAAGATTGTCTCACCTGTTGATATGCCATGTTGAGGAACAAGTAGCGCTCTGATCTCCTCATGGGCAAGCAGAGGCTGTACACCACATGCACAGCTGCAAAGAAAAAACTGAGCAGTCCAAGCTGCTTTCGACACTGGAGCCAATTGTCCAGCCAAGGAGGAAATCGCCGATACTTAGTCCCATAGTAAAGCTGATAAGCAGCTGCAATAAGTCCTGATAAATACACTAGAGAAAGCAAAGTGATAGCAACAATTGGAAGAGTCTTGTTCACAATCTCAATGGGAATCTTGTAAAAGTCACTCTGCTGATTTCTCATGTATGGATGGATGACATCTCTGACAAAGGAATAGATGAAGAAAAATGTTGCCAGGCTAATGGCAATCACTACAGGCCCCTTCCACAGGGTGAACAGTCGCAGAGGCAGGTTTTCAATCTCCCTTGAAGATGACAATGCCCCCAAATCAATAGGAATGAAACTGAGCTGACGGGCAAGCTCAATAACTTGATGGCGAGCCTGAACATTGTTACTGCATATATAGACCTGTTGGGAAAGTCAAGGGAATTGTCTGTAGTCAGAGAAGGAGACTCAAAGGTAAAAAAAACCCAACAAAACCCACCAAAAACCTTAAGGGCCTCCAAATCAAAACACAACTGCTAACACAGTACACTTTATCCCAGCTTATATCACCCAGATGACAATAAAATCACATAAAAATCTAGCCAAAGTGCAAATATGCACACTGATTTAGCAACAGAGTAAACAAAATAAAATTGGCTTTTTCTTGGATTTAATAATGGGGGATGTCTTGGTAATCTGTACACTGAAACCTGTCATACTGAAATGTCTACAGGACTGGATTACCTTGAAGCAACAGCTAAAAGCATTTCAGAAAATTCCAAATCTCTCAAAAATACACGAATCTTGAATGATGACCCTTAAACAACTATAGCATACACAGAATGAGAAGCAGCAAACTGTGTAATCTCTCCATGGGTAACAATTTTAGCTTAATTTCACAACCCAGATTTCCACAGAGTTCAGATTTGAGTATTTAATAGAAAAGACAAAAACTAGCAGGTGGATAAGAACTTGTTCTAAAGGCCAGTTTATTATTCACACACAGTGAAAGAAGTGTACTGCTACAAAGTACTTCAAGGTTCCTTTAAAATTTACAGTGGGCTATAGTTTGCTCAGGACTGTTTGCTGATCATCTGCATTGAAGCAATATGATCTGTTTTGACTGAACTGAATTATTTATAGTGTTGTGCTATTCTGAAAAGGGATAAAAGAAGTATGGTGAGGTTATTTTTTAAATTATGCTAATTCCATATTAATTTCATTCCATTTAAATCTACCTGAAGTGCCAGAAAACTCAATTTAGTCTTCAGCAGTCATGCTACAACAGTTATGTATTTCTCAGATTTCATAAAGCTGTGAAGGACTGGATGCTTGCACAGGCTTAAATCCTTTATATCACTTCAGCAAAACACGAAACACATTTAGGTGCCTTTTCTATATGCAGGATGGATTTGCAGAACATACTGTGGAGGAATTTGAACATGATGTTCCCAAGCAGCCCTGGATCAAATGAATGATCACTTAGAAACATATGAGCCTCCTTCTGTTCCCTCATATTCATGGTTTTGGGGCATTCTAACAGCTAGGTAAGTTCTTTCAATCACTTTGCTGCTACATTGAGTGCAAGCATTTTTACAACAGCTGATTCCTGAGCTCTGGGATCAGGACCTCAGGTTTCTGTGCATCTTTCAGTAGCTTACCCCAATGCTATAACTAAAATACACTGGAAAAGACTGTCTCTATCCTTGCATTAATCATAAGGATACACATGAACATATTTCCGACGGAAAACATTAAGACCCAACTCTTCTCCTCTGTCTGTAGTCATCAAAAGGTCAATTGTCTACTCTAAGCTAGAATCCACATTTCCTCTGCAATCTTTAAAGACAAATGGGCAACACAGGGAAAAAACTGGACCACTTATTTTATTTGTCTTACAGTAGGATGAACTAAACTCTGAAGGTTTTATTGGCTACTATAACATAAGCTAAAGGCCCAATATTTTGGACATGTTAAGTCAGGCAGGGTAAATCTCATGAATTCTGGCTGTTACATTCAGTTCCTGTCATTTTCATCTTACAAATAAGTTAAATACAAACAAAAACATTTACCTGTCTGCTGGCATCCTTTGGTCCTAACTGCAGTGACCATGCTGAAATGACGTTGAATCCTTTGACAATTAGGGAATCGGGAAAAAGTGATGCCAAATACTCTGCATTGGAGTCTGGATATTGGTCTACTCTTGTATTATTGCTGACATCAATCAGAATTTTACCAGCAAGTAAATGTTTGAGGTCCCACAAAGAGGTGTAATGTTCTCTGTGTATGGCTACAAAAATGATGTTTGTTTTAGCTACTGCATCTTCATGGTGAGTGACATCAACCACATGGGGAAAGAAGTCAGCAGCATGTTTAGGATTTCTACTTCCTATGACCACGTGGTACCCACATCGGATAAGTCTAATTGTCAATGACTTAGCAAAGTCTCCACTTCCAATGATGCCTATTGTGACCTTATTGGCATCCTTGATGCCATTGGCAACATTTGGTAGAAAAGTTTCATTGAGGTTCTTGGGACTCCCCATCATAGAGATTGATTCCATACTTCCAAGACACCAAACCTACAAAGATTTCTTTGGGGAAAAAAAAAAAAAAAGAGAGGAAAGAGAAGAGAAGAAAAGAAAAAAGAGAAAACAACAGAAGGAAAAATCAGCATCATACAATTTTATGAGACCTCAAAATCCATTAACATCTCTGAAAGCAAAATCTTTGGTTCTAAGTTTCATATTATATTTTCTCCTTAAACAAGTATGTGCTAATCAACTTTGTCTTGCAATGTGTCACTAATAGAAGGAGAAACAAGAAACATAAAATACTTCAAGTACTTCAATTATACAGTTACTTAATTAAATAACAGTTTTTTCATCTTCTCCTATTTCCTATCTTCCACTGCCCTGGAATACTGGACCACAAGATAACTTTGTACTCCTGAAGCCTATGGTCAATAGAATAATGAGAAGAAATATGTTAAGAAAATTGGAAAATAGTAGAATGTAGAGAGCACTGGCCTGTGATCAGCATGAGGACAGTGAGTACATGGAAGCTGAATTCCATTAAAAGGTTATGCAGGTTATTATTGTGATATCCTCTCCTGGCCATGAAGGAAGAGATGCAAAAGTCTCAAACCTACAAATCGTCATGGCTACCACCATGACAAACATCCTCACCTGCCAGCCTGGAAAACGGGCTGCCCATGTGGCTCCAATGGCAAAAACAACAAGGGAAATTACAAGACCTTGTCATGAGATCACTAATGACATTTCTAGGTCAGACTTGTAGGCCTGGCCATGGATGTATAAGGATTAACTGTGGATGCAAGGGTAAAGGATTCAAGACCATGAGTCACAAATATGCTTAACAGAATTTTCTATCCAGGGAAGTAAGATAAATCCTGGAGACAAATGCATGGGACAGCCTTCCATAAAAAGCTAATGGCAGGAAGTGACAGATTTCATGCAATAATAAAAGGAAAGATAGTTTTAGGGCTCAAATTGAGTGTAGTAAGGGATGTTTTGAAGAAGAGCAGAAGCTAAGGCTCGCAGAAAAATAAAAGAAATACTGCTATATCCTTGGTCACAGAACTGCAATAAAGCTGTAACAAAGACATTAAAGAACAACAGAACAACCCTCAGGAGGCAAGTCTTCACATGAAACCACAGTTATGGCATAATTAGATCTGCACTGTTGTGGGGGGTTGACCCTGGCTGGAGGCCAGGTGTCCAAAAAGGTGCTGCTCTATCACTCCCCTCCTCATGGGCTGAGGAGAGAAAATACCACTAAAGGCTCATGAGATGAGATGAGATGAGATAAGGACAGGGAGAGATCACTCACCAGTTACCACCACAGGCAAACCAGACTCTACTTGGGGAAATTAACTGACTTTATTACCATCAAAATCAGAGGAGGATAATGAGGAGTAAAACAAATCCTAAAAACAACTTTCCCTTCACCCCCTTAACTTTATTCCCGATTCTCTACCTCCTCCACCTCTGCAGTGCAGGGAGACAAGGAGTGGAGGTTATGGTCAGTTCATCACATGCTGTTTCTGCTGCTGCTTTCTCCTCAGGGAGAGAAGCCCTTCCCCTGCTCCAGCATGAGGCTCCTCCCACAGGAGAGTCCTATACACACTTCTCCAGTGTGAGTCCTTCCCACAGGCTACAGTTCTTCACAAACTGCACCCTTCCACAGAGTGCACCCCTTCAGGATAGGCTGCTGCAGTGTGGGTCCCCATGGGGTCACAAGTCCTACCAGGAAACCTGCTCCAGTGTGGACTCCTCTTTCCACAGGTCCATGCCAGGAGCCTGCTCCAGTGTGGGCTTCCCATCCACCTACACTAGTGTGGGGATCCTCCATAGACTGCAGGTGGATCTCTGCTCTACCATGAACCTCATGGGCTGCAGGGCAACAGCTGCCTCACCATGGCCCACACCAAAGGCCGCAGGGGAATGTCTAACCCAGTGCTTTGGGTACTTCCTCCTCCTTCTTCTTCACTGGCCTTGGTGTCTACACAAGTTATTTCTCTCACATATTCTCGTCCTCTCTTCTGCAGCTGCAATTACTTTTTTATTCCTTCTTACCTATGTTACCCAAGAGGTGCTACCACCATTGCTGATGGGGTTGGCCCTGGCCAGCCATGGGTCCACCCCAGACCCAGCTGGCATTGGCCTCACTAGACACAGGGTCTTGCAGCTTCTCACAGAAACCACCCCTACAGCACCCCTCCCCATCCTGCTACCAAAGTCTTGCCAGGCAAACCCCATACAATTGTAGAACAGGAATAAATTCTGAAAATTAAGAAAACAATGAGGAAAGGCAGGCTAAGAAGGAGCAAAAAGAAACCACAAGGTTGCTGTCTTGGGAGCAGTCAACAACAGACCACACAGAACCTTTTCCTGAGCCACCATCCAAGAGCTGATATGATGGTAAATAATCACCTGTGGGGGACATTACCCACCCACTGGCTATAAATACAGCATGTGTGGTGAAAACCCCCCCACAAATAAAAGTAGCTTTGTGTTACAGAAATTAGAGGAAGCTACTAGAAGAATGGGCACTTTTCATTTCAGCTTTGACTAGAAGTTACAAACTCACTGAAACTGGACTCAGAAGTTAAAGACAGAAAGCAGTATGTGAAAGCAACCACAAAGTCAGTACTCGAAGAAAAGATTCAAACAGTGAATCCTTCTGGCAGAGGCAGAGCACGAAGATTTTTATGCATACACTGAAAAAAGCATTGACTTTTTCCTTACTATGTGACCTGGAACATATTTAACACATGACCAAACTACCAGTATTTCCTGTATCAGGAGGGGTTCACACCCAGGAACATAATGAGAATAGCTGTATTTTCATCAGATAAGAGATATATCTGGATATGACAGAACATGTAGGCTTTCACCATGTGATTACAGGGGCCAATTTCAGTTCATGCCATGTAACCAGAAGGTGCTGCAAAACTTTGAGATTGAAAGGGAACCACCATAAGGAAATGGGCTACCAGTACCATTTAACCATGCTGCAACCCACTTTCAGTTTTAGTCCAAAGGATCCTTGGGAGAGTGGGCACACAGGACTTGTAACATGATGAGTTGCTCTGGTGAGCTGAATTTGGCCTGCTGGCCAAAGTTTCTCACTGCCTGTTCTAAGGAAAATACAGTGTGAGTAACAGAATCAAACTGACAGACTTCATAAAAAACCCTGAGGGAATAGGCTGACATGACTTTTAGACAAGTAATCTAAGAGATGTACAAGAGCAGAGAGCTAGCAGTTACTGAAAGGGACTACATTAAATGTACAATAACAATTCAGAGGCAGAGCGTGTAAGACTGTTTGTAACTTGCAACAGAGAGCTTTCCTGACCTGAAAAATCACACAAGAATTTAAAAAAAAAAGTTTGTGTGCATGGCTAAGGAGCAGTATAAAAAGATAAAGAGACAGTGCTATCATGCATGGATAAGATCAGAACAAGGATACTAAGAAGTGAGTTTGTAACTAGTGAAGAAGATAAATGGCAACAAGTAAAAGTTCCATAAATACAAGAAAAAGACAGAAGACAGAAGGCAAGGTTTATAACTTCAGAGGAAAAGGAACAAGTTATAAGTCATACAAAGTAGGACAAATTGTTAAATGTCTTCTTTATTTCAGCCCTCAGCAAAAAAGTTAACCGTGAATAGGTATTCAAAGAATTCCTTTTACGGGGAGACAGACGGCGAGGTCAAAGTGGAAAAAGGTACGTTAAGAGTAAAGGATAAAGATAAGATAAAGATTTTCAAGTCAGCAGCCACTTATCAAATCAGCCCTCGATGCTTAAAATGTTGAACAAAATGACATTTTCAGAACCACGGAGATGACAACACAGGCAGACTAGCACATATGGCTAAAAGAAGGGAGGAGGACGACTAAGGAAAACAAAGACTTGTTAGCTTAACTTCAGCCCCTGGACAGATTTTTCATCCAGTTATTGTGCAATCAATCAGTAAATAAATGGGAAGATAAGAAGCAGCTGAGGTGGGTTGTTCAGGAACAGATTTCAACAAAACCAACCTTCTTTTACAAACTACCTGATTTCAGAGTTACAAAGTAACAAAAGTGACACAGATTTGACATATGCTCTTAAATTACCTAAGAGAACATCACAGAGCTATGTCAACCAGATGGTGACACACGTGAAAAACTGCTCCTGGAAAAAACCTACTGGAGGAGAAAACCGAACCAACGCAAGCCGGGCCACTGGATTTATGACCCCCCGCTCGGGCGGGCACTTACGGGGCGCGGGCTGAGGCGCGGGGCTGGCGGGAGGCCGGGCGCGGGCCGGTGCCCCCTGGGCGGGCTGGCGGGCAGCAGCGCGGTGCGGAGATCCAGCCCGGAGCAGCTCGGCGGGGCCCTAGTCCGGGCCGGCATCTCCAGCTGCAACGACAACACCGCCCGTGACAGCAGCCGCGGCCCCACCGCCCGCCGGGCAGAGCCGGGGCAGAGCTGCCAGGCCCGCCCGCCGCGGGGCGGGGCTCGTCGGCCCCGCCAGGTACCGGAGCGCCCCGGCGGCTGCCCGAGGCCGGGCCGCGCCGCTCAGCGGGGCGCCGGCACCGCCAGAGCCTGCCCGGAGACGGGGGCAGCCGCGGCGGAGCCGCCGCCACCGCGATGGGCAGCAGGGAGAGCCCCGCGGGCAGCGGCGGCCGCGCCAAGGAGCGCCCGGCGGGGATGAGGCCCGTCCCGCCTCGGCCCCGCTCACCTCCGCCCGCCCGCCAGGAGCGCCGCGCCGCCGCTGCTCCTCCTCGCACTCGGGCCCCGCAGTGCCGGGCGGGCGGGAGGCGGCGCCTCTCCCGCCGCTGCGACCCGCCCCCTGCGGCCGCTCCGCCACCGCCGTCACCGCGGCCGGAGGCCGTGGGAGCCTTGGTGGGTGACGAGTTGACCATGAGCCAGTGTGTCCTTGCGGTCAGGAAGGCCAGTGGTATCTTGGAGTGCATTGGGAAGAGTGTGGCCAGTAGGTGATCTTCCTCCTCTGTTCGGCCCTGGTGAGGCCACATCTAGATTGCTGAGTCTGTTCTGGGCTCATCAGTGTAAGAAGAACTACTGGAGAGGGTCCGGGGAGGCAACAAAGATGATGAGGGATCTGGAGGATCTCTCTTATGAGGAGAGACTGTGGAACTAGGCCCGTTTAGTCTGAAGAAGACAAGACTGAGAGGGATCTCATCAATGCATATAAATATATCAAAGGTGGATGTCAAGAGGGTGGTGCCAGGCTCTTTTCAGTGGTGCCCAGCAACAGGACAAGGAGCAATTGGCTTAAACTAAAACACAAGAAGTTCCACCTCAACATGAGGGAAAACTACTTTACATCGAGGGTGGCAGAGTGCTGGAACTCGCCACCCAGGGAGGTTGTGGAGTCTCCCTCTGGAGACATACAAAACCCACCTGGATGCTTTCCTGTGTAACCTGCTCCAGGTTACCCTGCCTGGGCAGGGGTTGGTTAGATAATTTCCAGAGATCCCTTCTAACCTTAACGATTCTGTGTTTTCTGTGACAGCATGGGGGGTTAGTGTGGGGAAAGAGAGGGGTGTGGATGGCCCTGCAGTGCCCTCAGCCTTGGCCACGGTGGTCCAGACCCAGCCCCTCTGGCCTTCACAACATTCCCAGCACAGGCAGAGCTGGATCTGGGGTGCTGCTGACACAGGAGCAGCTGTGAGCAACTGGCTGGTCCCCAGAGGAGCTCATGGCCTGGAGGGCAAAATACACCTCCCAAGCCCTGCCCTGCCTCAGCTGCCCTGGCCCAGGCCATTCTTCAGCAGGAACCCGCCACCAGCCACCTTTCCTTATCCTCTCCTGGCAGAAGGGTGCTGCTGCAAACAGTGCCAGCTGTAGGGCTGTGGGTGAGGAATTGTACCATCGTATGTCACAGAATGGCAGGGTTGGAAGGGACCCTTAAAGGTCACAGAGTCCAACATGATTTGTTGCAATGAGCATGAGCATCTTCCACTAGATCTGGTTGTTCAGAGCTCTGTCCAGCCTGACTGAATGTTTTCAATGATGAAGCATCCACCACCTCTCTGGGCAACCTATTCCTGCATTTCACCACTCTTCTCATGAAAGATTAATTCTGAGGGAGTGTTGGGTGTCCCTGCAGCCCAGAACAGCTTCCCAGGTGTGGGTAGTGGGGAGGTCACTCCCCATGTTTGCTGTGTTCCCAGTATACTCTGCACAGATGGAAGTTGTGCTCTAATTTCAGTGTTAGATGAAATGAGAAACACATGGTTCAGCCACATAAAAGCAAAGCTGAGCCCCAAGATTTGAATTTCATGTTGTTTGATATGGAAATTTCTAGCTGAAGATAAATGGAGCTTTTCCCTGAAAAAAAGCGTAGTTTCTGATTTTAGTATCTTCTGACTTTCTTAATAAATTCTACCTTTCAATAAGCTATGCTATATCTATTACAAGGTATAACCCTCAATCCTTTGTTTTTAATGCATTTCAAACTGACCAACCCACATGAAAATGTGCCTCTCGTGTTGCAGCAAAAACTGATGAATGCACAGGTGGTTGAAAAGAAGCCATATAATGACACTGAAATACTGAAGGTAAGTTTTCATCCTTTGTCTGTGCATGCTGACTTGTTTCTATAGTGCATTAACCAAGGACTTCAGCAAAATGAACCATGCAATTAATTCAAACATTTGTTTCCATATATAATCATGGTAACTATGCTGTAGAATTTGAAAATATGACTGGGACACTTTTCTGTTGTAGTTCAGAAGCCATTCATTCCCCTCCCTGATTATTAAATAAGTAATATTCTTGATGTTGGAAACATGTATTTTTAAACTGTTTTTTTAATGTGGTAAACAGGTGCATGGAAATTGTATTGCTTGATTTTCCAAACTGCATTTTTTGCTCTCAGACACTGAGGACTGAGTTGATACTCCACAGAATAAAACAAAATGGTGAATCCATTGACAGACTACTCAGAACTGATTTGGTGCTTTCCATGATGAGAACTAGCATTTCTGCTCTTCATTTTCTTGTTCTAATATTCTCCTTTGCTATTGATTCAAAAGTCATTAGCCCAGGCTTGTTTTTTGGTAGCCAGTCCAGCTACAATTGTATGAACTCAAAAATTTTAGTCCAACTAACTAATGTGTCAAAAGAAAAAAGCAGAATGGCTTTCCTGCTTTATTTTTGGCTGATTCTCTTTATGTGCTACTTTATGTGACTCCTGTTACCAGAAAAGTATTTACATGAAAATGGGCATTTGAGTCATGTGCCTCAAAATGATAATGTATCACACAAAATCCGAGCAGTTACAGTCTTATAATTCTTGATTTATTTGAATTAAAGCCTTAATAAGAAGGCTATAAATTGGAATGTTTGTCATTGCTTTCCTGCGGGAATTTTTTTACATTATTATTGCAGCATGAAGTCCTGAACAGAAGACTCCGACCTTTAGGACATGATGTGTTTTATCTGTGTTGATTTTTTTAGGAGGGAGCTTTGTTCTTACACAGGTACATGATTAACGATCTATGATTTGTTACCCGTTTCTTGAGCAGCTGTTTGGCCTGTGAGTGCTGTCTAGCTGTGTTTTCATGGGAAAGTGTCACAGGTTCTGTCCTCCAGCCTGCACTATGTCGGGTGTGCCAGCTCTGATCCTGGTCCTTCATTCCTAACCCACAACCCCCTGGGTATCATTCAGTGTAATTTCTCACCTACATTGTTCATTTCTTCTCCAGTTGTTTCTCCTCTTGCTATGTGCAAACCTACCTGACTTTAGCCTTTGGCACAGGGGTAAAGGAGGGAACTTTTGAGACATGGTCATTTACCAGGCTATTGAACAGATACACTAACTTGGTATCTAGTACATTTAAAAATTAAAATCAAGGCAGTTTGATGGATTTAACTTGTTCTCATTATTTCCTTCTACATTTTTGAGGTTTTGTAGTTTGAAAATTCTTGTTTGAAATTGGGACTAAAACAACCACAGCCTCCCTTCCATTGCTGTGTAACTGATGTGTTCAAACAGGAAAAGCATAGCGGGCCCTGTTTTGCATGGAGATTAGCATGAGAGCAAGGGTATATAAATACCTTTTATATATTTAAGCTCTCAGCAAAATTGGACCATGTCTCTTTAGTGAGAGGATGAAATTGGATAGTTAGTTTTCTCAAATTATTTACAAAGATCTATGGTCAGCATAGTTGTCAGATACCCTGTTAAATGACTACCTTAAACAATCTGTTAAAATAGCAGATTATTTTCTCTTTGCAGGTGTTTTTCTTTTTTAGCAAAGTCCAGGGCAGCATTATTATCCCTTCCTTTAAGGGATATAACATAACAAAGGATTTTCCAAATGGCAAATGGAACAGATATTCTGGTTCTTCCTCTTGGCAATGGGAAAGCAAAGCCCTGGGGATTTCCTTGTGGCAAGAGAGTGAAAACAAACACATAAAATTTTGCTTCCTATCAGGGCAACAAACCCAAATACAATAATAAGCATACTACGCTCAACACAGCTAATTTTATAACCTAGCAGAAAAATACAGTGTTTCCCAGCCAGGAACATTTAGACCAACTAATTTTTTCTTATGGCAGCCTGCAATGACTCTAAAAATAAAACTTATACCTCTTACCCATTCTTTGTAAGGATGAAATGGATCTGAGAGATATGTCATTGTTTACTTGAAAAAAGGTGGTTTTATTTGTTGAAATAAATATACTATTAAAAATACCACCACCTTAGAACTAATTAAACAAAGTACAGAAATGAATGGTAAACACCTCAGTTAAAGTCTCTTCTCTTCCTTCACTAATTGGATTTCATCAATTTGTGATGTCCCCTTTTCACTAACTGTTCAGGTATCACTACTTCTCTCAGACCTTGTAGGGTCTGAATTTCAGTAGTCAAAAGCAAGGATAGAAGCACAAACTGAAAAAATGAAAACCATTTAGCTATTCGTTTGAGAAAGAGAGGAAAAGAGTGGAGAGAAAAGAAAAAAGTAGTAAAGGAAAGGAAAAAAGAGAAAGAATGAAGGAAAGAGAAGAAATGCCTTTATAGAGCATGTTTAATAAGGTATAGTTGAGAAATACTGGGAAGTCATGTGAAACAAGACAAGGTATCTCTTTCTTCCCAAGAGAAATTACAAATTAAGGGTGATTCACCCAAAGTAGAGGATTATTCTACCCCCTCTTCTCCCTCCGCCAAAAAAAAAAAATCCAGGCTTGCACTTCTATTTCTAAGGCAATCCAAGTAGAAAACCAGTGAGGATTGTTTCTGATTTTATGATCTATCAGATTAATTTTATTCACCAGAGAGAAGTGAAAGGAAGGAAACCTTTCCTAGATTTTTCTGACTGTGATTTTCCATAGCTGTTGTGATGACCAGTTGAGGGGTTTCAGGACCTTTGTTCTTGGTTTCATGTGGAGAACAAAGTCATGTGTGGCCTTTCCACTTCTTGAAACAACATTTTCTTTGTGGTGTAAGTAACAGAAGGTCAGAATTTTTTTTCTTGATTTGTGGCTGCTCATCTTAAAAGGTATCTACAAAGTGAGACAGTAGGTTCTAAAAGTGTGATCTTTCCCCAAAGTCAGGGGAAAACCAGATTATGTTTATAATGCAAACAATTGCATCCAGACCAAAGTTTTCAATCAGTTGACTTCTTAACCAAGAACAAACATACCTCCTTCCTAGTGAAGTATAGATATTGCAAAACTGAAAAGCTTATTCAAAAGACAAAAATACTTGCCTGAATACTAAAGTAGCTGAGGGAAGCATATGCTGGATTGTGGCTTGGCCACCATTTGACAGTCTAAGACTACTGTGTTTTACTTTTTTAGCTCCTTGATTTCAAATTTCTTTCACAAAGTCGCAGATCACAGGCTTTTCTTTAGAGGAGGAGAAGTGAAAATCAAGATCATGGATGTTTCAGGTTGGAAGGGATCACAGTGGGGCATCTGGTCCAACCTCCCTACTCATGCAGGTTTATCCTAGAGCACATGGCACAGGATTGTCCAGATGGTTCTTGAGTATCTCCAGTGAGAGACACTCCACACCCTCTGTGGACAATCTGTTCCAGTGCACGGTCACCTGTACAGTAAAGAAGTTCTTCCTCATATTTAGGTGCAATTTCCGGTGCATCAGTTTCTGACCATTGCTTCTTGTCCTATTGCTTGGAACCACTGAGAAGAGCCTGGTCCATCCTCTGGGCACCCTCCCTTCAGATACTTATAGACACTGGCGAGGTCGCCTCTCAGCTGTCTCTTTTCAAGGCTGAACAGGCTCAGCTCCCTCAGCCTTTCCTTGTAAGAAGGATGCTCCTGTCCCCCAGTCATCTTCCTAGCCCTCTGCTGGACTCACCCCAGGAGCTCCATTTTTCTGTTGTACTTATGAGCCCAGAACTGGACACAGCACTCCAGATGTGGCCTCACCAGGGCTGACTAGAGGGGCAGGATTGTTGCTGCCGGTTCCGAGCTTCCCCTCCCCCCTCCCAAAGACATGTGCTCGGAGCTCCTTTGTTCCAAGCGCGGGCAAAGCCAAATGTAACTCAGACTCTTCAGCAGGGTCTGATTGGCCGCTCACCCCGGGTCCACCCCCAGTCCTCCCCTTTCCCCTTCTCCTGATAAAGATGCTCGAGGGAAGGGAAACGCCCTCTCGCAGCTCAGCTACTTCCTGTGAACATCTCTGGTCGTCTGTCTCATTTGAAGGCTTCTAACTGCAGGGAATTGAGCGAGCAGGGAGCTATATTTCTCCCTCTTTGCTTCTGCTGATGGTATTTGTTCTGCAGCTGATTCAGGTACCGATTTTAGAGCTACTAAAGTGCTAGATCGCCTGTGCTACCTCTCAAGGCTGCTCGAGGCTTTCTAAGGCATTGAAATACAAGCGCTAGCCGGTAAAAAGCTGAAAAAATACCTTCCGCATTTGGCGCCCAGCGTGCTATCTCTGAACTCCGGTTCTGAGAGACTTTAGGGTGTCCCAGGCAGCTGTGTGTCTGCTGGAGTTAGCTCTGCACGTCCTGCTGTGCCAGCTCTGTGTGGCGAGGTGTTACTTTTGTGTAACATCGAGCCCAGAGCCTCAGCCTGTACCCTCCCCCACGCCACGTGGCGAGGGAACGGCTGGAAAGCAGAAGACCCTTCTCACGTTTTTTTTTTTCTCCGGACCTGCTTTCCTGTGATAAATCCAGAATTCTGGTGAGTATTTCCCTGCTGGTTTAGGGGCTCCTGTCTTAAGCTGGTGCCGGTGTAAACTTTCTCTTTTTTTTTCCTCCTTTTTGGTGAGTAAGGGGTTGAGGTTTCGTGTGCATTCATAATGGGATCTGAAGTTTCTGCACACCATAGAGAAATATACCACCAAGTTCAAAGTTACCTTTCTTTAACTGGGCATAAATACCCTAAAAATCTAGTTCAATCTTTTGTACAATGGCTTTTTCAGTACTTTCCTAATCTGACCTCCGAAGACATAAGATCTGCTGAATTTTGGGATAAGGCGGGGAGAAAACTCTCCTCTCTTAGGCGTGCAGGAGATGAAACAGTTTCAAAATTCTTTCCTCTCCTGTTGTGAAAAATAAAGGATACTTTGCCGGAGAAAAAGGTAGTACATGAAAAGCCATTGCAAAACCCCCCTGTTAATTCCCTTACACCCTCTTCCAACCCCTGTGTCCCGGACCCCTCTTCCCCTACGCTGGAAAACACAGCTAGAGCAGACTGCTTCTCAGCACAGGAGAGCTATCGTCCTCCTGGCTCACCCGTGTTTCCTCAGCACCCTACCTTGGATGGGAATCCGGAGCCCATCCCAGGACCTTCCCAACCCCTTTTCTCCACTCCCTTTTCCCCAGTTTCTAGCCCTCATGTTTCAAGCGCGCGTAAAAACCCCTTCTCCCCTGATCTCTTTGTTCCCAGGGTCGGCCATTGCCACGTGCTCGCAGCCCGGGAAAAAATCCCCTCCCCCCAACCGCCTTTCTCCCAGTTTGTTTGTCTCCAGTAATGGCGGACGCAATGTTCCTTCCTCTCCAAACTACACCTCCCACAATCCCTTTCTCCCCCATCCCACAAATCCCTTCTTGTCCCCATCCCTCCCACTCCTGTGTCACAACCTGACCCGACCCCGCCCCCCACAGCTTCGTGTTTCACCCCTCCCTCTGTTCCCGCCCACGGCTCAAGTGCTGCCCCTGCCTCCCACAACCCCGCCCCCAACCCCTCCCCTCCTCCGGCCGTGTCCCCGCCTCCACTCCCCGCCCCTGCCCCTCCACTCCCCGCCCCTGCTTCCCATTGTCCCACCCCAGGTTCCCACAGTCCTGTGACTGCCCCTCTCAATCCGGGAACCCATGCCTACCAGGAAGTAACTCCAACTGCTTCTACTACACTCTCTTGTACTAGCAATGGAGCTAACCCTGACTGGAAACCCCTTTCTTATTCTGATATTAAGGATTTGTGCAAGGCAACTAAGGAGTTTGGAATGCATAGTAATTATTTTAAGAGCCTTTTAAGTGCTACTTTTGCAACTCACTTACTTGTACCTCATGATTTACTTACATTAATGCAAACTCTTCTCACACCTGGTGATTTTATGATGTGGAAAAAGCAATGGAAAATAATTTTATCTGATTTATTAAAAATTTTGTGGCAAACTCCAGATAATTACCTGGATTTTGAAAACAATTATATCACATTAGACCTTTTATCTGGTGACAATAATATGGCAAATCCTCAAAAACAAGCAATGCTTATCCCTCGTCCAGTTCTTACTGAAATCACACGTGCTGCTGAAAAGGCCTTAACATTATTACCATCTCAAACTCCTAATTCTCATTATACCACCATCAAGCAATTGTCAAATGAAAATATTATTCACTTTTATAACCGTTTGTACGAAGCTGTCTCTTCCCAGGTCCCTAATCCTGACCTCCAACAAGCGCTCCTACTCGAACTTCTCCAAGTTAATACGAATGATGCTTGCAAACAAGTCATTCTCACTCTCCCGCTGTATCCTCCTCCTACTGCTGAATCCATCCTCGAAGTCTGTACGAAGAAGGTGCAGCTGAACACAGCTGCTCCCTTTTTGAAAAAAGTGGGGGATGGTTGGGGAGGTTGTGGAGAATGTTACAGGTACAGGGAGAAACTCAATCGCGCGGTAACTTTGTATGCTATCGTTGTCAGAAAAAGGGACATGTAGCTCGCAATTGCAGAGCGATTATAACTGCTGATAAAAACTCTCCAAAGACTGTTTCCCCAGGTCAACAGCAGGGAAACTAGCGACTCAACGCGTCCTAACAGCTCCGCGTTCAGACATAAATAGGGCTGCAGACAAAGCAACTTGGACTTCTGGACTCAGGTTTAAGGTAACCTGTGATAAAGCACACCATTTCAACAACAACAAACAGACTGTAATACCCATCTCATTCCAGAATATGGACCACATGCCAGAATTTACATACCTTTTTGTTATTGGGGACACTCGGGAAACACCTGCTGGGATAGAGGTTACGCCCACACTCATGAAAATGGATCAGAACGGGTGTTCTAACCTAATTGTACAATGTATATATCCGCCGTACTTTATGCCTAAAGGTCAAGTCATTGCACAGGCCTTTCCACTGCCCAAATACCTGCCCACAGATGGTCATATCCCAGCCATCTGTTGGACTGAGGTTTTGGGAAACAACAAACCTGTAATAGAATGTAAGCTCCGTTACAAATCACATAAAATCAGTATAATGGGAATGTTAGACACAGGTGCTGATGTGTCTATCATTCCATTTGATAAGTGGCCTACGCAATGGGAATTGCAATCTCAGGGCATCATACAAGGGATTGGAGGTACCCAAATTGCAAAGCAGTCCAAACACACCATCCAAATTGAAGGTCCTGAAGGACAAATAGCGACACTTCGTCCGTATGTCCTAGACACCAAATTCACCCTGTGGGAAGGGATGCCATGTCTCAGTGGGGAACAAAAATTGATATCACGCCTAGACATCAAAATTTTCCCTTGCAGGCCACTGAAGCAGAGTGCCATCCACATAAATTAAATTGGAAAACAGATGAACCCGTGTGGGTTAACCAGTGGTCGTTAAAAAAAGAAAACTTAGAGGCACTCAAAACATTAGTAGCTGAACAATTGGCTAAAGGAAATATAGTTCCAACTAACAGCCCATGGAACACACCCGTGTTTGTAATACAAAAACCGGGAAAGAACAAATATAGGCTACTCCAAGATCTTAGAGAAGTTAATAAGGTTATTGAAGACATGGGACCCCTTCAACCAGGTATGCCATCACCTTCAATGCTCCCACAACATTGGCATTTAGCTGTTCTTGACATCAAAGATTGCTTCTTTCATATTCCACTCCACCCTGCAGATGCCCCCCGATTTGCATTTTCTGTACCATCTCTTAATCGTGAAACTCCCATGGAACGTTATCATTGGCTTGTGCTTCCCCAAGGTATGAAAAATTCCCCAACTCTCTGCCAAGAGTATATTGCTAAAATTCTATCTCCCATCCGTGCCAAAGCAGAGAAAGCCATCATCCTGCATTACATGGATGATGTGCTGGTGTGTGCTCCCAATAATCAGTATCTCGAGCAGACACTTAACATGGTGGTTGAGGCCCTAGAGGCCAAGGGCTTTGAATTACAACCTGAAAAAATGCAGAGAACAAGCCCTTGGAAATACCTCGGACTCAAAATCACAGAAACCTCTATCACCCCAACACCTGTCACCATTAATAATAACCCAAAAACATTAGAGGAAGTGCAACAGATCTGTGGGACACTGAAGTATTTAAGGTCCTGGTTAGGACTCACCACAGAGGATGTAGCTCCTATTGCAAACCTAGTAAAAGGGGAAGGCGGTCCAGCATCCCCTAGATCCCTGACAGAAGAGGCAAGGCAGTCTCTCAAAAAGGTGCAAGAGCTCATTTCCACCAGACAAGCACACAGGTATCAGCCCTCCCTACCCTTTAAGCTTGTCATTCTAGGGAAGGTACCACGCTTTCACGGCCTCATATTTCAGTGGGACAAGGAGCAGAAGAAACCCCTCATCATAATTGAATGGGTATTCCTTCCACTCCAACCTCCTAAAACCATCACACAGCCACAAGAACTAATGGCAAAAAATTATCATGAAGGGTAGAGCAAGGCTCCGCACCCTGGCAGGATGTGACTTTGCATGCATCTATTTACCTGTAACAACTGACGCATTAGATCACCTGCTCCAAAATAATATAAATTTACAATTTGCATTAGATAGTTACTCAGGCCAAATCTCAAATCATTACCCAAAACATGACTTGTTTAATCTGCCATTCTTTTTCATCCCTCGAGAGATTCAAAGTAGAAAACCCCTCGATGCGATTACCGTTTTTACTGATGCCTCAGGAAAAAGTAAAAAGTCTGTGGTCACATGGAAAAATCCAAAGACGCAAAAGTGGGAATCTGACATCGAGGTAATCCAGGGATCACCACAAGTAGCTGAATTAGCAGCTGTTGTTAGAGCATTTGAGAGGTTCAAAGAACCCTTTAATTTGGTCACAGACTCAGCATATGTAGCTGGAGTAACTGTTAGAGCTGAGCATGCTCTCCTAAAAGAAATCTCAAACAAAAAAATTTATGATTTACTCTCAAAATTAATTTATCTGGTTTCCCACAGAGAGCATCCCTATTTTGTCATGCATGTGAGGTCACATACAAACCTGCCAGGATTTATTGCGGAAGGTAATCGCAGAGCTGATGCTCTGGCTATGCCAGCAGACATAGTTCTATCAGCCGACTTACCAAAACTCCCCCAAGTTTTTGAACAAGCAAAATTGAGCCATGCCATGTACCATCAAAATATTCCTGCTCTTATCCGCATGTTCCATCTGTCGCGGACACAAGCAAAAGCAATAGTGGCAACATGTCCCAACTGCCAGAAGCTACAGCTTCCATCACTGGGCATGGGGGTCAATCCCAGAGGCATTAATAGTGGTGAAGTGTGGCAAATGGACGTCACACATTTCCCTGAATTTGGGAGATTAAAATACGTTCATGTTTCTATTGATACCTTCTCTGGTGCTATGTATGCCTCCGCACATGCAGGTGAAAAGGCAAAGGATGTTGAAAAACATCTTGTCCAAGCTTTTGCTGTGCTCGGTATACCTGAGGAGATAAAAACTGATAATGGACCTGCCTACACCTCCCAGGAGTTTAAAAACTTTCGTCAGCAGTGGGGATTTCGACATGTTACAGGTATTCCTCACTCCCCAACTGGACAAGGCATTGTTGAACGTGCCCATCAAACCCTCAAGCGAATGCTGCTACAACAATCAGGGACCACCAAACTCAACTCACCTGTCCTCAGACTCAGCAAAGCACTGTTTACCATAAACTTCCTGAATGGCACCTTTGAGGATCCAAACCCTCCCATCTATCGTCATTTCCAGAACACCAGGAGACAGAAACTGCAGGAAAATCCAGAAGTCCTGATCCGGGACCCAGAGACTCAAAAAATCCAAGGACCGTACAAACTTGTAACTTGGGGACGTGGGTATGCCAGTGTATCTACCCCTCAAGGACTGAGATGGATCCCAGGGAAGTGGGTAAAACCTTATGTCACTTCCTCAAAAGTTAAGGAGGTTAAAACTGCCTCCTGGAAGAGACGCCGTAAAAAAGAATCCTGATTTTGCACCTTCATGTAAACCCCCTACTGCAGATCTTTATGTTAATCCCTTAAGTTAAGTTGCACTGTTTTGCACTCAGGTTTTTGCACTGTATTTTGTAAATCTTCGTCCTGATACTCCATACCATAGATGTCCTGACTAAACCCCTGAGTTTTGACTGGGGAACTAGTTTAAAGGCATCCTAGGTACTGTCGAGTTGTAGGGACGATAGATTACAATTATATTTTGCACTGTTGTTTTGTTACTGTTCTATGCACTTTTAAGTTACTAAGAGTTACAACCCAGCTTTAAAGAAAAAAAAATAGGGAATTGTTGCTGCCGGTTCCGAGCTTCCCCTCCCCCCTCCCAAAGACATGTGCTCGGAGCTCCTTTGTTCCAAGCGCGGGCAAAGCCAAATGTAACTCAGACTCTTCAGCAGGGTCTGATTGGCCGCTCACCCCGGGTCCACCCCCAGTCCTCCCCTTTCCCCTTCTCCTGATAAAGATGCTCGAGGGAAGGGAAACGCCCTCTCGCAGCTCAGCTACCTTCCTGTGAACATCTCTGGTCGTCTGTCTCATTTGAAGGCTTCTAACTGCAGGGAATTGAGCGAGCAGGGAGCTATATTTCTCCCTCTTTGCTTCTGCTGATGGTATTTGTTCTGCAGCTGATTCAGGTACCGATTTTAGAGCTACTAAAGTGCTAGATCGCCTGTGCTACCTCTCAAGGCTGCTCGAGGCTTTCTAAGGCATTGAAATACAAGCGCTAGCCGGTAAAAAGCTGAAAAAATACCTTCCGCACAGGATCACCTCCCTCAATCTGCTGGTGATGCTCTTCCTAATGCACCCCAGGATACCTCTGGCCTGCAAGGCCACAAGGGCACTGCTGGCTCATGGACAGCTTGTTGTCCAGCAGGACTCTCAGGTCCTTCTCCTCAGAGATGTTTTCCAACAAGTCAGCTCCCAGCCTGTACTGGTGCAGGTACTACACCGTGTAGTGTGTATCATCATGGTGGTGAAAATGCAAAAATATTTAACATGTAAAATATTTGTAATCTCATTATTACATGTACCTTGTCATAGATTAGGTCTTCAGTTAATTGATTGTGAACATTTTGTTTCACTGAATGGGATCATGCTGGCTGTGTAAAATATTCCCTGACAAACAAAAATGGAACCATAATTCAATATCAACTTAGCACTGTAAAAGGAAAATCTGTATGTTTATAGAGCAGTGGAATATTAATTGAGTTCCCAGTCCTGTAAAGAATTATGTAGTTAATTCCACAGATATGAACTGAGACCAAAGAGTTGCTACAGATCCTAAGAGTTAAGCAATTTTTCACTATCAAGGCAATAGCTTTTTCTTTAAGAATTTGTCATTCCTAACATATTTGTTTTCCAGCCATGAAACTTAGAGGAATGTATTAGTCTGAGTGATTTACCCTTGATGTAAGGGAACATAAGAAACCATACTTGGTCAGACCAATAGCCTGTCTAAACCACTAAAACATGTTCAAGAGCAGCAAAACAAAATGCTGTTTAAGGAATGTGCAATCTTGGCCACTGTATTTTGTACTCTCCTCCCAAATCCGTATTTACCCTTGTGATGTCATAGGGTACATACCTACAAAGCCCTTTTGGTGTTGCTTTAGGGACTGTTGTTTCTGGATTTGTCTAACCTCCTTTTGAACCTGCTGATTCTGTTTGTCTCCACAGCCCTCTGTGGCAGCAAGGTCCAGAATTTGTTCACTGCAGAAAGATGCATGTTCTTAATCAGTTGCAAACTGATCTCCTAACTATTTCTATTGAATCCTCTCTATTCCTGGTAAGGTAGATTTGGTGAAAAATAGTTCTGTGCTTATCTTGGTCACTGTCTTCAATATTTTGTAAATCTTGATTGAATCCTGTTCCACCTTCTCCCCTCTCATTTGAAGAGCTCCCACCTTTTTAGTCTCTTCCTGTAATGCAGCTGCTCCACACTCTGCTCATGTGAGAAGTGCTTCTCTGTATTGCTGGGTTAAATAATCAAAGGCTAATTGTGGCAAAACCAAAGACCCAGCGGGGGTCAGAGGAGCAGTAACAGGCGAAGGAGCCCCAGCAAGCTGATGGATGAAAATGAAGCCAAATTGCCTACTGCCAAGACCATCGAAGGGGAATGACCAGATCATTGTCACTGGGGTGAAACCCACCAGGGTCATCAAGGAAAAAGACTGTTTCCCCTGAATGTAATGTGAATCGAAGAGGTGTTTTTCTAAAGAGATGTGGGACTTGGTATGGTATGCAAGGGAAAAAGAATCGTCTGAAAATTGCTACTGGATATTTTAGGGGGATTGTAAGAATGTGCAAAGCTTACTGTGGGATGTTTAGGAAGGGATCAAAGGTGGGGAAAGGGAGGCATAAAGGAGGCTTAGGCTGGAATAGAATGTGAAAACAGAGGGAAGGGGGCATTAAATTATGATTAAATAATACCCCCCCTTCCATCTCCCAAACTTTCTGTAGGCTCACAGTTTCCCCCTGCTTCATTCACTCACCCTCACCTCATTCTAATAGCTAAGTGTCTCATTCCTACTTACCCTATGTACTTCATTTTCTCTTCCTCACCATTGGCATTCCCCACCACCAATTTTCCCTTATTTTTTTAGCACTTTGGTGTCAGAAAGATGTAAGAACTCAATTACGTGGAAGAGTTTCCAGGGAGGTTGTGCTGGTTTTGACACCAGTAGGGAACTGCATTCCAAATACACCACCCCTGTTTCCCCTGCCCCTTCTGGTAAGGGAGGGACAATAAAGTATAGACTATGGATTGAAATAGCAATTTACTAAAAGATAATGAAATAAGAATGGAATAAGAAACACACAATAACAATGGCAGTTGTTATTAATAGCAAAAGTATGCAAAAGAGAAGATGTTTTACCCACAAAAGGGTATTCAACACCAGGAACAAAACCCCCAGATGGAGTGCTTCAGGCCAGGCTGATAATAAAGAATGGTAATGCATTTAATTGCTGTTCTCTTGATAAGGCTGCCTTGATGGAAGGTACATGGCACAATAGTCCATCCAAACGCTGGAGGAGGTGAACAAGTTATTGGTAATTGCATTAAAGACAGTGAAGACAGTGATAAACGTTGCTCTAAATAGCTAAGTAGAAGTCCCATTGGTTTCACTGGGAATTCTGTCTCCACAAGAACTAAATGGTATGATTTAATACTTGAAGTAGAATAGTGGTATCAGTACAAGAATTAAACCAAAGTTCTTAGGGATTTTCTGAATATAGTGTAATGTATCATCTAAAGCTGGTTTCAGTTGGTTCCTTATTTTGCGTAACATTTAAGAGTGGTTTAGTTTCATTGTGTCTTACATAGAAGTTTTCCTTCGTTCAGCACGTGATGTACACTTTACCAGGAAATAAAACAGCAACGTCTGCTATTTGAAAATAATTCACTTTATATATAGATCGTTATGAAAAGTGGAACAATATCTATGACTCATTCCCCAAACTTCAGAAACAGTGTGTCACTGAACCACTTACAACCTTGCTGGTGTTCTTCTATATCACTGGATTTTGAACGGATTTCCCCAGAAATGCCTCAAACAGTATTTCAGGGTTGGAAAAATGTTTGCAACTTAATAGGTTCTGCAGGTCAAACTCTGTGTATACCTGGGCTCTTTGTATTTATTCTTTCCATTCCCCAGCTCCATGTGGTAACCAACCCTCCCATCCCCTCTGTTTCAAGGATTCACTTCAGTGTTTTCAGACTCTCCCACCAGTCATTCGGTTGTCCTCCATTTTTCCCATCTCCCTTACTATGGATTTCTATTCCCTACTAACTTGATGATGTTCGTTCATCTCATTCAGCATCCTCCACCTACTTATTTTTACCCTTTAACATCCATTGAACTCCTATACTCTTTCCTCTCTTAAGAAAATCTAAGTGCTTGCAGTGTCTCCTTCCCTTTTTTTCACAGATCTCCATTTGTCCTGTTCCTTCTGATTCCATGTTGATGCCTCTCTGCATAGCTTCATAGCCCCAGAATACCCTTTGGTCCATCATTAATTATCAGGGAATAAATAATTAAAGATGTTCATATCCTTGTGAATGTACAAAATCTATTGCAAACTAGAAGGGGGAAAGCCATCATTATTTTAATTACGGGCGACATCTACCAATTGTTAGATTTCTAAACTAAAGTTGCAGAGATACTTGAGGAGCTCTGAAAGTGGCTTGTTTTTTTCCAGTTCCAGCTTCTTGTTTGTTTTCTTTTTAAGGATTTCCTGTTAGATACTTAGAATATTTTTCAATGAATGAGATGCACTGTTCAGAAGTTATTCTGGTACATGCACAGGTACATGCAAGAGAGAAGAGCCATTCAGTTTTATATATGAGTCACAGGACTGAAAAAATAAAGCAGAGAAATAATTAGAGGTGGGTTATATGGCCATTAATTTAAGTCCAGCAATAAGATACTTCTCAGCATTCCAAGTAATGGAGATATTCATATGGAAAATTCTTTTTCAGTAGAGTACATTCAACAATGAAGTGTAAGCATGTATATAAAGACTGCACATGACTGAAAACTACAAATTTGACCATTCAGTTCAAAACGCCCTACCTCTGCCTTGCTTCTTTTTTAATAGTTAGCCCTAAAAGATGAAATTTAAGGACTAAATACTTCTATCAGTAGCAGTGGTAGTATTCTACAGGTCCCAGAGAGACTGCGCATCTTTAACCAAGTCAAAGACATAGCATGTTTATCTCAGCAATATACTTTCATGCTATGAAGATTAAATACACATTTAAAAACCCCCCAAAATACAAAACAACTCTATCTTCTGTTGTATCATCGTTATTGAAAGTAGCTGTAGTCTTTTTTATGTTTATAGAGTTTGGTTCATGGATTGGTTTTATGTATTTTCAGTTGAAAATCTCTGAAAAATTATTAGGCCTACTTAATAAATTAGCCTCACTACACCCATTCAAATATTAAACTCAATCTACAGAAAAGTTTAAAAAATGATACAAAAATTGAACCCTGATGCAACTGAATTCAATGAGACTTGTTTTAATAAAAGAATAAGAAAAGTAATTTTGCCATCAGCAACAGAATAGGCTCATGGGATCAAGAAATCCTGGCACCACTGAAAAAAACAGTGGCAATGATCAGCCATTGCCAGACGCTTACAGCAACTACAGCAGATTACATTCTTCTGGGGTAGATTCAGTGTGTTTTCAAAAATTGGTCATTTTGTTTTTATTCCTTTGAATTATTCCTTTCATGCCACTTAAAGAGAATCAGTTTAAAAGAAATTAGTTTGAATTTCAAAAATGTTTTTTTTGACAACACAAACCATTTTGTGTTGTCAAGGGACAGTACTAGAAACTATGGATATAGGAGAAAAGAGGAGATGTGAGATCATCATCTCTACAAATGAAACCACAGAGCCCACAGTCACGTAGAGGCCAGTCAGTTTTATACGGGTTTTGATGACAGTTTCTAGAACACATTTTTGCCTGCTGATTCATGGAAAACTAAGAATATGACAAATAAATGAAGCAAAGGAATAATCTTGCTACTGAAATAGGATGAAATAATCTAAGTTTTAACTTTTAGGAGCACTTGGAACTTTGCATTTAGGGCTGGTTTAAGATAAGCTAAGCTGCCTGTTTACACCATTCCTATTCCCGTCCTTCCTACTGACATCTGTGCATGGCTGTCAGGTTAATCAGACCCATGAATGGATCTGGCTGAATCATTTTTCTCTCTCCATCACCTTTCAACTGGATCCAACACCCTACTCTGATGAAGTTCACATCTTTAAAGACTTGCAGAACTCAGAGAACAGAGAAGAGTGGCCAAAGGGAGGAACTGCCTACAGTAAATGGTGCTCTCAACAGGAATTTGCATTGCACAATAGCCAACACAGCCCTGGCTCTAGCTTCCTGAGCAATGATTGTTGCTAGGACTTTTTGGGAAGAGTATTCTGGATATGACCTCTCCAACTGAATTTGGCATAAAACTCCTCAGGCCCCTTTAACAACTTGTATCTTCAGAGTTTCAATTCTGTGTCTCTCAAATACATTGGAGACATATAACAACAGAAAAATGTACTTTGCAGGCCTTGTAGAGGCATTTTAAAGCCACTGCTACTAGAATGATGGATTCTTACCCAAAAGTATGCCTATACATGCCTCTCCTCAATGCCCTTGCTATTCTTGAACTTTTCTTGGTCTTTATCAGTATTTCCAGAGATTTTGGGTCTCCCTCCAAAAGCCTTCTCTTCCTTCTCACAAACCTCCTCTGAATGCTAGAATATACAGGCAGTCAGTTAAAGGTTTTGTCAGGAAAAATGTAATTTCATTACACTATGAAAGTGTAATTTTGCATTCACATCTTTGCTTTCTTTCCTTTGGAGGCTCCAGGCTCTTCACCAGCATGGAGAGAATGGTTCCTCTTGACTGTTCCTATCAGCAGCTCTTCTAGAGTCTATTGTGTCTTTTTACTGTTTTATCCTGGATGTATATGACACAATGACAGACACAGCATACATTGAAGCATTTAATGATGAACAGTTTTATAAAACTAATTAGTGTTATACGAGTAAGTGCCTAAAATGTGCACACACATTCAATTAATGTATTATAATAGTATATATAGGCCTATTAATACACTGAATTTTGAAATAGGTACATAAACATAAATTAAAAGGTACATATGAACTTAGTTTCATTAGTGTTGAACTAAATCAGATCTGCTACAAAGGGAGAAATTAAATACTGTCAATGGCATTTTCTTCTTAGCCCCATACAGACCTTGCATGACCCTCCTCTGTCACTGTTGTATCTGAATGCCTTATAGTGCATAGAATCATTTACACTGAGTCCAACCATAAATCTAACACTGCCAAGCCTACCACTAAATCACGTCCCTAAGCATGAAAGACATCTACATGTCTTTTAAATACCTCCAGGGGCAGTGAGTCAACTATTTCCCTGGGCAGCCTACAGAGTGGGAAGTGAGTTACTAAGATGTAGTTTACTAAAGACTTAAAAGCAGGGAAGAGAGTCAATATGAAGTCTCAAATTCTGGCTATAAGCATTCAATGGTAGCTTCCAGAAAAATGGCTAGATGTGACAGAAAACCTGGCTCCTACTTGAAACAATCAGTGGGGAAAAATGTGCTTGAATGTTTGGATGTTATGTGTGATTTTTGGAATAGCTTTTGTAGACTGTATGCAAATTTCATCTGGTAGAAGACACTTCTGGATTTGCCTCTGGGCAATGTCAGAGAGAAAAGTCTGAAGTGTGCTTAATGTCCCCAGCTGAATGATGAGCATAAAAGGTCAGTTTGGATAGTATGTGATGATCTTGGAATTGGTTTGCCCCTGTAATTTATGTTAGGAATTCAACCCATATTAACAGGTAGAAATGAATAAAGTTATGCTATCTTGCACTATCTTCTGTAATAAGTGCATAGAGCTTATGACTTACAAAAGATTTATTTCATTCATAGAAATGTAAATGCAAATGCATTGAGAGCCATACTTTTCCTGCTCTGTTAGAAAGTGCTTAGACTAATATTGCTGTCCAGCTTCTGTATTGTAGGGTTTTGGCCTCTGCCATGCATTACTGGTTTGAAACATAATGGTACAGATTTCAATCTATATTATACAGGCCACCATGCTCCCAGTTACGTTCACAGTGCTACATTATGGGCAAATAGAGAGGCCAACTTTTAAGTTGCAATAGTTTAACAGTAACAACCAGGAAAATATAAAATGTAATATCCCTGTAGCTATTTACTTTGTCTGTTATTTATGCGCAGTGTAAAACTCCAGAAAGGGACAACAGATTCATTAGCACCATGTATTACATATTTTTTTTAGGCCTATGTTGTTTTCCTGTTTGTTGTAATACCAGAGCCATTACCAATTACAATTCTCATTCAGATGATTCCAGCAATACGTGGCATCAACAGTCCATGTCCTAGTCAACTCCTGCAGGCAGACTGGCAGAGATGTTCCTGATGTGGGGTGAAAATATTAACTACCAAATAACATATTTCAAAACAGATACTAACAAATGAATTGCTCATTTAAAACATCCAGCCAGACCTATGCAACATAAGGAAAGTAGGATTTAATGATCTTATTAAAGTTATAATGAAAATTTCTGTAAAAGCAAATGCATTTGGAAACCATTTTACATGAGCATTTCACCAAATTGGTGGCAAGATTCAAATGTCTATTTTTAATGTTTTTCTTCCAGTCACACAATTGTGCTGGCTCTAGAGTAAACAATAAAACACATTTACCTGATGGAGTTATCCCACTGGAATAATTTGGGCAAATAAAGTTTAGCACATGTCAAGGGCTGCAGGCTTAGGTCAAAAGCATGGAAAATTTCCAGCATCAGAAACAAAAGAAGGTGTTTGTGGAATAAAAAATGGGAAATGTTTTGTCATTCCAAGTAAACAGAGACACACCTAGTCCTGGATAAGATAGAGATCTGAGTCTAAGAACTCTTTTTTTAGACTGTGCCCAAGCCTTGGGAAATATTTACCTTGTAAAGATCCCTGTAATTCTGCTTGCCCAGTTGTGTACATTCAAGACCTGGCGGGAATACAGTTTCTGTCGGGCTCATATGCCAAGGTCCCTATTCTGCGGAGTGAAACATAGGCTGCAGGTGCTCAGAGGGAACAGGATGATAAATACTCTAGTTTTTGTCCTATTATAATTCTGAGATTTAATGAAGGTACACACATGGCTATGCAAAGCAGAAAGCATTCTTGAGCTCTGTGGTGTAATCATTTTTTTTATTTTCTGTGGTCATCTGGAGAAATGATTTATGATTGCTTTTGCCTACAAAAGAATTGGGATTGAGACAATGAAACACTTGGATTTTAAAAGCAGTTAGTCAGAAGAAAGAAATCATCAAATACCGAAACACTGAATAGACTAAAGTGTAAAATAAATGTTTTTGTTTCTGTCTTCGAAAACTACAAAATTGCATCAAAAATCTCATACTCCTGAAGTCAAAAAGAAAAGTGAAAAATAAACGTCTATAGCAAATGTGAAAACAGAGCTCATGAGTGAAAATTTCATGGCCTTGAGCATATTTACATGCGTAGACAGGAAATGTCCATATATGATCTACAGTCTGGAAGTTATGCTGGTTTGATTGGCTTCTGTGTTAGCTTCCCAACCACTTCTGATCTTTCTTATCCTCTTCCTAAAACATGGGAGGAGCAGTAAGCATTTACAAAGCAGAACCACAATAGGAAGAAAAACCGCAACCATAAATGAAGGTGGCGTATACCAGATGAATTGTTTAGCATCAACCCACTTATTCCAAGCAAACACCAGTGCATGAACAGTGCATAGCAGCAGGGCTAAATATCCCATCTTGCTCTGAAAAGAGAAAGAAAATAGTAAGCTATTTATTTTTCCCAGCTTGGCAAAAAAAGTACTCTGTTAAGCAAATATGGAAATCTGGACAGGCCTTGCTCAAGTCAAAGAAAAGAGACCGCTGGCTTTAAACTGAAATGTAAGAACTGTAAGTCAAGACTCCAACTGTACCCCTTTATGCCACTGTAAAAGAAAATGGATGAGGAACATTTTTCAAGTATTGCTATACTTAGCTGAAATACAGAAGAAATTACAGGTTATTCCTGAAACGTGCTCAATCCTGAATATCTCAATTTACAGATGCCATCTGTATACTGAATTATTTTAGTTCTGTGACAAATTATTTTGAGTTCAGCAGCAGATATTTTAAGGGATTAACTGATTACTTGCAAAGAAAAGTTCTAAGCTAAATTAAAATCTCAAACTCTAGTAAGTCTAGTGCTATGGCAAAAGCACTGTACAACTACAGGAAACTCGATTTTCATTTCACTTACAGTGATAAACTTGGCTTAGCTTTTTTACAAAATTCAGGAGTAAAGAAAATTTACTCGTAATTTTGAGTTTCTTGTCACTTAACAATCTCATACTCATCAGTGAAGTCGAACACTGCCTTTCCAACTGCTGAATATACAGAACCCGATTTTTGAGTAATAAGGTTTTTTTTTTATAAACTAAGTCCAACACAGAAGTATTACTCTTCTGGGTTTCTTCACCATAGTCTTTCAATACTGAAAGCAGGCATGCATTTGGAGACTCCCTCCTGACTTGTCCATATTCTCTGTACACCTGAAAACTTATCTTACAAACGATGGACTTCATAGAACGTGCAGAGTATCAAATCACTAACTGGTGATTATATACTTCAGATCTGCTTTTAAAATACAAATCAAAATTTGAAGTGCCATGTACTTAGTAGGTTATTGAATTTTCAGGTTTTGCTGTTTGAGGGCCTGATCCAACACTTGCTTAAGTCTAGTCTCACCATACTGATGTCAGCAGAACTACCCCTGATTATTATTGCATATGATGTAAGAGAATTGAGAGCAAACCAAATGCTTGGGTGAAGGAAAGAAGCACAGCTGTAGCAAACTTGAGACTGGCTGGATTTGATTATGCATCTGTTCTAAGATGTCTCTTTCAGAATACACTGTGTCTTTTGGGAACAGCATTGACTGGTTCAATGCCACCTACTCCCAATTCAGCAGGACACGGGGCATTTAGGAAAGATAAGATGCCTAGAAGATTACTGAAATGTCTTCAGCACCAGAGCTAAGAAGAGGTCTTGAAGGGACAACTGCTGCTGGTCACAAAGGCAGGAGGAGAAAAAAAAGTAGTATGGGGTTGTCTTTTCTTCCCACTTTATACACTGAATACAACAGCCTGTTCTCCTGACAAAAGAGTAAATAAAAAGAACGTTTCTCGCAAACCAATTAACAAAGAATACGGAATAAACTTTTAGATTGGTTTCACTAACTCCTCTGTGTTTAATATTTCTAACTCCTAATGGTCTTAGCTGATAACACACAGTTCTACAAATGGGACTGATGACGTGCAGTAATGACATTCATGCACACCTGAATGTAGTGGAACTCTCTCCAAGTCAAAGAGTGACTGACAGATGGAATTGATGTTATTGCCAACAGGGCCAGCAAAGCAAGTCCCAGAATTCCTAGAGACACATAAATCTCCATTCTCCAAACATCATGTTCAATCCAGGCATTTTCTTTTTTTTGTTTGACCTGCCAAAAGAACACATTAAAAATTACAGACCGGCACACTTGGCTGTTTGTGTGAAATACAAGTTCACTATTTTCACTATAATATTAATGAAATAAGCAAAGAAATACCGTATTTTGGTTTATTTGAATGACTTTGACTGTAACTGCTATTTACTTCTGATGACAAAGTCTTTACTAGTATCTGCAGAGCTTTTAGAGAGAAGAATTTACACTTCAGTGTCTTGGCCCAGGAGAGCCTAATTCTGAGGCTGCCTTCACAGCAAGAATAAATCTTGGTTTTGACAAGAAAAAAAAAATCCACCTATGGCTAAATACCATATCAGGGAGATTATAACAACAGGAAATATATCAACAGCGCTACTTCAGGGAAGTAATTCAGCAGGCCCTCTTAATAAAAGTATCCTGCCAGGGTAGTTGTTTCACTCTGTTTTTTTTAAAAAACATGACTTGGTACATTTGTGATATCAATAAACTGATGTCAAAGTTTCTCCTGTTTACAACTACTTGCAACAGCACTTTGATCCTGCTCGTGATCACCATGGCATGATATGCCCCAAATATGATAATTTCTGCATCTTGAAGATTGGAATCTCAAGGAAATTTCTAGTAATCCAATGAAGTCAGATTACCAGTAAGGCTTAATTTCAGAGTTGTCAACACGTGGTTTGACTGTTTACAGAAATCTTAAGAATCTACAGACATCATCATATTGTGCTTTTAACAGACCTCTAGATTAGACTTTGGGGGCAATAAAAACATACATTTGCAGTCTATGCCTTATACTGGAATATTCCTAATACTGCAGTACTTAGAGTACTCAAGGTGATAGGTGAGCATTAGGAATTCTCTAGTCACAGAGGACGCTGGAGAGCTTTGCAAGTCAGCTATTGCCCATGAGTCAGAAACAATCATTGAAATTCTATCTTTAAACACAGTAGCGTGTATCAATCCAATTGTGAGCCACCAGTATTCACAAATTTAGTTTGTGCAAATACAGATTACTGTGATTTAGCCCAGCCTTCCTTTGCTGCTAGCTGACTCACTTCGCAAAGATGTCTAAAAATGTTGTGTTCAGTACTCGTTTTTGTTGATAGATTTCACTAGTCCAGAGAAGATTAAACTAAACTAATAGTGTGACAAAGACTTAAATGTTCATGTGAGATACAATTTTGTGCATTTTACAGAGAGAAAAAATCCCAAATGAAGAAAATAACTTATTTACTATACACTGGTACTGTGATGACTCTTGACTATTACATGCTTTGGCAACTAGGTCCTGCTTCATCTCTTAAGAGTGCTCTCTGGGAATCTACTTCAAAATCAAACAAAGGCAATGAAAATGGCTTTCCCCCATCCAGATTTGCTTGAATGACCAAAACAAGATTTTCTGAATACAGAAGGGTTGGTGTTTTGTGCCCATCATACCTGCTGGAACGCCCAGTTCAGCAGCTTGTATCTGTATGATCTTCTCATTGGATAGCACAGGCTATAGCAGGCGTGCAATGTAGCGAAGAAGAAACTGAGAAGTCCAAATTGTTTCCTTGATAACATCCATCTATCCAGCCACTGGGGAAACCTTTTATACTTGGTGCCAAAGTAGAGCTGGAAACCAGCAGCTAATATTCCTGGTAAATACACTAGCGCTAAAAGGGTAATTGAAGTCACTGGTAAAACTTTGTTTATGACAAGGATTGGAATTTTATAGAAAACATTTTCCTTTCTGGTTATAAAAGGATATATGACATCTCTCATAGAAGTGTAAATAAATGCTAACAGTGAGATCACAGATGCTATCTTCATTGGCAAGTGCCACTCAGGGAACAGATCCTGCTTGCAGTGCTGTTCTGAAGAGTGTTCAAACTCACCAAAATGGTGTGCTTGATGTAAATCAAAAAGTGAAGCTGCTTCTGATGGGTTGGCAACCTGCATATCCACATTCTGGAAGAGACAGAAAGGAAATACAAAGTGAGTTCAAGACAAGATTAAAAACTTCAGTAACGGCAGTATTTGCCATCATAACTTTTACATGTACTGCAGTGAAACCATATACAAAACATATGCCCTATTAAAGACAAGGTACCCTGGAAACGTAACATTTCAAACAGCATAGTCAGCATTTGAGCAAGGCACTTGTAGCATAGATTTCCCATTCTTCATTATCTGCAGTGATTTTAAAATAGATTTTAATTCCAGGAAGATAACTACACTGCAAGCAAGGAAGGATTACATTATGTGAAGCATCATTTCAGCTTATTATATAAGTTACAGATTTCAAACGTCAAATTTCAGCTATAGACTTAATGATGTAGCCCAAATAATATGCACAAGGAAGGATTAAAGGACATTTTTTTTTTGGACCTTTTTTTATGTAATGTGGAAAACTTCCTGAGTGCAGTGTGCTATCATGAAGATTCCTCCAAAGATAAATTTTATATTCCTGTGTAAAAATCCCAAATTATTTCAATGGAGTTTTGCTCATCTGGTAAGATAAAATTAGCAGCTATCCTCGTGTAGTTTTTAGCTGCCCCAAACTTTGTGTATTTTTTATCATGGACTGTGATTAAATTGAATGAGATTTTCTTTATCTTTTTATCTCTTCAATCTCTTCATGTCAATATTGTGACAACACTTCAGAAATATTCATGATATGGCAGTGTGATGGTAACACTGTCTCTGAACAACACTGAATCAAAGATTGCAATATTCTATGTGACCTATGAGCTGCTTTTTTACAGAAACATTACCAAGTAGTTAAGGTTTCCTGTGTCTCTTCTCAGTACGATGTTCTGACCTGCATTCTGATCAATGGCATGATTGCAACCTTCCCTCTTCTCCATTGTGGAAACTCCCTGCAAAACAAACACAGGATGTAAAACAGGTTTTGAAATGCCATACTGGGACTTTGAGGCCTATTTTCCCTTGAATTGTTTCCTTCCTTGTCCACCATACATTTGCTGGAGAAGGTACAGTCAACTAGGGGAAGTCTGTCCTCTAGGAATGGAAAAGCTCAGCTTATTTTCTGGGTAAAGCAGAGAATAAGAGAGAGCATAAATCAGTGGAACAAAATCACTGATGACAAATATTTAAGTCTAATATCCCTGTCCCTAGTGGAATAAACGCATTAATTCAAGAGGAAAGTTTTTAAATGACAACAAATTAGTTTGAAACAGCTTACAGAAATAATGTTAAATGTTACGAAGATGGATTTTATTAAATTCATGAGACTTGCTGATGCAAGAAGCCTGTGTGTTGTTACTAATGTATTTTAGGGTTTAGGATTGGTCTACCTGACCGTCACTCTAGGGCTTTAGAGGTATATTTTCCCTTCAAGATTGTCAAGAAACTGGGGCTTTACTCATGCTGTTCCAAGGTATTTTGGCAGTACTCATCACCACAAGTACCAGCAGAAATGGTTCTAAGCTATTAGGGACTACAAAAAAATCAGATGCCAGAAAAAAAAAAAAGCGAGAGAATTGATAAACTGCAAGAGATGTTTCGGAAAATCCTAGGGTATCAGGAAAGACAGTATTTTGAAGAGTGTAAAATAACTACAGAGACTGCAAGGACCTTGCTACAGGGACTTCCCAGGTATATGTCACACTGTTGCACACTACAGGAGAGGCACTGGCACCACACTACTGGAAGTTCAGAGTGCCATACCACAGGGTGACCTTCTGTGGCAGCCTTTATGAAAATTTACTAGGTGGCTCTTCCATGTAGTTTCCTACTGAATTACTAGATATTAAACTCTTTTTCTATCTACTGATTCTTTTATATCCATAAACCTTTTGGGAAATTATATAGAGAAATCAGACTGACAATTTTCCTTCATTTACTGTGTCTGGTTCCTTCAGTGGATGAGTCTTACAGTCTTTTTCTGTCTTCTATGAGGGTTTGCTCTCTGCCAAGCCACCAGGCACCTAAGCTGACGATTTTTTTTTTTTTTTTTGAGGTGTTCTTTTACTTAGTATTTCTCTTTGGATTTTTCCCTCCTGGCAGTGAGCTCTCCCTTTGAGCATAACCTTTCAGACAAGTGTTGCAGAGTAGGGCCAACAAGAGTTCTGTCTGAAGGTCAGGCTGTTAACCCATTCCTACACCAGCTAATGGTGTAGGAAAAGGTTATCCTTTGTATATCCTGCACACAAGAAAGCATGGCCTGATGAGGGCACATTTCTGTTTTTTCCCCCTATTCTTAGGGCTAGTCCCAGTGATTTTAGCAAAAGTTTTGGGGTATCACATATCTTCATAAACCTCAGATTTTAGAATTTCTACTTCTACATGTTTCACTATACATAATCTCTAGCTGTTACAATTCAAAGAATAGTTTACAGATAGAACTTAGTATGGTGAACTTACCTGGAAAAAAACCAGTAACAAATACAATGAACTCCACATCTATTTTTAAGGAACTTGTAATATGAAGGACATTCACTGTTATTGAGGCCAACCTTCTGGCTACCACACTTTCTTAGAGGTCCAAAAGCATAATTTAGATTGGGAAGCTCTGTATGGAAAATCCTGACTCACCCAGTCGTCATGCTGCTATCACTCTTCATTCAGAAAATTTAGAAACAAAGTGTCCAGTATTAGTTTCTAGTTAAAGGTTTATATTGATGAGGCTGTAATAAATGATATCATGATATGAAAAAAGCAATCCATGAACTAGAATGCCAGCTGCTGATCCTAAGAGCTGATTTATTGGTTGTTTTGGGATACAATGTTTAATACAATGTTAAATACAAAGCTAAAGGTTTATGCAGCAGAAAACAAGACAGAAAGAAAGAAAGAAAAGTGTGTGCGAATGAATGCAGGTGTTCTTCCATAGAACTATGGGTTTCAGCCATGCGACTGCATGCAAGGAAACTAAAGTGTCATAGCATTGTATTCCACTTGGCTTCTGATACCTATTAATACGAAATTATTTCCCACTAACAAAGCACAGTAATAGCTTTTGAAAACCCTAAAAAAAGAGCACTTACAATTCACTACTCAGTGCCTTAAAAATTGCCAGGAAGAAGTAATTTAGACTGTCTTTTTGGAATACATCTGAAGAAAAATTAGGACTCTTGCAAGAGACAGAGTTAGTCATCTAACTCACAACTGTTATGAAAGAAAACAGTTACATTAATGTCCATCCTCAGTGCACACCCCTTCTGCTCTGGGAGGCAGCTGTCAACGAGGGTGGAGGGCGTCCCGCTGCAGAAAGCCAAGTTTCCAGCGCTGTGACTACAGTACCGAATTCTGTACCGAGAATGCACGCTCATTGTAAAACTGAACCATCAGGGATCCACACACGTGCAGACATGTTCACCGCGGGAAAACATCATCCCAAGTCATTGAGAGGTTTTCCTGAGTAACGGGTTTCAGGGCTGGCTCCACGAAAAAGGAAAAGAAAAATGGGTAAAATAAACAGGCTGTGACAATAAGGAGGAGGTGATAGAAGAGGCACGGGATAGTGCCTGCACCTCTCTCTCTCGGCACTATCGGAAAATGACAGCATGAAAGTGCTGGGCATTAAGTGTCTCGCTTTCCAAGCGCCCGCTGCATCGTGCAGGACACTGTAAACACTCGGCACACGACTTCGTAACTTTCCCTGCTCTTCAAAAATTCTGCTGAGCTCGGTGGAAAACCGAATGAAAGCCCGGAGAGTGGGAGCCGGAGAGCGTCGCTCAGCGCTCCTTCTCAGCCAGAACGAGCGCGGGGCACTCCCCCTCGGGGCGCCCGAGCCCGCCGGGGGCTCCCGGCCCGGCCCGGCCCGGCCGCGTGGCGGGCGGGGCCCGAGTCGGAACCGCCGCAGCCCGGCCGCGCGGGCACACGCGGACACCTCCCCGGCGGCTCCGGGCACGGCCGGCCCCTGTCCGCCCCCGGGCTCACTCACCTCGGCCCGGCAGCCCGGCTTCTCCTTCCCGCCCCAGGGGGCGGCGGCAGCGGCGGCCGCGGCCCGGCTCCCTCCGCGGGGGCAGCGCCCGGCGGCAAGGCTCGAAGGGGAAGGCGGCCTCGGGACAGCAGCGGAGCGCTTGCCGGCCTCTGAGGAGATGAGAGGTGGCGGGGGGAAGGGGGGACCGGCCGCAGCCTCCACCTCCCCTCCCGGCCCCGCCTTCTGCGCCCATCCCGCTCCCCTCCGCCCGGTGGGTGTGAGCCGCAGTGCTGTGCCCCGTCCCGAGCAGCGGAGGGCGGCGGGACGGCGCGGCCTCGAGGGCTCCCCTCCGACACCGACGGGCCCAAAGAGCGCCCGGCCGTGGGTCTTCTGGGCCCTTGGCCGGACAAAGGGCGCATTCACCTGCTCCCTCCCTGCCCGGCCGCAGAGAGGAGGAGGAGGAGGAGGAGGAGGCGCCGCCGAGGTGCGCTTCCTCCCCAGCCCCCCTCGCCTCCGCCAGCCGGACTTCTGCCCGCAGCCCCGCCGCTTGTGACGGGGTGCGCTGTGGGGTCACGGGACACTCCGGGGCTGCTCCTGGCCCGCCACTGGCCCGCGGCCCTTCGGATCCCGGGAACCCTTCTCCTCTCCCTTCAGTCCGTTCTCTCTTCCCTGCCCGTTCCTCCCCTAGCCTGAAAAAATGCTCTATTAATCCCTGCTTCTCATATGAGCAGTCCTCACTTACTTTTGTTTTTTCCTAAAATACCATGATTCTGTACGTTTTTTTTGTTTTTTTTTTTTTTGTTTTTTTTTTTAAACCTGTGCTGGCGATTTTGAGAAGGCAGCTGTCTCCTGAAATTTTAGTCACACAGTAATGTGAACTATCATTATCTTGTGAAATCTCTGTTTTAGTGGATATTTTGACATCTAGTGGCTTACTGACGTTCAAGAACACATGGCCAGTTCGTCTCAGGAATGTTTTCATACAGAGCACATTATATCCTCCTGAGGATGTCTTCAAAGAAATGATGCCAAGTTCCATGTCTTTGTGTCTTGGGAAGGGAGCAGGTTTTTTTTCTCCTTTTCAGTAGATGTTAAATGGACATAGACTGCAGCTGAATGCCACATCTGAAAGAAAAGAGGAGATTGCCTTAGAAGGAATAGAAGACAAAATAATTGTATCTTCTGTGTTAAAACCTTAACTTAAATTTTTTTTTTAGTTATCTTCATTAGCATGTTTTTCTGTGCTTTGCATAAAGGCTATTTCCCTCGTGTTTTCCATTAGTTACTTTTTTTTCCAAGGGATGCTAACTTGGGGTATGCTCTCACTTTGTGCAAGTGCCGTTTGATTTCCTTCCCTACTCGTTTTTTTTTGCACGGTCGGTTTGGGATTTTCCCCCTGTTCCCATCAGCAGGGTGACGCCTGGCGGTGGGAGCGCAGGGGAGGAGGCTGCCTGCGGCAAGGTGTGCCGGGCGGTTCCTACACCCCGGCTGAGGAGATTTTGCAGTCCAAAGGGCTAAAACCTTGTTCCTAGTGAACTCCATGGCAAAGCGCTCAGAAGCCCTGGTGTAAGCTCGTGTTATGAGAACTACATTTTTAAAAGATAGCTCAAGATGCTGAGAGATTGCAGCATCTGGGTATGCTAAGAATAGAATATACTATCTTAAGGATAGAGTATCCTTAAGGTATCCTTAGCCTTTTCATAAAACAAACAAGCTCCTGCATACGCATTCTCAGAAGATGAGATGAAAAGCCAGCCAAAGTGTGAACCTGGCTATTAAATAAGTACCTGGTGAGCTGTTATGCACAGATGCTTCTAGGTATCCCTGGACAAGCAATCCCCTCTCTAGTGTGCATCCTGAGTAGTATTAGGTGCCTGTCTGTGAATAAAAATGGCAAGCTCGTTTTATGTGGGTGCTGACAAAGTGGACATAGATTCAAATGCTAGTGAAATCTTTCCTTTCATAGCTACCCTAAGGCATGACTTCCATGTCACTCAGAGTACCACTTGTATTAGAATGGTTACTGGAAAGCAAACTGCATGGCAGTCCTGCAGACCATTACACCCAGATGACGCCACTGCATACTCACAGCTTTGAACTGGTATTTATGAGATGTGCTTTGCAAGAAGTCTGAGGCTGAAGGTAGGAAACACCACAGGAAAATGAGAGAATTTCTCTTGGCACATGCAGAATGGGCATGATGTAACTGATAAGAATGTAAAGTTGTGCAGGTTTGGCTAGTTCCAGAGGTTTAGAAGAGTGTCAGTATGCTTTAACTCTTGTAGGAGTTCGGGGAGGAAGAATAATACTTTTGTGGTTGCTGAAGTGTGTCAGGGTTTTTTCCAGAGAACAAAAATACTCTAGTGACACTGTCTTAACCCATCTGTTTTATTCCCTCTATATTCTGAACAAAGTCTGTGTGTGATGTTGACAAAGAACATGAGGGAATGCTTGATTACATTTTCTGGAGGAAAAATATATTGCATCATTGACAAGATTTCCAGAGAGTTCTTTTATCTTAATAACAGTTTCATCAGAGTTTTTACATGGAGAAGTCTGTGGTCAGGACAATTTGTCTGCTTCTGCAACTGTTCTTTAGACTAGGAGTTCTGAGAAAAACTTGCCAAATGGCTGGAAAAGTGGTGCAGTGTTCCAGTAACACGCAGACCTACATATAATCATGCTAACAGTCTTGCTCTGAACTTGTTGAGTAAGCTAAGTGTAACCATTAGTGTCAGCAAGATGACTACAGCATGCCCTTGTGTGACTCAGAAACGATGCTACAGAGGGGGAAGTGGTGTGGAAGGGTGGAAACCATTCCCTGTAATTTAACCAAGTGCAAATGGGCTTGGTTTGGCTGGGTTGAAATGCTTGAAAGGTGACTGAGTTTCCAGGATGGCACTTGAAGGGTTCACTAGAGGCTTACCAAGGTGGTGAAGGGCTCACTGCTCATGCTCCCTGGGGAGAGATGTGGGGGAACTGGGCTTGTTTAGTCTGGTGAAGAGCAGACTAAGGGATGACATAGTAGCAACCCTCCATACTTGAAGGGAAGGTATGAAGGTGAGGAAGCCCAACTCTTGTTGGTAGTGCTAGGGAGTGTAAAAACAGTCAGGGATCACAACTGGCAGTTTGAAGGTTGGCATTGGGTACTAGGGAAAAATTATTTGCTGAGAAGATAGTGAAAATCCTCATTGTGTCCATTGCTTCTTGTCTTTCCTTTGAACTCCACTGAGAAGGGTGTGGCTCCATATTCTTTACTGTCTTTTTCCCTCAGGTATTCATATGTAATATTAAGAGCTTCCATGAGCCTCCTGATCTCCAGGCTGAATAGTTCCAGCTCTCTCAGTCTCTCATTGTAGGAGAAATGCTTCAGTCCTTTAATCCTCTTCATGATGACCTGCACAGAAGCAATTTCAGTACATCTGTGTCTTTCTTGTGCTGAGGAGTCCAGAACTGGACACAGCAATGCAGTTGAGTCTCAGAGGGGCTGAGGGAAGGGGAAGAAGGACCTGCCTTGACCAGCTGGCAGTGCTTTTCCTAATGCAGCTTAGGACTTGTTCTGGTATTGACAGGGGTCTTCCTTTGAGTGGGACAACAAACACCAAGTTTTACTGCATTAATGTTTTTGCCCAAGAAAATATGTGAGATGACACCAAGAAGACTCTTGCTCAGAATCCCCAAACTCAGCAGTCTGCGAAAAGGAACTTAAAAATGTAGGTGCTACAAAGAATCATGTATGAATTTGGAAAATTATGAAAGAATTTGAAAATTCCTTTTGAAGTGCTATCAAACCTAACCTGATTTTAAAAATTACAGCTTAAGAAACTGCAGTGTTGACTCCTAAATAGGAGTTGGGAATGGAAGTGACAAGTGCCCTGTGTTCATGTTGTGAGTAGGAGTTGCAGATGCAGCTGGTAGAGAAGGCTTGTCCCTTGTGGACTAAGGCCATTTGAGAACAGAGACATCAGACAACATATTTGGTTTACTGTCATTTAATAAGCTCCTTTATCCAAGGCAATATGTCAGAAGGAGATCAGATAAGCAGACAACTGCTCTATTCCCTGCTGAATGAGTATGTAGTACAGGACCAGCTGTTCTTAGTGAGGAACATTGTTAAAGTCAAACAAATTTCTTACGTGGCCTGGATTTATCACACAAATTCTGATTCAAAGAAGTGGCACTCAAGCTACTTGAAACAGTTGAATTCCTCTGGAGGATTTAAGTCATCGGTGCCAAGTAACGGGAAGCTGAGGAAAATAACTACAGTGAAAAAACAGAGAGGCTCAAGATTGTTTGAGAGGGCTGTTCAATCTCATCCAATATGCGTAAGAAAATTATGTACTACTTCTCTTGAATTATGAGAACTCAACAAAGCCACATGACACTCAAATAATTTTTTTAACAGTGATACTTTTAGACATTGTTGAAAGTACAAGTAAAGACCACATGACTGCCACAGTTAAAGTTCAATGAAATGAGTTGAAAAACAACTCAGAGGAGAATAGCAGTATTTTATTTTCCCATTTCCTGTAAAAAATTGCATTCTGGATTTCAAGTATATAATTTATAGACAAATACAGAAAGCACTTCCATTCTTAATTTGTTGAACTAACACCTTTCACAGCATTCCTCTCTGATAATGCATGTTGTTTCTTGGAAGTGACACAGAATTTGTTTTATATTTAAGAAAAAATTTGATTGAATCAGACATAGTGATATTCTTTGGGTACAATCACATACTCTTAATGTAATGCTTGCCCTTCCCAGTGTATTTGTCATTTTTGCTTACATAACATTGAAAATTGTACTGTTATGCCTTGAGGCAGCTGTGGTACTTCTCTGTGGTGTTTTGTTGATTTCAGGATTTTGCCACACACATGTCACTGGAGTATAGAGCTAGCTGCCTTAAAATACTTATAATAATGATAATAAAAATAACAGTAGTTTATATACAAATTAACAACAACAACAAAGCCACAACAACCCTGAAGCACTTCAAGGCTGTAAAATGTAAAGAATAAAAGGGTAGAAATAGACTCACAGGGAAAGGCTTACTGAACAAAGATAGAATATTGGTCATGCAGGGTTTTTTACAGGAAACCTAAATCTGATTACGTAATAGCAAACAGCAGTGATACATTTTCTGCTGTGGTATATATAGGTATTCATTACCTCTAATTAATAAAAAAATAATGTTTTACAGTATTTCTACAAGAATCTTTTGAAATTAAATTGCTTTGGAACATATCTTGTGAAAAAGTGTGGCTTAGTGCTCATAGCTATGGATCTTTGATGGATTTTGTTGGATGATGGTTGTTGTTTAACGCCAGCCAGCAATCAAGCTCCAGGCAGCAGTTCCCTCACTCCCTCCTCAAAGGAATGGGGAAGTGAATTGGGAAGATAAATGTAAGAAAACTCATGGGCTGAGATAACATTTTAATAAGTAAGAAAAAAGCTATGTCACAAGCAAAGCAAAGCCACTTCCCGTGGGCAGGCAGGTGCTCAGCCATCTCCAGGAAAGTAGAACTCCATCAAATGAGCATGACTTGGTGATTTGGGTGACAAACGCCATTGCCCCAAACATTCCCTCTTCCTTCTTTTTTCCCAGCTTTATATGCTGAGCATGATGCTGTAGGGTCTGGGATATTGCTTGGGTCAATTGGGCTCAGCTGTCCTGGCTGTGTCCCCTCCTAACTTCCTGTGCATCCTCAGACCATTCACAGATGGGGTGGTGTGAAGAGCAGAAAAAGCCTTGTCTCTGTGCAAGCCCCACTCAGCAATAACAAAAACATCTTTCTATTATCAACATTGATTGCAGTGCAAATCTAAAACACAGCTCCATGCCAGCCATTGTGAAGAAAATGAGCTCTACCCCAGTCAAAACAGCACAGTGGTTTAGGAATGGCATTCTAATGTCATTATACTTCCCATGAGGAGTTACAAAGGCATGTGGTGACACAGAATTGTCAAAATGTCATAGCATCTCTCCCACAACCATGTTCTTTCCTAGGTCTTCTACCTCAGAAATTTATCAGAAAATCTTGTTCCAATACCGTGTTTTAAAATCCTTACAGCTTCTATGGAATTTTTTGGCACTATGCCTGCTACAAAAACCTACAGTTTTTTTTCCTACCCCCTTAGTGCCTACAAACCACAGTCCCTGATGTTAGATACAGTGCAAACACAAACCATGGGCACTGACACCTTCTCTGCAGGCCATGATGTAGGTTTCAGATTCAAAACAGTGGGAGAGAGGTGATGCAAGTACATAGGGAGGAAGCTGAACTGAACATGGTTTTAGGAATGTAATGAGAGGGTGATGGTTTGGATGTCAGGCTGTGGTGATAACTGTCCAGTTTGATGATAGCAGTCTCAACTGCTGGATGCCATTGTAATAGCAACAGCTTCCCAATTTTAAAGAGGGATTTGAAAGAAGACAAGGAATTGGCTTTGTCAGAATTTATAAGTAATTTCTTGGTTTCTAGGATGTCTTTGTGAGTTGAGCAGGTGGGAGAAATTCTTAAAACACTATGTTAAGGATACTGATGTACTTAAAAAGACCCTAAGTTTGTCAGACAGTTGTTAGAAATTTGATATGATCTAAACAATTGTGGATCAGAACCTGCTGATGCATTTGAAATTACTCAAATACTTTAATCAAGTAATACCATAATTAATTTAAATAAAGCAAAGTTGTCTGCATCCAATTTTGGGAAAATACTTTTTATGTGGAACTACTGCATTAATACATTTATTATGGTTGACTGGTAAGGGAATTGTTGCTCACACGCAAAGATTGGCAACACAGTTATACATATGTCTTCAATATGGAAATAATTGTGCTAATTAGAACTTGTTAAATTGGATATTTTGCTAGATTTGGAATTAATTTTCAACAATTTAAGTGCTAATATTGATATTGTATATCAATTGTAAGTTCTTAGAGCAATGGTATTTTTAAATCTGAACAGTTTTCTTATTTACAAAGGAAAAGACTGTTTGTTCAAAACTTAATACTGGAATTCTGGTTTAAGATTCTACTGTTTGAGAATACTATCCATGGACAAAATTAAAATGTTCCTGCCATCCAGAAGCACTATTCTATGTGACTAACTTCACACTACAAACAACACTAGATAGCTGAAGTTAATTGTCAGAAATAATGCAAGAGATTATATCTAAAATGAGATATTTGGACTTATTCCCACTGCCTGGGGCACTGGTCTACTCTAGAAGCAGAGCAGGGACTCAAAAAATAACTGGAGCAGGAAATGAGGCAGGGCTGGAACAGACAGGGAACTCAAGCAGAGCAAGAACAGCAAGCTCAAGCATGCTGCAGGTTCCAGAGAAAAACTGTAAGCTTCCATCTAACAGCCAGCCTGTCAGAAATGAGCTTTGCAGGAGACACAAAAACTGGGTGGAGTGGTACATGTACCAGATGGTTGTGCTATCATTCAGAGTTGCTGTAGAAACGGGCCAGTGTGAAGTTCAGCTAAGTCCCACACCTGGGAAGAAATAAACCCATACACCAGAACAGACTGGTGGCTGACCAGCTGGAAAGAACTTGGGAGAAAAGGCCTTGGAGGTCCTGGGGAGACAGCAAATGGACATGAGCACCCTTGGAACAAAGAAGGCCATCAACCTCCTAGGCAGCAGCAAGCAGAGAATTGCCAGTGGGTTGAGGGAGGAAGTTATCCTTCTCCTCATCTGTCAGCCCACATCTGGAATGCTGTGTATGGTTCTGGACTCTCCATACTTGAATGAGTCCAGCGAGGGCTGGCAAAGACAATGAAAGGATTGGAGCATCTGACGTAAGCAAAGATGGGCTGCGTAGCTTGGAGGAGTGAAGGCATGGGGATATTTTATCTATGTGTAAATACCAGGGAGTAAAGAAGAGACAGACATTTCTCGATGACCGAACAAGAGGCAATGGGTACAAATTGAAATACAGGAAATTCCATTTAAACCTAAAAGAAATACTCCTGATGAGCTGTGGTTGAGATTGCATTGATTGTGAAAAGACTGAGGTCAAACTCCACCCTAATGACTATGGATAGTTTCAGGAACTGGACTTGAGAGTGCACTAACTTGAATAGAGAGGTTGAGTGATGACACAAGAGCTTGATGAGAACTTTAAATCCATATCAGAGGAAGTGTAGTCAGAAATCTCCTTTCAGGTAATTTTTTTGTTTGGTTGTTGCCCTTACTTGAAGTCTAGAGTAGAAGTCTGCTTTTCTGCTATTTCACTACTTACTCTGGCACACTTGTTTTAGTAGAGTTGTTGACCTAAAGTGACTTAGGACCATTAATGGTCCTCTGAAAATTCCATCTCTTCCAATTCTTCTTGAGATCTTAATGAAAATGGAGGCAAGGAGAATGTAGTGAAAGCAAAGACAGACACTGGCATGGATTTAATCGTTGCAGGCTGACAAATTTAATCTTGGCAATTGCTTCACAAAGAGATGAGAGTCAAACCAGAAGGTCTTTAAATTACTTAGTAGAAAAATTGCATGTATCTTGTCTACTATCTAGTTTCAAAAACAATATTAGAAGATGAAACAGTGTAGAGAAACCCAGTGTGAGCATTCATAAAGAGCAGCAAAGCTAAGGAAACAAGGTTTTCTTAAAATGATTTATTATTGTAGTTCCTTGATTGTCAGTATAGATCTGGTATAGTCTACAACATGATTTTTTTTTCCCTTCCTAATCTATCAGCTGATAACATTGTCCTGTCTTACTTAGTCAACAGTTCATGAAAAAATAGAGACTTCAAAGACAGGAACTATGCTCCTAAATATTCAGGTGATCTACAAGGTGTCGAGTGTTGCTATTTATCCTTTACTCTCACTTAAGAGATCCCCTATGATTACAGGCACTTTTTTCTTATTGCCTAAAACAACTGTCTGGAGCTTTGTGAATTCCGCAAGGCATCTATCTGACTTTTAGGTGTTGAGGTGCTTTGCAAGCCTAAGAATCTGAAGTAGGCTGATATGCTTAAGGATGCCTTAGTGTCTTTGAGGAACTTGCCTAATGACTGCTGTAGTGGTATTTAATGAATGTTCTTTAATAAACTGGTGTGGTAAACTATAAACCTTTTATCTTTGTCTGTAAGAAGATACTCCTTTTGACTGACTTATGACTAAATCGTTCCCAATTCTATCAACTGCCACTTGTAAATTTAGAGCTTTCAGCAAAACAAAAATCATCCTAATATACAGTCCCAAAACACAACGTAGAGGGGAAAGTTAAAATAAAGTAATCTGAATAGATGTATTTAGTATCCTTTGTGTTTTATAGCCTAGAGTGTTACTTAATTTTGGGCTAACAAGTGCTGTATTATGTTGACAGAAATTGAAAATCCTGATTTTCATTACTTATCCTGATTATCTGGTTTAAATGTAACTCAAATAATGTGTTTCTATTTATGTAAAAGCCACTGATACAAAAATAGTTGAAATAATTTATTACATTTCAATAGTGGTGCTGGTAAATTTATAAAAATAAATCATAGATTTTTTTTCAATTTTGGTTCAATTCATACTGAGTTCTGCCCTATTATTACTGCTTTGGTGCTGAGGAAAAAAACCAAATTCTGTCTTAGTATTTTTTGGTTTTTTTTTGCACTGTTAGTTTGTGTAAAGCATGCATAGTTATTTATAACCCTAGAAAAAATGACAGGTCAGATTTTTTTATAATGCTTTTGGAAGGAAGAGAGGTGTAACACATTTAACAGATCAGTAGAGCAAAGTAAAATGGTGATGAAATAAGTTCTTTTGGTAATACATGAATTTCAAATGCAAGTTCACACAGAACATTCAGATGTTGCAAGAATTTTCATAAATGAGTTAAATACTGTCAGTGCTAGATGTATATACATACAATTGTAATCAAGAAAAGGGCTAGAAATTATGTAAGAGAAAAAGAAATACTCTTTTCCCATATAAGATTTTCTTTCTGATCTAAAATGTAGTTATATTGTAGAGTCGGAAGTACTAAATGAAACACTGAAGCTGTTTGGCATAGAGTAGTGCATGTGGGTTGGAATGAATGGAACTGCATTGAAACAGAGAAAGAAGTTGGCTTGTATTTTGGAATTGTTCCTTCTTTAGCATCACAAAAAAACAGGGCTTAACCTTATAGAATGTCCTCTGTGGAAATTCCTCAGTAAATTATGGGACAATTTAATTCATGTGTTAGATATGGAATATTCCATACTGAAAGATGTTGTGGTCCTTTAAATATTGTATAAAAATACTCTTAGTTTTACTTTTACCCTTGAATAGCAGCACTTTATAGGGTAATACACAGGAGCAAAGTTCATCCATATGCTAGCAAGCCCTTTTGCTGCTAGAAAGGCTTTTGAGTTTTGAGGGCATGGGAAATGACAAAACTCTCTCATTAAATAGCTTCTCCCTTTACTGCCATGCTGACCACCTCTACTTTCATTCATAAATTCATCTAGCTATCTCTCTGAAACACATAAAGTTATATTTTGACTCAAGGGAAGAAACAACAGCTTCCTGTACACTCTCTTCTCATTCCAGCTGTTGACTTTTACACGTGGCCAGCTGTTTCTCTGTGACAACATTCCCTCTTCAGAACAGCATACTTTGGAAAATGTAAGACATTACTCTATTTCTGGAAAACAGCTTCTACTCGTCCCCCTCCATTTTTGGCCATGTTCTGTGGCCTGATGAGTAAAACTTCGATATCAGTGTGGGGTTTTTTGTTTGTTTTAGTTGGTTTGTTTGTTTTTTTTTTTCTCATTATTGTTTAAGACCAAAAATGAACTGAAGAAGTAATTTCCATTGTCCTAATTCAAATGTTTTATCTGGGAGAAACGGGAAACTTGGATGTGGGTGAATTTATTTTGAGGAAAAATTGCATTAAGTCCTCTAATACGATAAAGAAAATCTCTGGGTGAGGAGAAATAAACAAATACTCAGTGTTGGGTCATATCTTGTTTGGGTTCTCTGAAAAGTCCTTTTTTGTTCACCCCCAGTACTACTATTACTAAATTAGCTACAATGCCAGAACATGCTCATACCCTAATACCGCCCTAAGAACTTCCAGCATGCAGAAGCCAACCTTTCCGCTAGTGATTTAAACTAGTACATAGTTTTGTAGGGGTGAAAGCCTGACCGAAAGGTCGTTGAGGACAAGGGCAGATATTTTGCTACTGACTTCAACAGACTTTGTATCTGGTCCTTTGTAAGAAGTTGTTACACCAGAAGCTCCAAAATGCAGGTCAGTGTCAGACTCAATGCTTGCTTTCCTCTGAAGCTGAACACTAGAAAGTAGCTGTGATTCCATGGTGAACATGCACAGTGCCTTGCTGACACTCAACAGAGGCACCTGAGATACAAGGCTGGGTATTCTTTTGGCTCCCTGGGTATTTTCTAGTTTATGTTTTGCTGCAATATCTCGCATTGCTGTGCCCTAAGAACAGGAACATACAAAGTTACCATAACTCAGTTGGTGTTCGATAACTTGTTAAGCTGCTGTCAAATTGTAACAAGGTGTGAAGTCTGAGCATGAATACAACTACCACTCCCAGCAACAAATGGGGATTAAAATCTTGTATCAATTATGGTTTTTATAGCAGAAGTAAATGTTTTAATTACTGAAATGGGTTAAGTCATGTCCAACAAGAATAAAAATGCAGTGAAAACATCTATTTCCTAAACTAACAGGATGACATGAAACAGCCTTCCTGAAGTAAGAAAGAATTAGGCAATGAAATATCTGTAATTAAATACTTCATAAAGGAGGCCTAAACTTACTGTGCATTCATTGATTGTTTCTACAATAGGTGTTTACTTCATAAATCCACTATGAACAGAAGTTCACCAAGGGTGCTGAAAAGGAAGGTGCCAGCATGTGAGCCAGCATGTGAGCCAGCATGTGAGCCAGCATATGCTGCTCATCAAACTTTTGACAAATCCCAGAGCATAAAAGAGATAATTAATGCTGGAGGGAGAATCCAGAATGATATCTTCCATGATGCTCATATTTTATCTGGGCGAGATGTACAGAAGTATAAACTCCAACACAACAATGCTTCCTAGCTACTTCGGAGTATCTGTTTTCTCAGCCAAATGTCTGTCTCCTGAGCCAGATGCTGCCTGTGGGTAGTGTCCTGAGGGAGCATTTTTAGAGGGCCTCTCATGCAGTTGGTGGGAGATGCAAGGCAGACTGGAGGAAAGCGTCCTGGAGTAGGACTCTGATGGGTTCATTCCTGGCCACTTTTGACAGCTTATTGAATGTCTTTGGAAAAGATCACTGCTTTGTGTCTCTGTTTCCCCTCTTTAACATAAGGATGTTCATTCTGATATCTATGAAAATATTTTGAGGTCACTAAGGGCAAGTACTACAGCAGAGAAGGAAAGTAGGAATTGCCATACTTGCAGTCTTGGGATGTGCTAAATTGTAAGACTGAGATTTCACTTAGTCTGTAGCACCAAAGTACAAATGCTTCTGTTACTTATATATTCTCTTCCTGCAGGTTTACACACTTCTCTCCCACATGTTCATTATTCTTACCCAGTTGAATAGAGAAGGTGTATCCATGCTCAGCATGTTCTGGGTTCTTACTGATTTCAATTAATTCATGCCCTTTGTGGCAGCCAGACAGTAGCTATGCTGCTTCCTGAACATGTCATGTTTGGCTAATGAAGGAAGAGTTACGCCCTTAAAAAATAAGCAGGTGAACTCTAGGTCCTAAAGCCAGTTGGTCTCAGCATATGATAGATACTTGACTCTCTTTTGTGGAGGTGCAAGTTAAAATAATGTTCATCTCTCTTGCATGAACTATTTTTTATGATTTATTAGAATGTAAAATAGTTTCACTTGGAAGCGGATTTTGGGTTCTGTCTCCTGGGAATAGTGGATGTCTTGGGTGATGTCTGTGAGAAAAGGCTGTTAGGGATTAGGAATGTCTGATGCTCTGCCACTATGCCGCACGTGATAGAACAGCCTTAAAATTATTTTAAGTATTACCAGTCAGAGCTGGTGTTGTAAGAACCATTCACTGCATGAAAATAATAGGGTGGATGGTGATAGCCATTCATCCTCTTGGCCTTTTCTTGCGTTGCTCTGCTGAGGCTACAGGAAGTAAGTGGAGAGAGGTGACTGCCAGTTCCATGATTTTTGAGGCTCCACAATGCTGAAGGCCATTACAGATTACTTGAGGAATCAACAAATATAATAATATTGTGCATTTTCTTTGGAATGTTAAATACTTTGGTCATGAATAAAACCTTTACTATGTGTCTTTATACAGTAAAATCTTCTCCAGTTGCATTTTAAGTGCTTTTGCTGTTTAAAATTTACATTAATATATTTGTAATAATAATTTATTAAATGTTATGTATGCCTTTCTATGATGCCAAGCAGTCTTCATTGTGAAATAGGATTCTGCTGTACATTAACAAATGTGAATTCTAATAATGATGGAAGAGTAGCTAAATATCAGAAGAAAACAAGTATATAGTGGGAGCTATTGATCTATGGAGAGAAAACAAGTAGATACTAGCCCTTAAGTCAGCATATCCAGAGACACTTTATAAATTTGTGTTCAATCAGAGTACCTCGGGAGAGCTGTGAATCAACAGCAATGAATCTTTCTCTAACTGACTTCAGAATAAAATAAATCTGGGTTTTTTTCTTGTCTGACCTTTTTTTTTGTTCTTTATGTTGTTTTCTTCTTTTTTCTTTCTTTTTTCTTGGTTTAGACTTTGAAAATGTTGGTATTGAAAAGTTGTATTTGTATAGTCTTTCACATTCTGATCTGGATATATTTTTGGATATACTGGATATACCTTTTTTTTTGTTTCGAGGGTTTATTCGTTACGTTGCTATTTGTGTATTGCTTTTAAAAAGTAAAAATATAAATACAATTTAAAAAAGAAAAGCAATAAGAAAAAAGTTTGACCACAAGGTGGCAGTGAAGACACGCAAAAGACACAATCCTACATTTGAATAGAAAACAGTTTAAAGGAAAAATCTAACTCGCCTAAGCTTTAAGAATATTATTGTTAAAAAAGTTTCCAGTTAGGCTGCATGTTAATGCACCCTGAAACTCCAAAAGAAGTTGGACTTATTGAAGTAACTTACTGCTTGATAAAAGTCTGCTATTGACTTGTGTGGACTGTGTGCAAGACAGGAAAAGAATGGCTTTGCCTTGGCGTTGTCTAATGCTCAGAGAATAGATGACAGAGGGCTCGAATGGCTAGGATTGAAACGGAAACACCCAAGGCACTGCCCATCCATCATTCCCAGTGCACAATCTACATGGCTAAACTGCCTTTCTTTTGCTCCTCTGATTCTGGCTCTGTTTGAGAGCAAAGGAGGAGCCAACACTTGACCTCTTTGGCCCATGGTAAATCTCTGCATGCTGTGCTGCTGGCTGCAGGCCCTAAGGGTGTTTGGTTCACCAGTGTCTTTGGGGCACATCATCTATGGCCTTTCCTCTGCTGTGCCTGCCGAATGTTTAGCCAGTTAAGTAACACATATGACATTGCACTCACTCTTTTGCTCCAGAAACTGATTTTGTCTTAAAAAATTATTTTCTTCATTATACTTATTAGTTATGACTGTAGCTAAATAATCTAGTTGTGCTCTATAGAAAATCATAATTAAATGGATAACTTCTTCCTCAAGTAGTATTACCCTAGGGCTTAGTTTCCTTTTATATTCTTAAATTGTTCCTCACTTGCACAGAAACATAAAATTTGAAGAACACACACACATATATTAAAGTCATTGAGGAAACACTCAGATTTTGTTTCTGCCAATTTAGCCCACTGGCAAGGTCGAATTCCTGTAAATGTCTTTTGTTAGCTCTGAGTATTTTTCAATGCATTTTCTCCTGAACATTAGTCAAGTATATTATGGAAAGTAGGGGCAATGTATATAATGAAAGACAGCTTCATTTATTTATATGGCTGCTTTTCACAATTTTTAATCCATGGATCACTTGATTTATAAGACATCAAAAACTTGTCTTTGGAAAAAAAAATAGTTTTAAGCAAATTATGATGTCTTCAGCATAAGTAAGCAAATAAAATAGTGGGAAATGTGAATTAAAAAACAAATATTCAAGATATAGCCTGATTTTTATTTGGTAGGAAATTAGAATGCATTGTGAGCACCCTTTTTTTACAGAGCTGTAAGTGGTTCTCCTTGTGAAAAGAGGTTAAACAATGCTGTTAGCCAGTATCCTACTGAATGTGTGATCCAGCCAGCTTAAAAACCTGACAGCCTGTCCTCTGGGAAGCTGCATCACTGTGTGATAAATTTCTTTGCAAGGGAATTTTCATGCCATGCAGCCCAGATTTACTTGGCATCACATGATGTTCATCAGGTCCTACTATTTTTTAAGCCTGAAATAAGCTGGAAGTAAAACCTACAAATGCTGCAGTGTTTTAAGATGCTGTATTCTTAAAAAGCCAATGGATAATTTGTGTAGGTTAATCCCATTAAAATTAGAAACAAATTAGCTTGACATTGAGGATGGGAAAATCAATCCTTACTTTACTGAGAGCAATCCTTTATTTTCACACCAGGAATTGGAAGATGCTTTTCCTGCCTTCCCAGCTTTCAGTATATGTATTTAAGAATTGTTTTTCTTCTCAATACAGTTCAAGACAACCAGGGGAAACCACTGACATGAGATACATTAAATGTATTTACCTGAATCACATATATTTCTGAATAATAAATTTTCTGAATTTATTAAATGAAGATGCCACAGAGCTTGTGTCGTTTGGGTTCCTTGTTCTTCCAAGGACTCACAGCTGTAGATTTCGTAGATTAGCTCAGTTTGGAATGTTTGTGCAGTTTTGATGGCAATTGCAAATACTTATTTAACTTGTCCTAATTAAATTCTTTGCAAACTGTTGATGAACCCTGAACAGACGAAATAAAATCAAGGACATAGAGACATCATAAACATATAGTTAAATACTTGCAGAGATCAACACATGGAAATTGCTGGTTTTTTTAAGTTCCTGCTGTGAGGCACCTTTTGAGCTATATACTTATAGCTCCTTTTTTTTTTTTTCCCTTTTTTTCTTTGTGTGCGTGTGTGTTAATCAATCAGAGTAAAGGTGTCATATAAAAGTCTTATGTAGCTACCTGGGAGCATTGGGGTGGCTACTGAGAAACTCACAGCTGTTTTGTAGTCAGTAGAGCTGCTTCCCCTCTGGAATGGGTGCTGGAAATGCCTGAATGTGGACTTACATCTGAGATGGCGGTAGCCTCTTCCATTAGCTCTGTGTGTATCAACGTGGTGCTCCCTCTGTATTGTGTGGCACAGAAAAAATTGCAGCACTGTTGATTTGGCTCCCTGAGATGGGACTTTTATTGTGAATCTTCTGTAATAGCAGGGTTCTCTTGTCAGATTTGGCTCTAAGGAAATCTATGCCCCCCTCAATGGCGTTAATTTCACTCTCTCCTCTGTACTACTGTTATCACTGCTGCATGTATAGAGCTCTTAAGATGGAGGAAGGATGTGCTGAGTGCATGTCTAACTGAGGCTGGAAAGTGACAAAGAGATTGGTTCTCCCCATCTGGAGGAAAATCAGTGTTGAAATGAGCTCAGATTCCTTCATGGAATTAAGGAAATGCCCCCATGTTCCTGACAGCACCCTTGCAGCAAATGGAATTCGTACCTAGGGGAGGGCAAGTCCCTTTCTGTTTGCTTGCTGATGGGGTATAATCTTCCCATAGCACCTGATCAAGACAGGTGGGACCTACTTTGGCTTTTGACTCCTTTGCCTCCTTCTGAAAATTCAATCTACTTAAAGCATATATAGAAGGCTTTGCTAAACATTGGAAAATAGAGCTCTGTGTTGGGAAATACAAAAAAAGAAAGACAAAATGCTGTGCTTTGGAGGAGATACAAAATGTCATATTCTGAAATTTGACCTGAGTTTAAGAAGTATATACTTAAAACATCATCCCTCTCGTGTGTTGCAATTAGTGGTGCAGAAACCTGCTGCCTTCTGGAAGACAGACTGCAGGTGATAAACAGTATTTCTTTTCCTTTATAATTATAAAATAAAAATAATTATTTGTAAACAACAAAGAACCACCTTCTTTCCCAGCTGCCAAAAAATAGTGTGTGTAGTTTCTGGGGATTTTTGTCAGTGATATTAAAACAGTCCTTCAGTTAAACAAAGATAAAGAAGTATTTGGTTGCATTGCTACTATTCCATATAAACTTGAAGTAATTCCAAAATTTAAAGCTTTTGGATGAGGTCACTGGTGATTTGAAATTCATCTCTTATATGGTGGATAAAAAATTCCAGTGATTTGGAAAGAGATTTATGTGGATGAAAACAGATACATTTTTCATATTTGAATGGAGAGGGAAGGACTTTCTTGTAGAGAAAAAAGCCAGGAAAATTCATGTTGACAGTTTCAGAAAAGGAAAGAAATCTGTGATATCTTTAGAGTTGCTTCAAATACAATTTATATATATAAGCTGAAATGTCAAAAAGACAGTGGTACTTGAATTTTAGTGAATTTCTTTGGGAAGTATGTACTCAACTACGTATTGTCCTTAACCTCACTCATTAGGTACACCCCTTTTTAGGTCCAAAAGGGAAAATTATAAATCTAAAGCACGGTTCTTTAAGTCCTACATGTTATGGTATATAGAAGGTCCCATTAGCATTGCAGTTCTACTGCACTTTATACTTAGAGTTTGGATACTGTTTCAGATACAGTACATAAAAGTTTTGCTGAGGACAAATTTTCCCTACTTCCACATACACAATATCAGCATCAGTAATGCCATGAATCAGCACTGGCTGCTGTTATGCATCAGCATGGATGATAACATCCATTTGGCCGTTGTGCCTGGATTTCCCTCTGTGAAAGCTGCAGTGCTGAGGGTTGACTAGATGCATGCCTGGATCTAGCCCTGACAAGGAGCTTGACTATGCTGTAAATTGTGCCTAGGATTGGGAACTTGAAAGGACAGGGGATTTGCAAAGTAAATGTAGCTTTTATGAAATAGCTGGAGCCCAGTCAGGGGGGCGGCAACCCTTATCAGTGTCTGTTAAAGCTTCAAAGTGGGGCATAGAGAATCTCTGGGTAATGTTTGCTTTGGATAAATCTTTGAATAGTGACTCCTGTTATTATCGTTGTAGTATTATAATCTTTGTCTACAACTTTTGTTATACAAAGAACTGATGACTTAGCTTGTCCTGTTGTGTACAAAACACATCTCCTTTCAGGTTATCCTCCTTAGTTCATGCTGTTTATTTCCCTCTCAAGGTATGTAGTGAATGCTTTTTACTTTCCCCTGCAGACAGAAAAATATCTTCAATTAGATATTTATCTAAAGCTGTTATCGGCTTTAGCTGTGTTTGTTACATAATGGAATTCCCATGCAGCAAACCCAAGCAGGCCTGCCCTGCAGCCCCATCTAATAACAGCAAGAGGTGCACATTAAACTCACAGTATGGTCGCATTAGTTTCACAGCAACTTTTATACATTATCACAGGACAAAAATAAAATTAGCAGCCAGTAATGTTGTAACCAGGAAAGCAGCACATCGTAGGGATCAAGAAAGAACAGTTTAGAGCTATCAATTATGAATATTTAATGATAGCAAGGTACTTTTTTTGCAGAGCTTATCTTAGCTGGATTTCTCCTTGCCAACAGGAGCATCTAATTTTTTTTAAAGAAAAAATTTAATTCTGGTTTAAACAATTACTAAACCCTTTTGTCCAATTTCTCATGTTCCTTCTTATACCCTTGGTATATGACTTCCACTGAGAGCCTAAAGCAGGCTTCACCTTTCTTCCTATTGAAAACATTTTGCTTCTTACACCTTGGGACATAAAGACCAGAATGAAAAGAACATACAACTTCTAAGTGGGAAGTGATGTGTTCTTTTCCAATGCATTTTGCTCAAAATATATACTAAGCTGTTGTTAGTTGTTAGATTAACATAAACCAAGCTCTTTCTAGTTTTCAGATGTTGTCATTGATTTGTGTATCTGAAATCTGCAAGGCTGTTGACATCTGCTGCTTTGAGACTGAAACACGCTGAATACTACTAATTGTTCATTGAGCTATGGAGCCCCTTATGCAATTAGGCCACGTTTTTTTGATGAGAAAATCAATTTTAAATTAAAGGACTGCACTAGGGAAAGGTGTAACTTAATGGTTCTACCTAAAAGGAAATTGGAAAACTATACTAGAACTGTATTGCTTTATCATGCAGCAGATCTGAGGAGCTTTTATTTCTGCAATGCACCTCGGTACCTGAAGATGAGCTTTTTGCAGAACATGGTAATTCACTTTCAGAAGTTTAGTTACATTATTTTGGAGTTGGCGTGATTGTTGTGCTGGTGATAAGACAGTGTTTGGAGACCACAGAGTATGCATAAATGACACCAGAAGTATACACAGGACAACTGAACAGTGATGCTTGGGGAATCTTATTTGACGCACTCACATGTTATTTAACTGCGGAAGTATTTTTTCCTCGTGAAGTACAAATGCATTTTTTGCCAGGAGAGTAAATGCAATTGGTACAAAGAGAACCCTTTACGACATCCTGAGGCCATGGTGTTTTCCCCCTCTTTATTCTTATGCTGCCAAAGCAGGCAAGCAAGCTCAGACAAAGAGCTGCCAACTGGGCTACTCCACTTTGTATAAACTAGAACAACCTGAGCTTACATTCTTTCACATCACTTCTAGCTGATGCTGATTCTCCTTTTCACCTTTTGCTTTGCTTCTAGGTGTATGTGAGATGCCTCTGCTTCATGTCAGGTCAAGGTGTGAAACTGGGCTAAGTATTAGGTTTGTAAGTTCCTTAGTCAATCTTCCTATGTTCTGTCTGAAGACCTTCAATGATTTTCCTTTCAATTACTATTATTACTTAATCTGGCTTGGCTTGACTACGTTAGATGGTGAGTTCACACTGATACATTTAGACTTATATTTAGGCTGAACTGCTTGAATCCTTGCCTGTAGTCATGGACAGATGGACTGGAGATGGACAGATGTATCAGTGTCCAATACCCATAAAATGATCCCCTCACAATGTCAGAGATACTGACCTTTCCAGAATAGAAAATGTCTCACTCACATGTAATCTACTTGATCTTCCAAGAAAAGAAAATATAATGATGATGTGAAAAGGTTGAAATGCATCCTTTCAGTCAAAGCATTGGTTGGCTTGAGTCAGAGATAGTTATGTATGGATAAAAAACTTGAGTACTACATAAATACAGGCATATCTGTGCACATGCAAGTATGAAGCATTTAGATGATGTGCTCTTTACATTTCCCAAGCATGGCAAGCATATATATTAAAGAAAGCTTTTTGTTCCACCTAAACTTAACTGAGAAAACACTCATCTCCTTGGCAAAAAAAAAGAGGCATTATTTTAATTTGTCTCATTGATGGTGCTTTTAATTAATTATGCAAATTTCCTAACACAAAATGAAAATAAAAACACTGGAAAGACTTTTCAGTTCAATTCAGTTCAGTATCTTCTCCTTTAACTAGTCTGCCAAGGACTTTTTGTTAGATATTATTATAATACGGATTTCGACAAAGAATTCACATGGTATTATTTTTATATTTAACATACTTTTTGTATCTAAACCTGTTTTAAATGTCATTTCATGCACTACGTCCCATAAGAGGAGTTGCAAAGAGATGCTAAAGGTATTGTCATGTGGACTTGATATGTTCTCTTTAGTCTGGTAGATTCTTTTCTTACAGACAGATTATTTCTGCACAATTTGGCTTGGTGAACTACACAGAATGTTGAGTCGTACAGTCAGAATTCAACAAGTTGTTATGTGCCTGAAGTGTAATAGTCTTATTATCGTAAATAAAAGAAATACCACCATTGAATAGGTGCTATCCTTGTTGAGATACGGAAGTCAATGTACCAAGTTCTTATGTAAATGCCATCATTGCATCTGCCTTGTGTCTTTTACTTTCATTTCCCCATATTTCTTTTCCAACAATGAGTTTCTTCCATTCCTCCTTTGGTGCACAAAAATGTAGGAGTGGCTTTTTCTGAATAAAACTGGTTTTTTGCCCAAAAGTTCCTGTCTGGAACTTTTATCTACTTGAGTCCTTGAGCTGTGCTAACTCAAGTTTGTGGTAACAGACATAAATTACATTATGTTGTGCTGCTCCAACTGTGTGCTAAGGGGATTCATTTCAAGGCAATATATATGTTTCTGTCTCACTGTTCTCTGTGGCTTCCAAAATGGGAGGGCAGCTTTAATTTGCTCTGGAGGGGTTGGTAGGCAGGGATAGTGACTTAGTTTCTTATTTGTACTCTGCATTTCTTTCCTCCCTGAGGTAATGCAATTGACAGCTTGGGTTACACAAGTCTCTTTGTAGAGAAACATTGACCCAGTCTTCCATTTCTGAGTGTTGGTCTCAACCTTGTCAGGACGTAAACTGATAAAAATATTTGTGAAGCCCTTATCTGTGTGCTGAATCATTTGTCTTTGTGGTCTTTTGAACGTGGGCCCTCTGACGAAACCCACAGAAAAATGTGGTGACCCTTATCTAGGGCCATGTCTAGTACAGGCATGGGTAGCACAGCCTGTAAGGGGAACATTTTCAACACTTGCATGGAGAAGCAGCACAGGAAGATCAGGAGAGGCCTGATCCCTGGCTTAGCTGAACCGAGACCAAGCAAGACAGGATATCTCATTCCATGGTTGGTGGCTGGTAAGTCTGGGGGTTATTATGGGTAAACACTAAAGTAGTTTGTGTAATTCATTTAATGTCAAAGAAACCTAGGCATTCACTCAGACAGTTTCAAGCCCAAGTTCATTTAATTTAATGTGCTGTTATTTTATTAGTGAAGCAGATAACTTCCAGCAGCTTGCTTATGTGTATGCACTTAGCAGTTGTTGCCTTGATCAATTTGAACTACTATAATGGCAATTCTGGTTGTTACTTTGCCCAATCCTGATTCGAGACTGCAAATATTTTTGCTCATTGCATTTTGCTATTTCAGAATATTCCCTGACCTGCAAGAATTGAAATTCCAGGGAAGCATATTTGGGACCACAAAAGCCTTGATCTTAGAGCTACATCTCCCTCAAAACCTTCACATAAATTAGGATATATGTAGATTGTGATAATTTAATATAGAAAATTATACTTTCCAGTTTTCACAATTGGTACTTTAGAGATACACTTTTATTTACTCATGCACTAGCTCAAGACTGTGAATAAACCGGAGTTGCAATCAGTTTAAATACAGACATATTGATGTTCTATAATGCATGTGCCCAGTGCAAAAAAAAAAAAATCACAATGTGTTTGCAGATGGGTGGCAGTGGTGATATTCAGAAAAGGATATGGAAAGCATGATGGAGAAGAGGCTGTACAGAAAATTGTGTACCTGTGTTGGAACCCTGGGTTTAGAGAATTTAGGTTTCTGGGATATAATTATATATATATGTAACAATATGGAGGGTTTTGGGTGTGGATTAGCTCTTCTTCTCTTCTCCTTCTTCTTCACAAATCTGAGTGTTCTGGTATGGGTTCAAAAAACCTGCACTGCAGGTCATGAATAGTTATTGGATTATAAGTAAAAACATATTACTTGGTATTTCATAATTGGTTGATTTGGACTTTAAAAGGCCTTGAAAGTTAAAACTCCCAGCCATTTTCCACCTTGTTAACTAAGAGGCACGTCCCGTGCAGCTGTGCTACAGATAAGAAAATAATGAACATCAATTTGAAGAAAAGCCTGGCATCTCCTGCGTTTTAATCCAAACTCTGAGTAGAAGAACTTGCGGTTCAACAGGCAAGAAACGAAAACAGAGAAAATTAATATACCGCTGGACAAGTTCTGAAAATGGAGTGCATGGGGCTGCCCTGAATGAATACTGGATGAGCATGACTGAATACAAGATACAGGAACACACTGACTTATGAAGAAGCAGTATTGCTATGAATAGTTCAGTTTAGGGTCCAGGGAAGACTATTCAGTAGGAAGGTTACAAGGTAGGAAGGATAGGAAACAGGCATAACTTCTGAGTACTCTGTTACAGAGTAGGACATCTGTATTTCTAACATGTCATGAATGTTCCATGGAACAACAGAAGCACACTAAAAATCATAAGATTAGTCAAATTGTTGAATAATTTATACTTTTTATGATGTGCAACATAGAAAGGCTAGTAAAGTCACTAAAGTGTTAAAACATTTGTCTTGCGCTTTCTGTAGAAGAAAGAATATGTTAAAATTGCAATATAAAGGTCTTCTTAAACTGGAAATGGAGAGAGAAAAGAGGGAGTCATGATTCCAGGAAGTGCTTTGAATATCAAAGGCAACCCTGAATATTTCATTTGCTTTGAAAGGACACTGATCAAGCTTTGAATGTTTCATTTGCATTAAAAAGGGACAAGAATACACAGCTAAGAGAAATCATCCAGGATTGGAGGAAATCAGCCAGCAGATGGAGTAATTTAATGAATTCTGCACCCTTAGCTTCCCCAACAAGAGTTTTTGGGTGACTGTTATTTTCTGAACACCTAAGAAGAAAACATTTTGCTATTAAAATTTAGGTGTGCATTATTAAGTGTAATTACTATTTGCAATCTAGTTTAAAAGTTTGTAATTAATTGTGCGAACTTTATCTTCATAAACTAGCATTTATTGTGCTTTAAGCTTTCATACTGACATAGTATTATAGGGGAAGTTTGGGCGAAGCTGAGAATTTGGGGATTTATAATCTCTTTGAATGTAAAAAGAATTTGTATGAAACAGCTTCCTTGGGACAATCTGCACAAAAAAATAATGTTTTTAAGGAACATGTGTGCTTTTCTGGTAAGCCACAGGAGCTGGTATGCAGCCTATTAAATGCAGAAATTGGTCCAGTGAGCAACCATCCTAAAGGCAGCAGACCATGGAGATACCACGAACTGTGCGGAATGGAGCAAGTTCCTGCAAGACTTCTTCATCCGGTCTACTTGACCTTAGGATCGACTGGATTGGAGCAGAGTCAATCTAAAGCAGCTAAGCTCTCTCTTATCCTCAAATAAGATTGTTTGAGGGTTTGGCCTGAAACCATGCCTAATTCAGAGAGTTCAGTTTGGCAGTAGCTTTCAACTTTTATTTTCTAACTCCACTCCTCCCTCCCTGAAGGCCTTTAATTCAGTCTCTTTGCAACTACAAAACACAAACTTTGTGAAGTCTTCATCGCATTTGTGGAGGTCCTCATGGATTCCAAAAATCTGGCATTACTTTGCAAATAGGCATAGAATTTGTGAATCTCGTTTTGCCAGTCTGGCATTTTTTAAAAAGAAAAATGTTTAGATTAAATTAAGGAAGAGTGATACTGGTGAAAATGCCAATGTTGAGTGGGTGCTAATACAAAGAGTCAACCTGCCAACTAGAATTAGCCATTGTACCTCCCAGTCCTCCTCAAAGATATTTTGGTAAGCAAAACCAGAATTTACAACAGAGTTGTAACAATTAAGGAAGGTGAAGAACCTTCATTACAGAAGTTTGGAAGGTACCTGTGAATGGCACAAATTACTGCTCAATTTATTTGATGAATTGTGATACAAAGGTTCTTGCCAGAGCCCTTGGCTTGTAAGCTGAAAAAAACCCCAAACCTCTTACTACTCTAATTAGACACATAAATCAGGTCAGATTTGTTCTATTTTGGCAAGAGATGGACAACTCATAAATACAATTGTAATTGTGCTTTGTAGGAATTTGAAGGAATGCTTTTTAGCATTGCTGCTGGGCACTAAAAAAATAGGGTTGGATGGGATTTTTTTCTTAACCTTTGAAGGAAAAGGATTCAGTGCCCCTTTTAAGAACCAGATTAAATTGTTGTATATTAACCCCTCATTAGGGCAAATGAAAGATAATTAGATTTCAGAATCTTTTTCATTAAAGAGGGAAAATCTTTGCTACTCTTCCGTATTCTGTTGCGTTCTGTAAGTTATATGATGCATGCAACAAATTAAAAAGATTTTTGCAGATGATGTCTGGTTATAAAACCCATGAAGATTTGCTTTCAAATTATGAGAATGCTTTGAGAACTGTGTACATCATATGTGTGCAAATGTTGCAGAAAATTCTTTGCTCTAGGACAGATGAAATACAGTTTTCAAGTTTAGCAAATGACACTGAAATATCTAGGATATTGATACTAGGAAAGGAAAGTAGCTGAATGTGCTGGTTTGGACTGGGGTAGAGTTATTTTTCTCCACAGTAGCTGGTGTGAAGTTCCATTTTGGATTTGAGGTAGGAAGAGTGTTGATAATACAGAGATGTTTTTGCTGTTACTGAGCAGCACTTACACAGTGTCAAGGCCTTTTCTGCTCATCACTCCGCCCCACCTTTGAGTGGGCTTGGGTGCACAAGGAGTTGGGAGGGCACACAACAGGACAACTGACCCCAATGACCCAGTGGACATCCCAGACCGTATGGTGTCATTCTTAGCGTATATAAATTTGGGGGAAGAGAAGGAAGGAGGGGTCTGTGCACTGCTCAGCAATAACTGAAGTATCTCTGCAATAGAAGCCCTGTTTCCAGCACAAATCTGAAATGCAGCTCCATGAGAGCTACTGTGAAGAAAACTAACTCCACCACAGCAAAACCAGCATGCAAAATCAATGCCATTATTGCACCAAGCACAGAAAACTGGTTGAATGAAGGTATTTCCTCTTAGACTCTGAGAAAAGAAAGATGGAAATTATTATTTCTACCAAGATTAAGTAAGCCTTAGGGAGATTCCTACCTCTATAGTAATTTCAGAAAATGGGGATGCTCTTAAAATTGAGAACCACCTTCTTACCCCTACCCTGACACTATTTGGCTTCTAAAGCTGTAGTGGTATCATATTTGTAATAAACCAGGCCAGACAATGTCTACTTTCTATCACAAATGCAATGCCATTGTGGTCTTGTTCCATTATTTATGGTTCTGGACTTAGAATTTTAGTTAATATGCAGTATTCAATGCACGTCAGATAAAGGCCAGATTAGTGTCCTGATATCAGTTTAAGCTTCATACCATGTGGAGAAAGTTTCAAGCTAAAAATTGAAGAGAAAGGTTCAGAAAAGACTGGCTGCCTCACATGTACATATACACCTCCAAAAATATCTGTTAGTAACTGAGGCCTGGATTCCACCTATCTTGAGCTGCCAAGAAGTCTAGCATGTTTTTAAAGGGAATATGTTTCGATATATCACATCAGAATGAAGTCCCAAAATATTTATGTCACGGAAATACCCAAATCCCCTTCTTCCTGAAAATGGTACTATTTATACAGACTACCAACCACGCAGTGTTAGTTTCCACTGACACACCAAAGTTCACACAGACAAGTATAATAAAATTATAAAAATGTACTTACATAGAAAGTATGTTATGTATTATAAAATTATATATATATATGGATTATTTATACACACGTGTGCACATGCACCAGTGGACAGAGACACACATAAAGTTATAAAATGTAAGAAGAATTGGGAGGAAGCACTTTGCTCACTTAGAATAAAAATGAGCAACATAGGAGATAAAAGGAGCATTCTTTGACCATTGTATATATCTCATTCAATTTTAACAGAAATAACCTTTTAATGCCTTGGCCACTTCAGGGGCCTTAAGAAATAGAAGTTGAACCAACTGACTGCTATTAAAGGTGTAGGGGAAGAAATATCAGATAGGTTTTTGTTCAAGTTGTGTCTTCCAAAGTTCAGGTCTGATATCAGTGTGATTCTAAGACACTTCGTTGACCTTAATAAACGGTGTCTCTATACAGTGTAGAGCAGGCAGTTTACTAGATTTTTGGTGATTGTGAGATGTGAAAAAGAACACTGAATGAAAAACACTTGCTCAGGAACCTTAGTCCCCCTGAATCTGTTAAATGGATTCTGTAGCTGGAGTCTTAGACAAACAGCTGGAGTTAAATCCATATATTTCTTTTTTGTATTCTTTTTCTCTCTTCTTCACTTTGCATATTTTTCTCTCTCACTTTATTTGCCCTGTTTTTGTGTGTTTATTTGCCCTGTGTTTGTTTTAGTGTGTGTCATATTAATCAGTGCAGAGGAACTACTGTGTTCTGTGTTCAATATACAGGCATCCAATCACTGAGAGAATATTTTCATCTGTTCTCATGTTTAATATTTTTTTTCTTGTGTTGACACAATTTGTTTGGTTTGATTAAAAAAACAAAGATAAAAACAGAGGAAAGCTAAAAATGTTTAATAAATAATTAAGGGGATATGTTGACAACTCTGTGACAGTCAGAGAAGGAAATACATAAAGAATTTTAAATGAAAACACAACCCCAGCAGGACGTGAACACAATGGTTTTTGAAGTATGCCACAGACACTTTATCCATTACACTTCAAAAAAAATGGTTTGGTTAATACCCAAAGGATGCTAAAAGTATTTTTTTGGGTGGCAGATTCACAGAGTGTTCTGTTAATTGAATTGAATCTTAATCCCACAAAGTTTGCAAGAAATTTTCCTGACATGGCACAATAGTATTTTTTAGGAGGAAATACTAAGAAAGCAGAGCACTTGGTGGTGAGTTCTAACTAAGAATTAGAGGAGTCTGAAGTGTCAGAATTTTTAAAACATGAATTTCCTGATACCCCATTTGTGTAAGTCTTATTCTCTTTCTAATGTAAATACTTCCTTTTTATATGTTAAGGACTTAATCATTTGTCTGTGGAGATAAAGTTCCTATTTGTGGACATAGTGATCCTTAGATAATATGGGTGCAGTAAGTTCCCCAAGTTTACATGAAGTAGACTGCAGCAATCCAAAGACAAGTCACTGTACCCTCATGTCTTTAACCAGAATTTGACTTGAAGGATATATTTTGTATTCTGAATTTAACTGTCTCCTCCATAGACAAAAACCTGTCCTAATTTCCTAATTAAATGTGTTCATAACCACATTTATCCATTTATTCCAGTGTACTTGTTGCATTTTGTCCACATGAATTATTCTTTTGTCTGGTGTTTATCCTTCTAATGTAGAGACTCATCTTTTTCACCCCTCACTTTCATTTTGCTAAGATAAGCGGGCCAAGTCCTTATAGTGTTTGCTGTAGTACTTGTTTCTCTAGCCTCCAAATCATCTCAGCATCCTTCCAGTTTGAGTTCACATTTTTTGGAAAGAAAGATGTCCACCTAGAGAAGTTCTCAGTGACACCTAGTAATATAGCAGTAATTTTCCATATTCCCACAGGAATGTTGACTCTATCAGATATAACCTAGGATCATATTTGTGCTTTCCATGAAGGCATTGCAGCAGTAGGCAAATTGTGTCTAAAACTAGCCAAGGGCTCAAGACTCCCATGTTCTTTTCCTATCGTATTAGCATTTCCCTACCAACGAGCTCCCAGGTTATGGCAGAAATACTTGTTATGCCCTGACTGTGGGTCTTTGCACCTTTTCCTACATAAATTCTATTTGTTTCCTAGTACATAATTTCTTCCCATGCAAGTTTACAGTCATCCAACTATGTAATTTTTAAAATTGTTCTACTGCTAGAAAATGTCATCATATTGTGGTCATCAATGGTGACTTTTTTTGAGAAACTCCACTACAATGACAACTGTTCTTTTCAGAACAACTCACTATTTTATTTTCAGTCAGGTTTTACCTGCCTTCAATTCTTGTAGTCCCAGTCTTTATTTTAACTGATGATTTCTCATAGGGTGAACACAGGAAAAATTTGTTGAAGACAACTTTGGCCATATCTTTTCAGTCTTAAAAATTGGTTATCTTATTGAAGAAGGGATCTGGCATGATTTACCTTTAGTAAATTCATGCAGGATTTTTATATCATGTTTTATTTAGCTTCAAGTCTTAATTTTTAAGGTTACCAGGTCATTAATATTATTGAGTTGTTAATTTTTCTTGCTTATATTTAGAAGTTTTATATTTGCTATTGTGCAGCTGTATGGAACAGTCCAATTTTGATTTATTAAACAACCTCTTTGATCTTTGCCTTGGATTTCACAACATCCTTTTAAATATACACATTGTGCAATTATCATTGTCCCACTCTTCTGGGAATCCAGGAGTGCCTTTTCTTTCTGTCATTAAAGTCAACATGAATACTAGATTCCTCCTTCCAGGTCTTATCCTCTGGTTATAGGTTGTTCTGCCTTCTACATTCCTACATTCCTATTCCTTTTTTCTCTTTGAGTCCATCCACTGGTTGTCTCCACCATAGATTCACTGTTTCAAATGGAGAGGGCTTTGTGCCTTCTTCCCATTCAATTATTTTATTATAGGAAAGGAACATGGTAAATATGTGTAGGATCTCTCTGATTTTGGACGTATGAAACACCTTGAGTTCTGTGTGGTTGTAATTACTGCTCATCTAGAGGATTATCTGGTCTTCATCCCAGTGTGGTCCATGAAGATCATACAGCTTGGATCCTGTGCTCCTTGCTGTATGGATTTTGTCCAAAATCAAGGTCACACTAACCTGCCTTAGGATTCACTCCAAAATTACTTTATTTTTTGCATTACATTTATGACTGATGTTTCATTGTTGTAGATTTTAGAGGTTAAGGGATTTTTTTCTCTTTTAAGGAGTTAAATGGGACCAGAAAAGAAAGGATTCTGAGGCTCTCTTTACTAGCTGGATACTAGTTTTTGAAGTGCTGGTATTCAAAAATTTACTTAATAGATTGTAGAAATGCAAGAGAAACCATGATAGTGACTCTGAGAGCTTACTGGATTCTATTTGAACATTTAATTAAGTATTGTTATGAAAACACTTCCTCCTCATTTTTCCGTTAGTAACTTTCAGTCTCTCTCATGCCATCTGTTATCAGCTGAGATCTTTAGGTCCCAGGCCATTTCAAGTCTCTCTTCTCAGTGTATTTTCTTTTAAGCTTCTTCACCCACTTCACAATCAAGAAATGTTCCAACATCCCAGATTACTGTTACAGGAGCTGCTACATGCCCTTTCACATGCTCTCAGTCTTCCAGGAACACCATTGCTCTCTGGTTTTTGTCTCATTGGACTGCTGGACAAACACAAACTCAGACCTCTCCAGAAACATGCAGAGTTTGTTCCATTGCACTTAATCTGTTCTCGGAGAAGGGTGTTAAAACAGACACTGCATGTAAAGTCCAAAAATCAGATAACATGGCTCTTGTGGATACACTTCAGCTGTGCATACCCCAACTACCTGCTGCATATTGTTTTGCTGTCTTTGTACATTACTAGGAACAGAACTGGAATAAAACTTTGGTTTATGGCCAGCAGGGCCTTCTCTTATTCAGATATGTGGAACCCTGTGAGCACAGTAATATTACAGACCCTTAGCATAACAGAATTAGGCCCATGGCATTCAGCGTTCCTGTGTGCCACGCTTCTCTCTGAGGAGTTAATTTAATAAGAGTGGGACACTAACAGACAATTAGTGTGGTAAAACAGCTGACAACAGTGTGGAAACTCTGATGCAATGGACTTCTTTCCTCCCACAGTTAAAAATCTGCTTTTCGTTTTACTTTTCCTCCTGCAATGTAACGTCTTTGACATACATGCTCATAGATCAAAGGTATTTTCTCCCCTGACTGGGGCCATAATTTGCTCATGTACTGTTTCAAAACTTACTGAGCTCAGTTGTAGCATGGTAGTCATCTCCTCTGTGCACCACATCTGGGCTGTCCTCTCCTATGTTTGACTCCAAGTCCTTAGCTAATTTCTGTGTTTGACTCTGCAGGTTCAAAGGTCGCCATTGTGCTGAGAAAATAAAGAAATCTGACTGCCATGACAAGAAAAAGGGTTTATCAACAGATTTCTGTGGTGGCCATCAAAGGTATGTAGCCTTTAGAAATCAACAGCAGCAGCATTCAAGATCCCAGCCTTAACACCATTAGAAATCAACTTCATGATGCTGTCAAACACTTTGTAGCTCTTTGGTAGCAGGAATTTTAAATGTTTCTAGTTGAACAGGAATCAAACTTCCTATCTAATTTGTGGATAAATAAAAGATATGTTATATAAAATAATAAACTTGATGCCTTTAACAAGGCTTTCAATTTTCATGTGATGGATAGAAATTGGTGAAATTGAATCTTGAACCAGGTTCCAAAAATAAATGATGAATATACTTCTAATGACACTAAGTGATTAGAAAGACATAAACAAATGGTGAACGGGGAGAAAAGAAGGGGAGAAGTACTAAGGGAAGAAAGTTAGAGAAGAGAAAAACTCACTAAGTAGTTAATTATAAGTAGGATGCCAAAGGATGTCTGAAAAGAGGATGAGAGTTTAATTATGGTTGTATAAAACTAGGCTGCTTTTAAGGGCTATTGAAGAAAACAGAGGTCATAAAGGGAATGTGTCATGTGATCTATTCGCAGAGATATATGTAAATTTAAATCTTGTTGGCCAGAGAAAAGAGTAAAACAATTTCTTTACATCAGGGAAAATTTGCATTATTTGGGAAAATTTTCCAATATCTTGGACTAAGTGGTCTGCAGGAAGCATGGACTGTAAGTAAGAAGAAAGCTGCAGAGAACCTGTAGGCCCAATAAAATCATAGCAAATAATAGCATGATTGTTTTAGCATTTTATATCCTTCAACTTTCATTCATGAAATTTGTGCTAGAAAACAAGTTATAGGGTTTTTAAAAGATAGAGGATTATTACATTGGAATTGGTTGAGAAAACTGAAATTGAAACAATAAAGAAGATTCACAAATATGCTCAGTTTTGGCAGAAACTGAAGTTATGAAGCCTGGTGAATGAAAATGTATAGTGCACTGTGGTCTTACTGTGGGTGTACCAAAATAGCACTGCTTTTGTAAGAAATCAAGGTTTGGCAGTCTGTGAGACTTTTAGAAATGGAGCACCCTTAGAATATTGAGCAAGGGAATACCTGTGTTAGCACATGAATAAAACACACATGGAGTTCCATTTCTCTTAAGATTCTGCCTGATGTCAAATAACCTTTTTTGGTCTGTGTGACAAATAACTTAGTTTCTGTACAGGGACAGAAATCCCTGTTGCCTTTGCTCATGATGTTTTGTGTGTGAAAATATTCAGGGTGAAAGTTAAGTTGAGCACACGAATTGTGTAGCACGTTCAGGAGATCACCAAGTTCTGTTCACTCATTAAATACTTTAGAAGAAATGTCCTTGGATTGAAGTGTGCTCTTGCAAGATCAAAACAAGTGCTGTTTTTCATCTTATCTTTTAAAATTAAATCCTCATAATTCAAGTGGATTGAGATAGATACATCATGCGCTACTCTGCTGCTAAAAGCATAAAGGTAAGTGGAGATAATTCTCATGTCAATTCAAGGGGTTGCCTACCTCTCTTCAACTTTCAGTTTCAAGCCAGCTCCCATTAGTATTCAATAAATACACCCAGATGCAGGGAGATGTGAGTTGTGACATCCAGTGCTTCCAAGCTGCAAAGTCAGATGCTGGAATGGAATTCAAGAGCCTCTTAAGGTCCTTAATTTGCTTCCATAGGAAATGAGGGCTGTCACATCCCTTGGGTTTATAACACAGCATGTGTGGGAGTTGTTGAAGACAGCTGGTAGAAAATACTAGAGAAAGAGCTACAGATGAGATTTTCTCCCGTGTTAGGTCTCTCTGAAACAGCTGTTCAGAAACAGAAACTGTTTCCAAGGCTCACACACGTGAGCTGGAGAGGTGGGTACAGAAAATTGGATCACTTTTCTCTTTAAAACAGGCACTGGATGTGCATTTTTATTCACCCCATTCAGAAAATGCTCTGGGATTGTTCAGCACATTTCAAAATATTTCTGTAATACATAGCCATATTCATATTGTATCCTAGTTTCCTGCTATTGGGGTAACTTTTATTTTAGATTAGAAGGATGAAGCAAATAAATCTTCAGAGAAAGAGATGCATTTCCAGCTCTTCACAGTGTAACTAACAAAGTATAATAATAGCAAATGAAGAATCTAGCATCAAGAATATAGTAATAATTGCCTAATTGCATATACAACAGGTGCAAATGAAATAAGTAGATAAATGAAGCCTGAAATAAACAACTCTATAGGGAACGCAATTAATATAACAGATGATAGACATAGAGAAGGGTTGTTCACAGCACGACCACAAGAAAACCTTCTGCAGAGAAAATGTGTTTTATAGTTCTCTCCTAGGGTAGGCAAAAAGATTTGGGAGTGGCTACCTCTCCAAGTTCAGAGGAATGCTTTGAAGTGCTGCTTGTAAGGTTGAAATTATATTGAACAGCTGTCTATCAAGGAGTGCTGAGCTTCATTAAATATTGTATATGGCAGTAAACTGAGTAGAAAATGAAAGGAGGAATCAGCACATTAACAGTTGGTTAAATGGGCTGGTTGTCTGGTGATTAGTAATTTAAAATGATTAATCAAAGCCATAACATAAGAAAACAATCAGAAGTCAAAGAAAGGCTATGAGAAGAAGGACAAGTTTTTCAGTGGCATAGTGTTATAAAGGACATTGGAGTAAAGGACCCTGCAGGATCTGGGAACCAATGGCAAAGAGGCAGAAGTAGGTGGATACAGAGCTCCAAAGACTGCATTCAGCAGATATTTGTTTTTCACATAGGCATAGCTCAGAAGAATAAATGGGAGGTAAGGGCCTTTCATGGGAAAGCCTATTTGCATAACTGCACTCACAAAGTACAGTAACCAGAGCTTCTGTGACCTCCTTCAATTTGTTTCCATACTTCTTTCATAATGTCCATTTCTTTGGTGGCTCAGTTTCTTCTTCATGTGTTCATAATTGTTCATTCCTTCCATTTTCCTTGTGTTATAGCACAAATATTTCTAAGAGGACAGAGTTTTAAATGTAAAAGCTATATACCATACCTCTTCCAAGGAACTCTGTATGTTCCAGCTGGTTTTAACATGACCAGTGAATATTTTTTGCAATGTATATTATCATCCCACTTCTCTTTTATCCAGTTTATAGCCATTTTGCTTTTAGTAAAGAGGGTCAGAATTTGAGAAATTGTGCAGTGTAAAATTTTATTGCTGAGTTCTTCCAATTTAGCAGTTGTTTCTACACAGGCAGATTATATTAAAGATTGAAACTGCAGCTTCACTGGATATTTAGGAAGAAGGTAATACTTTCTGAATTTGGGCTTCTTTTTTATTTGTATTGAAAGCAGAAACTCATTTAGAGGCACATGTTGATAATCTTGAGAAATCCTGTAAGCCTTTTGTTAATACTGCCAGTCATATTGGAAGGTAATTGTGGGGAGGCCTCCATTTAACCGACCTTGAGCAGGTTGTCAGTCAATGTTTCATTCAAAGTGATAAAATACATAGGATCAAGAAGGATGTTCATTTCACAACTTGAAAATAATTTTGTCCAGTTCCTGAACCAATCCTGTATTTCGTTTATATATCCACAGTGAAAAGAGGGACACAATCTACATGATTAGTAAATTCTTTAGATGGTGTCATTAGAACAGCTGTTCATTTTATCTGGATGCTTCAAATAAATTGTTACATCTCTAAATATGTTTCTTTTAAATGCTGTTATTAACAATGTACATTAATTCAGGGAAAGGCTCATTCTACCTTAAAAAGCTAAGACAGAGTATTGGAAATGTCCGAGTTCTGTGGAAAAGCTAAGGATATATGCAGAATCAAACCCATGTATTGTCTTAATGGGGCTTCCACAAAGACCCCTTATCTGCACTTTAACATTACATTCTGTGAGAAGTTAATATCTTTTTCAAAACCTTCTAAGGTTTCATTTTAATTCACATGATCAAGTCTATAGATTAAATTACAGAGAGTGAACAATCTGCCATGAAAGGCCAACTGATTTCAGTACTTCATAGTTTCCTTTAGATAGAAATAGAGAAAAGATTTGATTCTGTCAATCACTAGGGGACTCTATGAGATCAGGGCAGGTTGATGTTACTCTAACTCACTCTTGTTCATACAGGACACACAGGTGTGCTGTCTTATCTTACTAGAGAGATTGTCTCTGAACCTTGGGAAACAACTATTCAGTGGGAAGTGGTACCACTCATTATAAAAAACTGAAAAAATACCTTGAAGTTTTTGCCTGTTTTAGTAGGTTTAGTTGTCCGGCCAGGGATGCCGGACAACTAAACAGAGCAGTTGTGCTCTGTTCTCTCGGATGCATTTGAAGCAGAGTTCCTCTCAAAATTTATTTTCATGTGTAAGCTTAACTCGGCTTTTTCCAAGTTCTTGCTTCCAATGGTAAATTTGTTACACACTATTCAAGAAGGTGAGACCAAAGGACCCTGAGAGCAAGATGACAAGAGGGCACACGGCACCATTCCAAACATATAAGCTACTGGCCTCATGGAAAACCCTTCTAAGTTCCTGTGGAGCACGATGCTGCACAGGTCACCTTTTTCCACCTTTTTACATGTCCCTTTAGGAAGATTCCTTCCCCATTAACAGATAAGAGTCTGGGGAAAAAAAAAGTAAAAGAAAATCCATGCAAATGCACTACTTGACTTGTCCCCTGTTTACGCTAAGATAATTTAAAGTGGCAGAAGGGCTTGTTCTAAAAAGTTCTCTCCTAGGGTTAAAATTTTTACAATTCTGAATTTACCATGTCACCTATATACAATAATTCTTTTAATGTATTTAAGCAGGTTATTCCACAGACTATACATAATCTTCAAAAAGACAACTGAAAATTCAACTTGACATCCTTTTTCCCTTGTCTGAAATACGGCGCATCATCTCTATGTTTTTCTGCACTGTATGATATATTTCCAATGCTCTAAAATAATAAAGATAATCTCTCTGTACTTCTTCTGTTTAAGATCCTAGTTCTGAGATTGCTCATATTCTATTTTTGGAAGATTAGCAGGATAGCAGTATGTTATAATTCACTCAAAGAAAGAGAAAGGTCAATCAAATATTTTTTACATTATGTTTTTTTTCTGGCTTTCAGAGAGCAGAATTATAACCAATAGCAATGTAACCAATTCTACAGAATTTTCTTCTTTCTCAGCTCTAAGTAGTGCGTACCAAAATCAGTAAATCATTATCTCTCTAGAAAACAAATAGCAAAGGCTCAGAACTGGTGGATTCAGAGTGTCTCTGAAGGCATTCTTTTCAAGAGGCTAAGAGTTTGCATAGCCACTGCTTTTATTGTACCTGTTTTCTAAGAAGTATCATTTTAAAACCTACTGAGGAGATATTTTTCACTGAGCTTTGAATCCCCATGGACTGTGTTAGCCTTTTGCTATGCTGTGTGCCATTAGATACAGAGGTGACCCGCAATTCAAATTCTTTGTCATGAGCAAAATCTTAGATCTCATCAGCAAAACATACTGGGGGAAAATACATAAAGGTTTAGAATGATGCAAAACAACTGTAACCCAGAAAGTGAAATTAAGAGACCATTTTCTTGGCTTTGATACACAACTCAGAAATGTTTGTATGATCACAATTTAAAAAAAAAAAATTTATTGATATGCAGGTAATAAATCAAAAAAAGATCTATAGAAGAATGAGAGGCATTCTTTAAAAAGCAAAATAATTAGCAAGCTTTTATTTCTCAGCCAGCATTTGGAACCTTGCAAACGTGTCCTAGGATTAAAATATCAGCATCATTATAAAAGAACCATGTAGCATTTCTGTAAAATTCACTGCATCCCCCTTTTTTCTATTGTAATTTTCTGGTTTTTCACAGCTGACAGGTATGAATAATTTATCTCTAAAACAACTTTGAAAATTAACTTTATTTTTGTAATATTTTACTTCAGGAAGAAAATGTAAGTAATAATCTTATATAGCATCTTTTAAGACTCTCTACGTCAAAGTCTTTATTGAAAATTCAAAGTATCCATTTTTACCTGGAAGGTTTTCTCTGCAAATAGAGTGAAGTACAACACTGAACTGACTCATGTTTACATGGAGATAGAACTGAAAATGCCTAGTGGGTCCTCTCTACTCACAGATACTGGTTTAGCAAAGCCATACCTCTTACACTCTGCATACTGATAGGAGATGCTCTTGGAACCAAGCTTGCATTTGCCTTTGCATTTTGTAATATAAAGGTCTAACTCAATTACAACTGTTAAGGACAAGCTGTGTAGGGCAAGCAAGCGTGGTGTAGCAAATCACCAGGAATTTCTCACAAGCAGTGGGTTTGCTAGTAAAGTGGTTTTTTGTAGCATATATTTATTTTTTTACAGCAAAAATGGTCATACAAGGCAATTTAGCAACTCACCACATGATAAATTGAAGATTTTCTCCTCAGGAGTTAGGTGCCCAGTTTCCAATAAAATTTGATAGGTTTTTGGTGTCTCATTACTTCAGAAAATTTTCTAGCACCATGAATCCAGGTTACAGCATGGTGTTAGATACATGGAACATACTGAGAAATTCTATGGTAAATAAAGTATATCCATGCAACAGATTGAAATTTCCCTTTGCCCAAAATAACCACTGCAAGCTAGTCTCAGAACTCATGAAGGAAATCACTGATTATCATCCCAGTCCATCCCAGACAGACCAAATTAGTCTGGCTATATCCCTGTATGCAAGTGCTGCAACATAGCAGGAGTGGATCAGCAGGGCAAAACAGCTGGTGCAGAGGACCTCAGATCTGGATGTGCAGAATGTGAGGGTTTTGCTGCTGTCGGTCCTGTGCACTGCACCTCTCTAACAGCCCAAGTGCCCTCGCTGATGTGACCCAGAACCACTCTCAGAGTGGCACAGAGAGCAGCAAGTGAAACTGGTTGGGAGATCCAGTTCAAAAGCCCTTTCCTGATCTGAACTGAAAGGCCAAGGTACATATATCCTACAAATCATTTGTGGGACGCCCCCTCTGACAAGACAGCACCTTTGAAATGCTTTTTGCCTCTGCTATGGTGCTCTGCATACACAAGCAGCAGTGGACCTGCTTCAGGTTCTTTGTGGAATACAGCATGAAAAAACGTAAGTAAACAATGCATTATGAGTGCAATATCTCAGAAACACTCCTGATTTCTCTGAAATGCTGACATTCCCCAAGTGTCTCAGCACACTTGGATAAAATTATCTTGTATGATAGTACTATGCTGAGTGTGGCTGCCATAAGTGAGATGATTAAAAGGTTCCTGTTTTCTGAAATTATTAATGCCTTGAAATTTGCCTCCACATTCTTGGCTGTGCCAGTAGTATTTAATCTATGCTGTGTGCTGGTTGGATACTGCCAAGGAGTTGAGCAGAAATCTTATTTCTGTGATGCAGTAGCAAGATGCTTGCAGTACTTTAAATTGCTGTAAATGAAAGAGGCGATTTATACCTCGAGCATCATCAAAGATGATTTCAGCACATTTTATTTCTTGTCACTAGCAGCATAACTATTTCTGTTATTCAAGTGAAAATAAGCACTGAATTAATGAAGTCCTGGAATTTTTAACCTACAAACTGGCTCTGCCTGGCTTCCTTTTAACCAACAGAAGTGTCAGATCAGGTCAGCAGAATCCATTCAGAATTTATAAGTTTTCTTATCCTAGCAATGTAAATGTAAAATGTTTGATACAAATCTCTTATTTATTTCACTAGTTTCACATTCATTTTAACTGAGGTGAAAAACCTGCATATACCAGTTTGTGGCTGGATGTCTCCTTGATTCAGAAAAAGTTATTTGGTGGCCATAGTGGGGGTTTTATCTAACATGAGTGGCAAGGGCCTAAAGGTCAACCAATTTCACATTGGAATAGAAAGTGGTCTTTCTACTTTCAACATCAAGAAAATGTTTTCTTTCCTAAAACCTGAAAAATTAGGATATTGATCAAATTTCCTGGAAATTTGCATATAATGAATATGATGCAAATTATAAAATGTAATTTTATGGAGACATTGAGATATAGTAACTCTCTGCTGCAGATAATGTATCAATATATAATCCTGGAATTCTGACCCACTGATTTTTCCATTATATAAGATTGTCTCAGAAAACTTTCCTATGGAGATTTTTTTTCTCTTTATATTTGCAGAAGTCTGAAATTTAAGTACTGTTAATATAAGCTCTCTACAGATTAATGTAACTTTACTGGGTACAGGGTCATCTGAGTGACTTCAGCAAATGAGTTATTTTAATTTAGAATCCAAATTCCCATTATATGAATTTCTTGTATAAACCAAAAGGATTAAGTCCTATGTCAGTGGAAGACATGGATTATTTTACCACATCAGCTTACCTGAATTTCTGCTTATTAAGAGCAGAATTTATCCTCTTATGACATGAGTCTATAATATATATGGGAAGAAAAATATTAAATTAGAGATAGGTAGAAACAGAAAGATTGTTTTAGAGAAGTGTTTTATGGTAAAAGAAGTTTCATGAAAATAAAAAAATAATTTAATCCCCAAACAAAATGCTGACATACACTGTGCTAAAGTGCCTCAACTGTCAGCCTCTCATCTTGGACAATTCTTGAAAAATATAGGAAAACATATTTGAGAGCATTTGATTTTTTGTCTTTCCATGAATTGAAAAGAGCTGAAACTGTAAATTAATCTCTTTTTAAAATTAGAACAATAGCAATATTACTTCATGAGACAGCTTTTAAAGAAAGAATTACAATATGGCAGAAGGAAGAGCTTTAGTTAAGATAAATTTAATGTCATCATAAATGTGCTAAACTATTGACTGGCTGCTCTCATATGTGGTGTTTTTGTTTTCCAAAGACAGATGTTCTAAATAATTTATTACCTGTTTGAAGAAGTTAATGAACAGTACGAAAAGGGGACACTTTTGTTCTTTACCTTTTTTCATTCTGTGATGATGTTTACTGTCTGGCACAATGATTATTCAATTTTCAGAGATGTTCACCACCTTCTGCTGCTGATTAAATTCCTGTTTGGTTTCCCTGCCAAATCTGCTGGATTAAATTAACAAGCTCTGTCTGCTTTAGTGGAAATGACCTGCACTGACCTTCAGCTTGTACAAAATAATAATCTTTTCAGTGATTTATTGATTCAGTACTCTTTATCTTCTTTTAAAGTAATGTGCAATGGAAATGTTTGCCTTTACCTTGACAGAATTTGCAGACACGCTCTGCTTATTTCATTATGCTGGAGACTTTGGCCCTTTATATGTAATAGTTTTGGACTCTTTGCTATTATTAACACTTTGTTTTCTTCAGAAGATTCACTGGAGCTTGATTACCCTAAGGAAAAACTTCATATGATCCTTCAATCTATAATAGGTCCCAGTCTTGAAAATTACCCACATCAAAGGACCAATTTAAGAAGATTAAAGCCTTTCTCTTTTTTCTAAAGTAAATTCAATTTTTTTTAAATTACTTCCTTAATTCATTTGTTTTGTGGTTGTCAAACAGGTAGTGAAGAAACTGTAGAGAAATTATGTTAGGAGCAAATGTGAAAAGGATCTAAATTATAGTGCGTGTAAGTATCTTGAGTATTTAATCATACTTCCATTGCTGTTCCAGTTGACTTAATAATCACTAAGTGGAGAAACTACTTTTGAAGTCCAGAGAAATGTAAGTACAAACTCTCCATTCTTTTTGGCAGGATAGATTTCTGCTGGGTGGTTTTGCAGTCCTTGCATTATATGTGTGGGCTGTGAATGGTGCCTTGACTCATGAAATCTGATGGCCATTGCTAAGGCATAATATTCGTGATCTGCTGTGGAAAATAGTGCTCTAAGGACACAGATAACTTCAGATAACATCTGTGGAGTAAAGAAGGAGAAAGGTTGTTGAAAACAAAGAATGTGACCAAGCTGAAACAGAAACATTGCTAGACGTTTATCTACAGTTTGGTCAGCTTCCTCTTTGAGATTACTGTTTAATACTCACTGCCTTTTGTAGTGTCTTAAAAGGCACCACATTTCTAGAAATGACAGGTTGATATGGGCAGGTGTGAAAGACTGCCCATTAGGAAAGGGATCTACATTCCTTTTCTGAGGTGTTAAAATATTTTTCCAGCTGGTACTGTACCAGTTTCATAGTTTACATTGAAACTGATGAGCTCAAGTAGTACAACCCGTACATTTTCAGCTGCCTCAATGCAGATTATTTTGTCATTCATGAAAATGGAATCCATGTCCATATTTTATAACCTTTGAGGCCATGGGGTTATGGATGGTTTAACAGCCAAAGATATAGAATCCTAGAAAGAACAGTTCTGTGTCTGTTGGGGTAATTTGTGCACTCTTCAGATCAGGACTGCAGAACTAGAGTCATAGAAATGTTCATGGGGTAGACAGAACTCCAGGCCCAGGTTCATGATTTCCATGATCCAGAAGATGTCTGTGAAAAATTATCAAAATGAATGGATTATTGTTGCTGTGATCATATTACATTGGATAGCTAAATATTGTGTGGGATCTCTCACATTATGTACATGTGGGATATTTTATGTAATGACAATACCATTAAAAGAATACATTTCCCTTACACAGAGGACTAAATACCTGTTGACTTCTGAAAACTTCTTTGCTAACCAGTATTTTTATGATTTTGATATCATAGTTCATCCTTTTGGCTATATTTGAGTTTAGTATGAGCATTCCAGTTGTGCTTTTGCAAGACGTGACATTTCATCCTTTGACAATGCTTGGTTTTGTTGACTTCAAGTAGACCTACTGCGTTTGGTCTTGCTGACTGGGTGAGTTGAGAGCTATCAGTTGAGTAGCAGTGTGGTAGCCTGACACTTCAGCTGAATTCTTCAGTGGTCTCAGCTGAAGGCTTTCAAATTCTGTGGTCCATTACTCCAGTCCTTTGAGGTACTGCTGGTAGATATTCAGAAAACCATTCTCATGATGACCTGTTCTCCATCACGTAGGCAGTGAGTCTTACCCATGACACTCTGGAATTCACAGAATCACAGAATTACAGCTTTGGAGCCAAGAATCCAGAACTTTCAAATACCTCTGGAGGGTCATAAATTGGCCGATGGAAATTTTGCTTGAAGTTATGGATACAGGAAAACTGAAACTCTGCAGAATAACTAAGAATTGCTTCATTATTTTTCTATTTATTTTTATCTTTCTTTTCTGTTGGGTTTGCTAAGGTGAAGGTATTTTTATTTTATAGAATTGGTTGTCACTTCACTTTTGAAAATACAGTTAATAGTGAAGCCTTTGTAGATCCAAAGCCCATCACCCTTCAGCTGAATGTTGTTTTCCCCATTAGACAGCTGGGAAAACTTTTAAAAACAGATTCCCTTTATTCATGGCTTTGGAATAGATATTTTTCCTTTGTTGTCAGAAGGATATTTTTAAAAATCTGCTTTGTTGACACCACTGCAATATTAAACCATTTCTGAGCTATTTCAGTAAATCGGTTCTTTGGTTTATCCCAGTTGCAGAGCTTCAGCAAATCCTTTTTATGTGAAATGTAACGGAAAAATGGTTGCAATACATTTCAAGCAAAAGACAAGATGAGCACTTACAGACATCTTCTTAAGTGACCAAGTGATTTGTTGATGACACTGATGAAGGGCAGTGTCCCTTAGTAAAGAGAGATGAGGTAACCACATAATACTCTGATATTGGTGTTTTTGTGTTATCGTTGTCTGTGCACATGGATAAAAACTAAAATGGCCATCTAAACCATACTTTAGTGCCTGTATTGATTGCTGGTTCTCAAACCAGCCCTGTTATGAATTGGCCATTTATCACTTCAGAGGAAATGAACATCCCCAGATTTTGAGCTACAACTTCTGTAACAAGGGTCTTTTCAGATAAAAACTCAACATGTAAGATGAAAGCAAAAATAGGAACTATATTTTCTAGCCTTATGTATGTGAAAGAATCAGGAAAATACATACAGGTCGTGGTGTTTACTGCATACATGCTGTCTGTTGTGACACACTGGCTGCACTTGAACAAGTCCTCCTGCAAAGCCATTTGGTTTCTTACTCTGCTACACCCAGGAGGATAATAGCTGTCAGTGCACTCTCTAGGACACATTCCTGTGCATTACAGCAGTAATAAAAGTCACTACTGTGCTAAAATAAAATTTCAGTGAGGTCCAAAGGCTGTAGCTTTAGTCTGAGCTTCATATTCCATGTAAAAATTGTGTTTGCCTTCATTCTGTAGCCTTCCACACTCTGCTTTTCTTGTTTTCTCTAAGTTTTATGTAAAATGCTTAGGTTTGCTTTGAGAGCACATAAATTTCACAATCATATTTTACTGATGACAACTTTTACTTTGAAGAGAGTCTCACTTTCCTGCTGTGCATTTGGCAGCTGAAACAGGCTAGTATTATTTGCTTTACACAAGAAAATAAAGGATAGAGATTTTCTAAATTGATTGTCTGAGTCTTAAATACATATTGAGTTTTCTAGTTAAATGTCCTGTTTTCTAAAGCTATACTCTATCAGTTGCTCTGAGGTTTGGAGAAAAACCTGAGTAAGCAGTGCTTTTGAAAACCAGTCCTTCTTGGCTTCTAAATTAATTCTTGACATCTTGTTAAATGGTTTGATTTTTGGGTGTCTTGCTCTTGTAAACATTTTTGCTAACTTTGGTGGGAACAGCTAGCTGGTTTGGCACTATCACTTTAAACTCCATTCTTAATGTGATTTGGCATTCCCTGTATGTCTTCCTTATAAGTATTTCTGTATTTTGATCTCAATTATCCAGTTGCTGGTTTACTATCATTTTGCAGTCTAAACAGACAAGAGACATTAGATAATTATTTTGGATTATGAACCATGTATCAGCCTATCCAACTGGGCAAGCAAAGATCTTATTCCATATGAAATCTTCTGAAATTACTGTGAAGGCTCTTTAAAATGTAAAAATACTTTAAAATTGTAAAATAGGTCTATGAAGGTATCTGGTCCTTGTGCCATTAGCCAGTCAAAAAACTAACTTACCAGAGTTATGTATCTCTGACTCCCTGTATAGACTATGGGGGAAAACAAGTTCCTTTGTGGAGAATACCGGGTCTTGGATGAAGAGTTTTGAGATGTCTTAGTGAGATGGGATGGACTGGAGAAATACATCTATATGTAGACTATGTAACCCTTGTGACTCTGATTTGGAAGGAATCCTGCTACATTAGATAGATAGAAATAAGTAACAGGAAAAGGTTTTTAATAATAGCTATTGTCTTGAGAGTATTCTTCCATATTAATTTTTTGTTACTGGCAGAAATCAATTCTTTCCTTATTTTAAAATATCATTGCTGTCTCTAAAAAAATAAAAATCATGACACAATGATGAAATAGACATCCTTTCACCTGAGAGAAAATCGCACTTTCAGTGGGTAGGGGCTGTTCCACATTATGTTAGTGATGAATTGCAGTTTCCTGTATGAAAGATTCATTGACTTCAACTTTGTGTCTCCCTATCAGCAGGCAGAAGATAGGCTATCTCTGTCAGAAATGTGTGATATAGTGACAGGATGCCAAATACATGGGCTTGGGAAGAATTTCCTTTCTCCTGCTGTGAATTATGGACGCCTGAACCACATTTTTTCTACAAGCTGCAAGTGACTGTAAGGACATCCACAGTGCGCAGAGGCAGGCATACAAAACCCGTAGCTAAACAAGGACCCAGAACTTCTCAGGTGTGGTTTTAAAATGAATCACAAGATCCTCTTATCATTGCATGACTCTGGGAGAAGCTGCCTTTTGAGACTCACCCTGAGCCAATAGGATCTCTGGCTTGCTCTCACTGCAAGGGAATGGTGATCAAACTAGAAATCAGTCAAATCAACCAAGTTATGGAGAAAAGTCACTAAGGATGAACTTGACTTTTGCAGTTGAAAGGAGGTGGGAAAAGGCTCTTTTATAATGTGTGCTTCACTGTTAAGGTAGAGTTGATGTGGAACTGCTGTGTCTAAAGATGAAACAGCATCTTTAAAAGCACTAATGAATTTGCTGTTTTCATCTGAAGTGCTAGTTTCCCCGAGTTTGGTGACAAACAATGCTGTTATGTCCATATGCACACTTTTTCAAACTTAGCTTTCTCTTCTCCTCTCTTCAAACTACTCACTTGACCAGATCACCTGTCTGGAGAGCCTGTAGAATCCTGAAATTCAGATTTGTTTGAAATATAGCTTCATTAACCCAACTGCAAAAAAACTTCTCACTTCTTTTTTTTTTTTTGCAGCATATAGTAAGGATGATAATAAGGATGAATAAAATGATCTGTATTTCATAGAACGAAGTTAAATGCAACTGTGTACTTTTATGATTTTTTTTTTTTACCAGTGTTACAACTCCTGGTTTCTTAGCATGTTTACTTTGCTTTGCAGCTGTCTCAGAGCATTAAATAACAATGAACCCCAGAGAAACAGGCTAGCTATGGATACCCATGTATATGTCTCAATGATATGATGACAATGTTAATCTGATATTAGATCTTTGAGGACAGGAAAGTGTGGTTACTGAAACTGGCATGGTCAAAATATCTTGAATATCTGTAGGTTAGAAGTATTGTTTAGAACAGCCCTGAAACAGCTGTAAATAACTCTAAAGAACTGATTGATGAGGTATGGTACAAAGCACAATTATGGAACTACAAATGGCTCTAAAACCCCTATTTAGCTTTTTCGAATCCAAATAATAATAAGAAAGCAGCTTGACCCGAGTTACTAATAGTTTCTAATTTTTCTTTCCTGAAGCAAAGCAAAGGCACATTTCAATGGTGCAGTGACTAGTACAGATGGCAAGGTGACTGGCACCTTGAATGAACACAGTGAATGCTAGGCAGCTAAGAAAATGTGGCATATAAAGTTAGTATGCTAAAGTTAAATGCTCCAATTAAAAAAGAACTTCAGATTATGACCAACAGCTGCCAAACAAATGCTTCCCTTAAATAAGATAGAAATAATGCTGACCTGCATCTACGAGGAGCTTACAACTTGTTAGCCAAATGTCCTTTTTGTTGAACAAAAAACCACCAGATTTTACAGTGTTAACACATTTCTTCTTATAAGCACCTAAACACAATTTGATCTGGTATGTGGTATAATTAATGATTTATCTGTAAGTCAAAGGAAAAATGAGCTTTATTTTGTTTATACCTTGACTGATGTAAGATTTCATTTTGGCAATGTAACATCACTAACACATTCTTTAAAACAAAGGAAGAAACATATTCTTGAGTTCACACAATAGCAATAAAAAATAACTGCATTTTTATAGTTCATCTTGCATGGAACATGTTCTCAGGAGAAAATCAGATATAAAATTTTTCTTTGGAGGTGAAATGAAGGGGGAAAAATCAGATCTCAGTTTTTCATTCTTATTTCTGTCATCAGGATTGACTGTTGCCTGTTTATCACTAGAATTCCTCTTCCTCCTCTACCCTTGGAGGTCTCATGGAGAAGGCAATGGGAGCCATACACGAGGCATGTTGCATGTCCACCAGCTGCTCAGTGATCCTTGAGGCAATGGGAAAATAAACAAAACAAAACGGTGGTACTTTCTAAATGCTTCCTAAAAGTAATCTTTCAACAGGATGGATTATAGATACGTGGCAAGGCTGGGTAGATCAGAATATACAATTCCAGTTGCTTGCATGACAGTGGTACCGCCTCAACTCTGATAAGCAAGATAGACCTGAAGATTATTCTGAAGCCCACCTCCTGTTGCTGTCCATTTCATAGTTAAACTCTCACTACCACCTGTCCATCCTGATTAGACTGATCTTACTGCTGCTTTTCAATGAGCTTGATGCTTTCTGCAATGTTTCAAATTCACTTTGTTTTGGTGGTCATAAGTCTAGCGTTCTGTCAGCAGTGATCCCTCTGTGCTCTGCTTCTGCTTCATAATCGTTCTGTATCACTTTCTTGCTTCGTCAAGGACCAGCCTAAAAAGTAGACTGCATGTTAAGTTGGACAGAGGGCCTACTTTGGGTGTCAGAGATGTCAATGTTGGTGGCATTAAGTGGGCCGTGTTGTAGCAGGATGGCTTATATGTCTCAGTATAGTTGAGAACTCTCTGAAGCTTGACCCTAAATATCAGCATGAACAGATGCTGTGTCTTGTTCTAAAGAGGTTTCTTTTTGTTTCTTTCAGCACAACCCAAGTAGTCATGCTTTTTCTGAGGAAATATGTGTGCTGGAAGCATCTTCTGTTTGACTTGCACAGTTAGTATTATATATGTTGGATGCTGTGAGAAGCAATGAAGGCAAAAGATTGGGCCCATAGGAAGGTCAGGGAGTTTAGGTTAAAAGTTCAGTGGAGATGCAAATGTAAAACTCATTTTCTCCTACTGGTGTCTGAGCTTTCTTGGCTTCTGTTAAAGGACAGCATTGATCACACTGGAGAAATGAAATGTGGGTTTGTATCTTTGTGCTGGCTGAATTTAAAGTATTTTGTCTAATTTTGGATACATGATTTAGGTACTGCTTGATCTCTCCAGTCAAATAATCCTCATTTTTTGTTTTTTGAATTACCTTGCCTAGAGTAAGTTGCTATCACAGTGAAGGATCTTCTCAAGTGTGGATAATTACCCAGTATCTAATTGACATCCATAGTTTGTAGGTGTGTGCAATGTAAAAAGATGAATTTTTTAAATGTTTCTTAACTTTAAAGATCCTCCTATTTACAGCTAAGTGTTAGGGGCCAAATCTTCAGGTAGAGTAAAGCAATGTCTTTGTATCATGCCAATATAAACTATTTTGATTTACAGCTACTGAACGTCTCACCCAAGGTATTGATTTAATATTTTGTTTCCTAATAGGAACAGAGCCTGAATAGCTTCTACATTCTTTTTGCTTCCTCTGTTCCTTCTCCTTCTGCATATAAAAAACCATTTGACTATTTTAATAACAAATCCTGTTGCAGTTTTTTTACACTATATAATAAAATCCCTTCAGATTGTTTATTGAAGCTCACTCATTTATTTATGCAAAATTTCTGTATTCTTCACTTTTGTCTCATTTTTCATGGTGTTCGAATTAAATATTTTATTCATTGGTTGCAGTTGTGCCCACCATGCACATTACTTCATCATGATGGAATAAGATTGATGTGCTCTCTTCTAATCACCTATCTATTCAAGCCATCTTTGTCAATACTGGTTCATTTTTCTTTTTCTTTGCCAAGAGGCAAGTGCAGGAAATTGAATAAACCTGTATAATGCTGCTTCAAAATTAAGTTTATAACATGAAATCTGAAAAACACTAGAAAAATAATGGGAGACAGCTGGACAAAGTCCAGGCCACTCTTGGAAGGTTTCACACTGTAATCAGTTGGGCTTTTTGTCAGTGTTCCCTGTAGGATTAGATGGGTGCGTTTTATCAACATTAAAATATATTCAGCTTGAAGAAGAGTCTGCAAGTGTTGTTGCACTGGGAAATTAACATTGTAAAACTGCTTCACTTTCTATTTTAGTGCAGAGAGCTTTGTTTTAATATCTCTTTTTAGTTACTCAAAGACTTTTTCTTAATAAATCCTACCACACATATATTTATAATATCCCACTTTTATAGTACATGATCATACTGTATCACATTTTCTCCATCTCAGAGTACTAAAAGTATACTTCTTGATTTTTTTTATTAGCTTTCTGGAGCAATGAGTTTTTTCATTTTGTACATTGGTTGGCACAGGGCCTCATGCTGGCTCATGAATACAGCAAGAATTAGGCTTTCTGCTCCATGATTCTTGTTAGAATGCAGTTGTGTCATATTTCAGTGTGTTCAGTAAAGGCCCTCCTCTCCTCTGAGAAAATGTTAATGTTAAAGGCTTTCCCAACAGTCCCTGGTCTCCACTCCTGACTGTTCAACGGTATCTGAGGAATGGTGTAAGACACAGAGTCTTATTTCTTATTTAACTTGTATAAGGCCACATATAAATGCGTGTGTAGTTGTAGGGTTGAAGGAAATGCTAAAAGTCACAGATCACTATGTAACTTCAGGACTTAAATACAGCATGGATCCATTACAGCTTTTCTTGAGCATAAAGTTAGTGTGTGACTATCAGGATTCAAAATAGGATTATGCTGGAGACTATTAATCTTAGCAGAGTCATTTGCAACATACTCAATTTGAAAAGTTCTCTTAGTATGACTGTTTCTGTGCTTAGGAAGGAACACGTGCAAAAATAATTGGCTGAATCAGGTCATAATGTAAGCACTGACATGACAGGTTCCAACACTTCCTAGGAAAAATTTCAAACTAGAATTCAATTATTAACAAAAGATTAAAAAGTTTTGTAGGAAAATAAATTGTTGTGGGGTTTTTTTGTGGTTGTTTGTTGGGGGGTTTTTGTTGTTTTGGTTTTGACTTCTTTTTTTCCTTCTAGTTTTCCTTTTTTTTTTCTTTTTTTCCCCTTTTTTTAAAGCTTTTAATGGTTCTAGAATGCCTGGAAAAAAAACCCCAAACAAACAAAAAAAACCCCAAAAACCAAAAACCAGGAAGTAAGCTACAAAGGTAATAAATAACCACGTGACTCCAACTTAGTTGTTGTGATTTTTCTTTATATCATGACCATTTATAACCTGGTGGGCTTTCCACCTCAAAGCATGATGAGATAATGACATTTAGCTACTCAGCAAAGCAGAAGAACATATATCATGGTTGTATAAGAAATGATTGAATTCTATACAGGCAGTGGTGGCCATATGTTCTCTTTGCTTGTTACATACTACCTGTAAAGCACATTTGTCTCCTGCTAAACTATGTGAGTAGTCATATTTGGATTTTTATTTTAATTGAACTTTTACTTTTTTCCCCAGCATTTGCTTCAGGCAGGGCAGAACCAAATTCTGTTGAAATGAGTAGAAAAATTCCCCAACATTCTATGGCTTTAGGTTCATAAAATTTTAATCAACTGACTACGAGTGCCAGTCTTTTTTTTTAAGCACTTCTTTCCCAACACTCCTCATGTTTTGTTTCAAAATGTAACCATGCTCATTATATCCTGGCTTCTGGTCCTCAGATAAAGCATGATAAACAAAGTACATCCCTTGTACATGTACAAAATCATAACCACAATATTTGGTTTTTTACCATTGAGCTGTTTCACCTCTTCAAATTGCACCTGCTGTTTAATAGGTCCTAATATCTGACTTCAAACTTGTGCTTGAACATGGTGCTGTTGGAGAATTATTACATTTTCAGCTCTTGAAAGAGACACAGAATTAGATTTCAGCTATTTTACTAACTCCTTGATTTTCACAGTGTAAGAAATTATTTCTACTGTTTTGTCCAACAAAACTTACCTTTCATAATGTTCAACATCTGTCACCTTCATTCATATTTGTACTTAGGAGCTCTGTTTTGTAAGATGTTGGAAACCAATAGAAAAGTAGCAAATTCCTCTTGTACCACTGAAGTAGGCACAGTAGGGGCACAATCACCTCAAATATGATTTCCCTCTTTTTAAGTGACACTTTGGCTTAAATTAATTCTCAAGTTTTGTGCTAATTAACAAATCTTATATTTGTCATAATTGGCTAAGCCAAAGTATCCTTTTATGCAGTGATAGAGATTACTATAATGATGTAGATGGTATAAAGGGTTAAAAATCTGAAATGGATCCTTGTAGCATAGAGGCTATTAACAGCCTGAGCTGCCTCAATCTCATGCTGGTTTTCCTTTTCCAGACTTTTTATGTTTAAAGTAGATAGGTGGTGATGGCAACATTTCAGTGTTCAGTACAGGACAGTGTTCTATAAATTTCTAAATCTAGGAACGTGTCATCTGACCCTTGCCATTTTAGATGTAGGGTGTGCAGTAAAAGAGGGGCGCTCTCAGAGAGGTGAAAAGGTTAGGTCACCATTCACTTATTACATGGGTAAGATCCCACAGTAAGCTGGAACTGTAAGCCTGGTACTCTCTTTGGTTTCCAATGGTCCATGAACATTCATTGCATGTTGGATATGTCTGAGTACTTGCTTAACTGTTTGAATAAGTCATAAGTGTTTCAATTCCATCACCTTCAGTACAATTTTCAGAGCACAGAGGGGGAAGGCACATCATAATGAATGTAAAATTAACTTAAACAAAGACCTTTTAGGTTCAAGTCTGAACGCAGCTGGATAAAAGCACATTTTCTTGAATATGAGAGAGCAGCTGGAGTTTTGAATAAGGCAATAATAAAAAAAAAGAATGGTGGCAATGAAAATGGAAATACATGTTCAAGCTAAGTTATTTTTTAAGATTTTATTGCCTCTATCAGTGAAAATATTGCTTTTATACAATTTTTTTTACGGTGAGATATATTTTGTTAAATAAGTTCTTTTATTTACTTCTATAGAATTACCTCAATTATCTTTTAAGTAAGTGAAAAAATGCTTTTAATTCTTCTTAATTGTGTTTCACTGATTTACCAAAAATACAGAAAAATAGAAAGACAAGTATTATGCTGGTGTCCAGGCTATGGCATCTGCTATTCCATGTGTTTTATGTCATTGACAAATGGTGAAGATTCTGTGTGCTAGTCTGAATAGAAGCTCTTCAAAGGAATAACCTGTCACAAGCTAGTCACTGGTGTTGACAATACTATTATTATCTAGAGACAATGTGAGATGAGTACAATGGAAACTTCCTAGAGTGGAGAAAATACGAGTGAATTTTTTCATCTACAAATGTAATGCATGCTGCCCTGAGGTGGTAAGGACTGGATAAACTGGTAAATATAACCAGGGGACATATGTGAGCATTTCAACACCAGTAAGTTGGATGGATTTTCCTTTTCTTTTCTTGCTTTTCTTTTTCTTTTCCAGTGTTGATGTAATATATATATATTCACTAAAGAAAGCTAGGTTAGTTCTTCAGAAAGAAAATGGTGTGGCAAAAGAAAGTCCTTCAAAGTCCTCAGGCTAATCTTCTGTTTTGTGCTTTAATGGAGGATATAAAGGAACATGAACAAACACTAAGAGAAGAATCACTTGGTTTTGTCCCTGATGCCTTCAGTTTACTTAGCCTTTGGGAGACTGATGCACATCTCCTCAAAACTGGAGCACAAGTTTTGCTGACACGGGCCTGTCTGTGGGTGACCCTTCATGGTCAACACTCTGGCATCTTCCACTGCTGCTGCAGCCTGTGCAGCCAGGTGTTAGAGAAAGACCATCAGGGAAGGACATGACAAGTGGAAAACAGGGGAAGCAATGAAAAAAACCCAGAGAAGAGTAAGTCTTGGTTCCTTACCAGGAAGTGAGCAGAGGAGTGAAGTATATCACCAAGTCTTTAATACAACTCTTAGCAGGAGTGTAATTGCTACTGTGATAGTTTCAGGTTTTCACATATATCTTTGTCCTTTCACACACTTTTGGATAATAATGTTTTGCAAAGGCATTAGAACTCTGGTTAAAAGGATGCATTTTCTGTCCTCAATTTCATTCCTTTCCCTCTGCCCCCTTTTGAAATTGCTAGACAGTGTGGTCAAAAACTCTGGTATATTTTAGAAAATGATGCACTAGCCAGAAAGCTCTCACAAACAAGTCACGAATACCTGTCACCAGAAAAAAAAAGTATATAGCGTGTTGTGATCAGATGTAATTTTTCTATTGTTTATCTGCAATTTTTGTAAGATTTCTACAAAAATGAAAACTTATGTAACAGTCTGGATGGTATGCAGAAAAAATAGATATGTAATTCTTAACTTCAGTTCAAGCAACTCCATTTTTTTTACAGGAACATCAGGTTCTAGTGGAAAAATACAGGAAAGATCTATATTAAGAAATAATTCAACAAGAAAAATCTGAATAATGAAAGCATTTGGAAAAATCTGGTGAGTATTTATGAGTAGAAGAAACAAAGATGTCAGAATATTAATTGCAAATGTTCCATTTTAAGGAAAATATAACAAAAAAATGCCAAAAATCCCCCATCCCAAAAAGCAGAAAGAAAGGTTCAAGTGGCTGCTATTTGAAATAATTGAGCAATGGAGATTGTTGCATGTGAATGAGGAGATTTATAAAGGAAACAAGGAGGCTTGAATGGTAGATTATCACTATTATTTCAGGAATTAGATAATCAATGCATTAAATTCTAGTTCTCTAATAATTTATTTCCTAGCATTTTGTACTAGTTTGAAAAATAAACCAGTGGGAGGCACCAAGTCAGAATAACAATTTAATGGGGAAATTAAAGAAAAGGAAAAAAAAAACTAAAAGAAAACACTGGTTTAAACTGACAGAGTCAAGATACAGCCTGAGGCCCTGTTAGGCAGGGTGGTGGTAGCAGTCTGGTAGAATGGTGGCTGCAGTCCTCTGAAGCAGTGATCCTGTAGAAAAAGGGTCTGCTTTTCCTCAGAAGGTCCAGTGGTGTCCTCTGGAAATCCAGTGGAAAGGGTTGTCTCTGGTGTTCAGAGTCACAGATTATATCCACGATGGAATGCTTGGTTCCGCCCTCTGGGTGGAGCCTCTCACAATGGGGTAATGAGTCATGAGGCCAAGTGTTGATTAGGCTCATTAACAGAAGATAGTCCGGAGGGAGTTATCTCTGAGCCAGGCGGCAGGACAATGATGGGCCATTAACAGAAAGATAGTCTGGGGGGAGGAGGCAAGGAAACACTGCCCCACCTGGTTTCAACAGCTCATGAGGATGGTAATTGAATACACTGCAACCCAGGACACTTCTAAGGTAAGTTTCAGAAATATTAAAAAACTGAGACTATTTACCACTGACTATATTGTATATTCTGAACAGCTGATGCTGAAATAGGTCATATTTTACATCATGTGCTCTTATATTTGGCTGACTGCTTTCTGGATTCTCCCTCATTGGATATTTCTCTTTCTGCAACAGGAAACCAGGGACACTGTGCATGCAGAGTGTTTCAATGGATATGCTAAATCATTGTATTGACATGCTGTTCGTTTCACTTAATAGACCTTGCTTTTGGTCACGTAGAATGCTGTCAGCTTGAGAAATGCTTGTAAAGTCTAACAAAACACTTAGGACACCATACACACTGGGGACTGTGTGATGGAGTACAGGGAAAATTCAGTCTGCTGGGACTCAGGAGTGACTCTCCATCCCAGTCTTTACTCTTTGTCATGTACAAAAAGATCACAGTGAAAGATGCCACAGCCTTAGCGTGAATCTCTGCATCCTAGGAAAGGTATGTGACAATACAGATTTTCTACGTAAGTCAGGCCCCAGCTTTGTTCTGGAGGTAATACTTCTAGAGATGAGCACCAAACCTGACTTAGAATTAGTCTCAACCCTGAGGGTTAGAGCAGCTTCTGGAAGAGATAGCGGGAGCTTCCTCAAGGACGTACTTTATAAGTATTAAAAGCAGTGCATTATGGTACAAAACATAGGCTGTCTAGTTGCCTTTTTGTTCCATGAAATTTCTTCCTTGTACTTTTAGTGTGTGAAGACTGCACCTTCTGCATATCTGGGTACCGTTCTGAATCCCACAGATGTTTAAAAGGGATTTATATACCTTGCAGCTCAGGACAGTCAGTTCTGAGTGATCAGGAAAGCAGAACTGTCTGCATATCTGTGCCAAACCAAACAGGGAGCTCCAACTGAACTCAAGGGTATGTTGCTGCTGAACAAGGAACTTCTTTCTCATAAATTTTGGGGTTAAAGATTATTTGTCTCTATAAATCCTGTCTTAGTTGCATAATTCTCAACTTTTAGAAGGTTTTTGGTTGATCCAGTGTCCTGGGGTGACGTTATGAAGCCGCTTTATTCCTTAACCAGCCACTCAAGGCCCAAGGATGCTGTGCCTTTAAGATGGACCCGGGGGCGGAGCCACGGGCCCGAGGGGGCGGAGCCACGGCTCAGCCCAAGGGGCTCGGGAGGGCTCGGGGAGGGAACGCGCCGGGAGCGCTGTGCTGCTTTCCTGGGATTCCTCTGTGTTCCAGCTAGCTAGGAAAAGGTTCTGTTGGGTTTTTTTCTTGTTTTTTTTTCCCTTTCCTTCCCCTTGCCTGACTGCCTCCCTTCCCTCCTCGCTGGTCTGGGGGGTCTGCGGGGTGGCCCTGGCTGGTCCGAGCCCACGTGTCTGTTCCCTCTCCGGGAATTTGTTGTATTTTGTGGGCGTTTTTTTATCCTGTTCTACCCTGTTTTGTTCATGTGTTAATAAACAGGTGGGTTTTTTTTCCCCACTTTCACTTCTTGTGACCCATTTGTCTCATTGGCGGAGGACAGGGGGGAGGAGGGGGGGCCCTTTTCCCTCGGGGAGGCGCTCATTATGGGGCGCTTCCTCCTAGGATTTTGTCTCCAAAAACCAAGACATCCCAAAAGCAATCATTGCTTGAAGGCAACTGGAGACCTTTGAAGTATTGCTATCACCACTTATGCAAAGCAAATGGAAGAAAACTTCCCGGAAGAAAAGTATTACATGCCCAAAGAAAGAAGCAGACAGTCCACTATGGTGTTTCAGCTATTCTAAAAAAAAAAAAAAAGTTTGTTCCAATATCAAGCCCCAACCTCCTATGTTGCAATTCAAGCTTTTTTAATATACATTGCCTCATATATATATATATGTTCCTATAGATGCTTGCATATAAAAAATTCTGATATACTAGGAAATGTTATTGTGCCAGTTTTTTATTAGACAAAACTGTTGTGGTTTTCCTTAATCTCCCCTCATAGATCATGTTCTGTACATTTTTTTTCAACCCACCTGAACATGATTTCATCTAGAAGTTAGTTCTCCGGTTTGTATATTAGAACATTAAAATTTTTTCTAGGTATTAGAAAGGCCTTAATAAAGTCCAAATATGTTGCAGCTGTGACTCTTCTATTATCCAGTTAGGCCAGTAATCAAAGAAAGAAAGAAATTACATTGACTTGATATGATTTGCTCCTGATAAGTCCATGTTTTCTCCTTTTTATTACCATCTTACTGTTTTGTGCCTTAGAAATGAATTTTTAGTAAATTGTCCCAGAATTTTTCAAGGAAGAACAGTTCAAGGACGGGTTTGTACCCTCCCAAGCAGAGATATTTCCCCGTTTTTGAAGTGTGACATTGTGATTGCCCTCTATTTCTCTTCAGGGAATTCTACTTTTCTTCATCAACTCTCCAAGGTAAATGCTATGATTCAGAGATTACTGGGGTCGCTTTGTTAAGGGTACTTAATTGAAAGTTGTTGAACTAAGCTAAATTGAAAAATCTCTATCTTTTTCAATGTCCTCACCCATATTCAGGAAGACATGCCTATCTCCTTTAAAACTTTAATTTAATTAAGTATTGGATCACAGTTAACATCTATTGGAAAACTGAAAGAATGCATTGGATGCAATGGCCTTCCTTGAGTAATTTATTATTTCATCTCCTTAATACTTCCTTTTACTTCTTTAATGTGTCATGTATTTGTAGGATCTTTTCTTGTTGCTTGCTATGTCCCCTGTTAATTGCAACTCAGCCTTAGCCTTGCTGAATTTTAATGTATCTGAGCAATTCTTTAATATCCTTAAGATATATGCCCTTGTTTTCATTATGTGTTCAGGTCCTTTTTCCATTTCAGATCACTAAACTGCTACTAATACAGTCAAAATATCTTCTAGAATTCTTATCTTTGAAGTAGTTTCAGTTGTGTTGTTGGCATAATGTTTCCAGTAACCACCAGGTCTCTCATTTTTTAAAAAAACCCCAAATTATCCATGCGAAAGACCTGACAATAAATTCTTTCCACTGATGTCTGCTTTCTCAAAGTGCTGTCAGTGTTTTGTAGCCCCCCCTTTTTTTTTTCTGTTTCCAACAGCGTCTCTTTAACCCAAATGACTTTCTGCCTCTGGCAGAATCATTTAAAAATAGCTACTGCCCTAATAATTTCCCTTCCAAAGAAAAGATTGTCTCTGGTACATGGAGCCAACATTTTGGGCCCTACAGTATAATTGTTCCAAAATACATAAAGGAAAGTCATGTCCCCAGTCACCAACAGGCTGCCTCCCTTGGGTTGTCTCTAAACAACCATATCCAACAGAGTCTCATTGTTTTAGCAGTGGAGATATTGCCTTAAAATCTCTTTTTTCTACCCCAGAAACGACTGAAACTCATTCACTGTATGTGATTTTCCCAAAGTTCAGAAAGTGCTCTTGATAAATAACCCTTCTACCATTGCATCTTGGGTACTTCTCACCCCTCCCTAGGTGCTTCCTTGTATGCTTGCTATATTCCACTAGTAATTTGTGACACCAATTATACAAATTAGTTAAGTGTTTGAGTTACTCCTGTTTGTTCCTCATGTCCTGACCATGTACCTAGAAGGTATTTCAGATATTCAGTCACTTGTGACGTTATTCTTTTACTTGCCTCATAGTTTCTCATTTCTTCATCTCACTTTCTAGATAAAGGCTGGTTTCCCCTAAGAAGGAAAAATGGCTAAAGACAGGTCTTTTCTTTTGTTCCTAAAATTTTGGAAGCCAAGCATGTGTTATCACTGAGATGCTGTCTTATTTGCACTGCAGATTGCATATCCATTCCCTCTCCTGTCCTTTGTGTCACAAACAGACTAACTACATTTTGCAGATTATTAGTGACTGCCCCAGGTGACAGTGACATTGCCTTGGAATTAGTGGCAGAAAAGTAGGAACTGTGCCAGTGGATTAAAGTGTATTTGCCAGATTGCAATCTGATGAAGTACAAAACATCTAGCTGTTACATTTGGTGTTCCTCCTTTGGAGTAGAAGAAGGAGAGTTACCCTAACCCTAGTACTAGAGCTGAAGCAACCACATCTACAAGAAAAAATGACAGCCTGTTCTAAGCCATGATTTTCTTTCTTATCTAAAATCAAAGGAGAAAAATCAGTTTTCTCCACATGCCTGCATTTGAGAAAGATTTGGGGTAGACCTTTTTCTGCTATGAAGGAAAAGGGCAACATCAGTAGAAGTATTTGCAGTGATCTGGGTGAAGATCACATTTCTGTCTTTAAAAGAGATCATCTATGTGGGTAAACCAGAGTAGTGTCACTGCTGTTGCTGTTAAAATGCAGTTCGTTCAGCGACTGTCTAGAGAAATCGAATCTTTAGGTGTTTCAGCAGCCTGAGTTACAGCTTCTCTTGGGAAGCATGATACTGAAATATAGAGCCCTTCATTCCAAGGTCAGTGACTCAGATCTGCCCCTAGGTGGAAGAGCAAAAAAAACCCCCTCACCTGATGGCTTTTTGATGATACATGTGAAGAAAGTCAATGGATTACAAACAGAGAAGTGCCCACACTGCAAAACTACTGTCAGAGTCACTGATGCCTCAGCAAAATGGCCAAGGACAAAATAGTCATGGAGAAGCTACTTACAGCAAATTCCTTCTGGCAGCTGCTGAAGCCAGTGATGGTGGACATATACATGTCCTATCACTGTACTGAGCTTTTGTGGGGAGCAGTGGTGGGTGGGCAGTGAAGAACTTCAACCTGTAACTTCTCTAAGATAAAAGAATCCATATCAGGAAGCCATGTGTATTTGAGGTCTCACCCAGGATTAGTAATTTTTATCACAGATGTCTGAAGCCCTTCCATCCATTCTGAGGAGAAAGGTAAAAGTGTTTGACAGACTAAAAGCAGTTCTGAAATCTGTTCTGGCAGAAGCCTTCTCCTGGTGGGCTGTGCTGCAATAACTTGTTTTCTTTTAGTGCCACCCAACACGTTAAGAGGAAGAGTGGGATTCAGTGCAGTCTGCCATGTCTGAGGATTCTTCCTCAGAACTACATACAGAGCAGCACTCCAGGGGTTTCTAGCTTTGAGGGAGGAATAAAGCTAACAGGGTATCCATGGATCATCCACTGAATTCAGTGAAGCTCTCAAATGAACTCCTGTACTATGCTTCAGTTTGCACTGTGGAGCAGCCTCAGAGCACGTGAGTTGGATTCCCTTTGTGTGGAACTTAACTGGAAGATGCACTCCAGGAGTTCACCAGTGGCAAGCTGGCAGTCAGTCTGTGAGCAGAGAGCAGAACACAGCTAGTTTGATGCAGAAAAACCCCCATGCAATATGAGCAGGGAGGATGCCAGGTCCTCATCAGCTATTTCACTTTACAGAGCCACTTTCATTGGTCTGTATTGCTTACTAATATAGATGTAGCTTAGCTGGACTAAGGGATTTTGGCATCCTATAGACATGCGACATATTTTGCACTTAGGATAAAAAATTGTATGCAGTATATGTGTAAAAATGAGATAGAAAAATAAAATTTTTGTTGCACTTAGTTCAGTGGTTTTTGATTCCTCTGTCATCTATATCAAAGTAAAAGAAAAAATCCTAGTGGATTGAATACTTTGCAATTGTCAACAGTATGTCAGGATAAAATGTATCCTTAAGCATAAAGTATAGCCAGTCTCATTCTTAAGCTGATCTAGGGAGTTCTTGAAATGACCTTGGAGGCTGAGAATGAGGAACAGACATAGTCAAAAATGCTTTTTTGCCTTCTGAAGCCAGTGGGCTGGATTTGACCATCAGTGTATCACAGAACATCACAAGCTTTCACACTGAATATAGTCATTTTTGGTGGCTGTGGAAAGCATTTCTACAAATTTTTAAGATTTAAATGTTAGTGGCTTTTTTTCCTAATCTTGGCAAACTCAGGTTTTTACATTGCTTCTCCAAACATACTTGCAAATCTGCTTAATTGTAGCAGACCTGTTAATTATGGGAATAATTAAAGGTGAGATTAAAAACCCAAGGACAAGGCATAAAGAACTTTAGATTTTTTCCTTTTCTGTAATCCTGTGACAGTCATGTTTTATTTCATGTGAAGAAAATAATGTCAGGAGGATACTAATCATCAGTTTGCTACAGCTGAAAACAGCACAGCTGGCAGATGAGTATTTTAATGTATTTCTAGATTAAGGAAGGCAGTTTAAAGAAAACATCATGCAAAAATTCAATCTCCTATGGCTTTAAAATAAAGTCCTCATCTGTGCCATGGTAGAGTGAACAGCTACCTTATGTTTTATCATATTGCAGTGGATTATTTTTCTAATGAAGCTTGTGTCCCTCATAAGCGTTCTTCAGATATTTTGTGTTCAGTTTGGTCTATAATAATGCAACGATTGAGTGCAAGAGTGGGTTTTCCTTTAGTAAGGCTCTATCAGGACACTTTTCTTAACAAATTTCACTGAAAGCAATCTACACAGGCAAGGAAAACAAAATTTTAGTATATTAATTTCAATGAGATATTTTATTCTCATCAAATTGGATTCTTTGCAAAATTAGTAATGGTTTTGGAAAGGGAGGAAAACAGAAGCTTGGTTCTTGCTTATATTTGTTTTAATACCCCTTTTTCTCTTCCAATCCTTAAATAATAACTCCATATAGTACACTTTAGCTGGAATAATAAAGGCGGATCATAAGAGACTAAAAATTGATATTCAACACTTCATCTATGGCCAGAGATTCCTCTGCTTTCAAGAAGCCTAGATTGAGGGAGAACTAGATCTTAATTACTCCTGAGAATTAGCTAGAATACAGTTATTAAACATGTGTAGGAAATGGTTTCTAAACTGGAGAACATGAAAAGATCATTTAAGGAAAGTGCAGACAACACCTGTTTTTAGTCATTTGTACCTATTGTCTGAGGTTTGGAAGGCATTCACCTTTCCCTTGGCAGTAATAAACTTCTGTAGCTCAAATAGCTGGTCATTTTTGTGTGCTCTCTTGCACCAGCTGATCTATTTAAACCCTGTTACCTATTTGCCTGCTTTTTTTTTCCTTTCTGATAAGAAGATGGCATACTCTCCCTCCCTTGGCGGTGGCTGCTTTCCCTGCCTTCCCCTCCCCTTTCCCCCACCCTTATAGAGCCTTGGGCTCCTTTCAGTTTCGGCCCTGCTAAATGATTTATGTGGAGTTTTCTTCCTGCATCAGTCTCAGTCTCATCTCTTTCTTTGGTGAAGACAGTCTGGCATTCTCTCTCTTCAGTCCAAAAGGAATATTATCAATCTCAGTCAAGGAAATTATTTGGGGCTAATCCTACAAACCATATACTAAAAATGTCCTTCTGATAACCTTATCCTACATTTGAACATGTTTTTTTAACCAAGTACCTCTAGTTTTCAAGACTGGATATGGCTTGGGATATCAAGGGTTTGGATGGGTGCTTTTTGGGGATAATATACTAATTAAGATGGAATGTCCATTAAAGCCCAGTGGAAAATCCCCAGGTAATTTAGGTCATGCTGATCAGCCACTGACTTTTTATCTCATTTCATGCCTTCTCCTTTTGAAGATAATCTTTCAAAGTTGAAGAACCTAATAGTCATCGAAGTGTTACCATGAGAATAAGTAACGCTGTGCATGGTTACTTCAGAGTGATCTGATACTTTTTTAGCTTAGCCTCTCACCTTTTCTCCTCTCCAGTCATGACACAAGGTTAGCAGCTGAATGCCCAAGTGTTCTTCATTTGTTTAAGTTCTATATATAAAGAATATATAGGAAGTAGAAGAGATTTGCTCATTAGTCAAATCTGCAGATGACAGGCAGTTATTTAGAATAGTCAAATTCAGGTTATAAAACACGTAGTGAAGTGTGTGCAAGGTCAAGGAATGCTGAGTACTATACACTATAGGGGAATAGGACAACAGTGCAGTGGTCTGCAGTAAAGGAACAGAGACCTGCTGGCTCTGGTCAGTCCAGCTACACTGACCCCTTCATTTTGGTGGGCAGGTCTGTACTGCCCTTGGCAGAGCTGCAGAGGAGCGTTTCTGAAATCTTAGTGAGACAGCTTAAACTCATCCTCACTGTACCTAACCACTCTTCTTGTGAGAGGGATCTGCATAACAGGTACACAGAGAGGGATCTGCATTACTTTGGGGATAGTCTAAAGAGAAAAGGCGATCACAGTTCCTCTGCTGATAAAAGTAAACCAGAAAGTAAGGTGGATAAAGAAGAAAATAGAAATTAATATATACTATTATTCTCACACGAACTACTGCACAGAGGCCTGTTATCCTAAGGAATAATATTGTTAAATTAAAGAGCAATCAGAAAAAGGTCTGATTGGTGTGATTAGGTGTTTGAAAATCTCTCTGATTATGATGCCTAAATGATGGCGAATGTCTATTTTAGGTGGACCTTTGCAGGGTTAAGGAGAGAAAATGAGAAAACTAACAATTTAGAGATGAGAGATAATGAAATTCTGCTCTCCTTACCTCATAAAAAAAAGGGAACAAAGAAATATTTTTCTGAAAAATCACAGATTTAAAACTTGCTAAGGAAATATTTTTTCAGACATGGTGAAATTAGGCTATGAGACTTATGAAGGTATTCCCATAAGATACGTAGGGTTTACTTTAGACCAATTTTGTCACAATGGAAAGGAGGTATGTAGCTGTTTTGGTTGTTATTATGTATACAAATGCAACAATATAAAAGTAGAAAGGTATCACTTCAGAAAATGTATAAGGAGAAGAAAGAGATAGAAAGGATTAGAGTAGAAAGATATCACCACCTGTGGATTAGAAAGATATCACCACCTGTGGATTTGGCCAGGACTTGATTGTTTCTATTGAATTTCTATGTCCATTGTCCAAAGGAATGGTCATGTCTTTATCCGTCAGGGGTGGGGGAAGGCCACAAAACACAGAGTTCAATGGGTTAATATACGTTCACGTTTACTTGGGAATGCCCAGGTACCTCTCCTGGAAGGAGGGAATTTTCCACTGTCTATGGCAGCACTGTGGATCTGGTGTGGTGCGTGCAGCCCCCGTGCACGCACCACGCCTTGGACACGGCAGCAGAGCACCAGGTGCTTCTGCAAAGGGCGATCATTTATCACTGACCATTAGCACCTCAGTCTCCCAAAGTTGGGCATGCACAGAGTGGGAGTGGAGCTCTGGCTTTAGGGGCTGGCAGAACTGAGGAAGGAAGCACTGGGAGATATTGTGGGTGGCTCCTACCTGAGAATTTCAGCTTTTTATTCCTGTTTGCCAGTGGGGACCGTGGGCAGCCTCTTCTCTCATAGAAGAGAAGAGGCTGTAATGTCCTTCCTATCTCCAGTACTCTGACTTTCCTTTTGGATTAAAAAAAGTAGTTAAACAGATACAGATATGAAAAATAGTCAAGATAATGAGAGTAAATGCTAAAATAAAGTGCTAGAAGGAAGAGAGAATGTTGTGACACAGGTTTTGTGATACTTTTTAACAATCTGGACTTGGAAGATCTCTCCTTTGTTACTGAGGAGTTGGTGTCCTGTAGTGCCAGTCACCATCTGCAGATTAGGCAATGGTCTGTATGACAGGTCTGCGCCAGTATAAACATTCTTAACAGTATTGCAGCACTAATTGAAAACCCAAAGTGGGTTAAAAATCCTCTGAAAATGTCTGTGAAATTTATTATTCAATTTGGGAGGGAGTAAACTCAGTTTACTTGTATTTCATTACAGCTGCAGCATCTGTTCCCAAGGAAGTGTGACTGAGTCCTTGACCATGTCTCTCAGTAAGATTAGCAAAACTTTTCTGAGTGATACTGCAGAACTGGAGAGGTGAGGAGCTGGTTATGGGCCTGATTTTTGGAGGTACTGAACAGACATGTATCACTCTGACTGCAGCTGGAGCTGTGGGTATTCAAGGTTTCTGGTAGATTGGAATATTTCCCAAAAGTTTAATCAATCTTTATGGAATTACATTTTTATTAGTCACGAAATGCATTTTTTTACATTGATTATTTTTCTCCAAAAAGCAATTTAAGTGATGCATGAAAAGCAGAGAAGTAACTAAATTAAATTCAAAAGGTTTAAGGAATAATAATTTAACTTTTAAAGATCAATTACATTCTAAATGTAATTCAGAAGACTCAGAAATTCCTTACTACAACTTTTACAAACTTTGACTGCTTGTCTTCTTAATCGTCATATAGGAATGGGAATACTCTGCATCTTAATACCCATGTAAAATTTGGTCTTACTTAGAAGTAGTTAATTTCCATTATAGTCTACTGAATAGGATTCACTATTTGCTGAAGACTGCTTAAACTGAAGAAAAACATAGCATGATAAACATATCAATAATACGTAAATGGGATTGCTAGGAAAGATTTGAGTAAATGTTGGAAAAAGAAGACTTCCACTGATGAAAAAAATCTTGGTGTCTACAGCAGGCCTGAATTAAAAGGCTGCACACAGGGTTTTTTCTCTGCTAGCAGTGAATGTAATGATCAGTAGTTTTCAAATTACTGTCTGTAGATGCCAAGGAATTTTCTAAGTCTGTCCTGGTTGTCAGCAGAAAAAAATGTTAATTAACAAGTTAGCCAGGGATGGGACCAGTGGCGGAGGAAGCAGCTCCTGAGAAAGGCAATTATGAAAAGTGCACTGTGAGATGGAGTTTCTCAAAACAGCTAAGCCTCTGGGAAATTAAATGGTGAAGTGCTCCTGTTTTGGCGGTTCTTTTCACATTTATGGCAGCTGAGAGCCCTTGTCCTAGAGCTTGGGACCCCTAATGTCCTGTACAAGCCCAGAGGAGTTGGCATTGCTCCTAGAGAGCTTGTTGGGTGACAAAGCAGCTTGGTACAGCAGGTTCAGCGCAGGTTCAGCCCCAGGGACAGCTGTGATACAGGCTTCTGGCTTAAAGCATCAGAGAGCAGATTCAGGATTGCTCAAACCTGACATGCCCCAAGTGTAAGAAAACAGATGGATAGAAGACAGCCAAGAGAAGACCTGGAACCTATGAGACAATTCTGGTCACCTTGATAAGCAGTTATCTCAGCACACAGACTGCTTAAATACTTTCAGATTTAATTATTTGTGCTTTGAGTACTGGTTTTACATAGATTAAGCCCAATTGCTAAATAGCAATAACAAACTACAAAATCACAGGCTTCTTCCTAATGGTTTTCCTACATAAAGTTTTTGCAATGTTTATTTCTCTTGCACATAATGTGCTTGGATTTACTGACTAGTAAAATAAAATGCAAGCTCTTCTAATATAAAAGAAGAAAATGTGCTATTTCACTGATTCATAGTCTGGTTGTTTTCATTTTTCCTTTAGCAGACCATAAAAGAAATGTAACACTAAAGAAGGTACAAGAATAAGCATTACTGAAGAGTAAATGGAAACTTAGCGGAGATGAGTCTTACAGCTCGTATATCTTTGCTATCAGCAGCAATGCACAAACAATAGCTTGGAGCCTGTAGGGGTAGAAATATTCTTACTGTTTAGGTAAACAGTTTTTAAAATACCTGTTGGCAGTCCTCTTGCTCAGCTAAGATTAGTTGCTCATGTACTTAGTTTAACGGCAACCTTCACATTAACAAAAACTTCTGCAATGCTAAGTGCAGTGCTCTGAAAGCCATAGATATGCAGTGCAGAATTCTGTAGAAATATCTAACAGACTGAAATTTAATACAGCTCTGCATGGTATGATATCTTATTAAACAGATGATATTTATTTAACAACCCTCCAAACAAACTAATAGGTTAATTTTTTTTTTTTCTGTACACATAATACTTCTTTTGCCATTGGAATTGTGCATGACTATAAAGCCTGAAGCTATCTTTTCAATCAATGGAAATTTCTTTACTGACTTAAGAGAGCACAAAAGTATATAGATACACTGCTGTTCCTTAGCAGTATAGTAGAATAGCCTTGTAATTTTGTCTGGGCTAGCTACTTGCAGCCAATTTTACTGTCAGTTCTGCTACATCTGTTTCTGAAAAATCTGAATTTGCTTTTACTGAAGTTTTCTGTAGTTCTCAGTTTATGACTTAAAAAATCAGGACTTTTGTTAGCCTTTTGGGGTACAGGAAGTGCTGGATTCTTTAACTATGCTTGCTTGTTTTATCAGACACTTCCATCGTCTGTTATCTGTTGATAGACTGACTAAGCTGCTGAACTGTTCACCAATTGAAGTGAATGCTGTGTCCCCCTCTATGTCTCTGGAAACAGAAAAGAAACAGCAGCTAGAGAGCCGAAGTGGGACAGAATTTTATGCAGTATAATTTAATAGGTTATAAATTTATGTCTTAGTTATCTCATTCCAGTGCCTAAACCACTGAGGAGATAAGCTGTCTTTGTTAGAAGCTTGCCTCTGCTCTGTTAGCTGATTAATACACTGCTGCCAGATCTTGCTGCAAAAGGGGTTAGGCTGTTTTTAGTTCTCAAAAAGTGTTATTCAGTTGAGTCTGAACAAAGCTGATTCCCAGACACAATGCCAGGGAACAATGCTGATTCCAAAACATATGATATTCTGGTAATTTTAAAGTTAAAAATAGGTTTGTTTGGGGATTTTTTTTTCTAGAACTAAGTTTCTCAAGCTTATTCAGCAAAACTAGTGCAAAGTAGGGCACAGTTCTCCTCTTCAAAGGTCACCTTAGAGCACAGATTATTCACAGTTCCAATTTTGAAAATGAGGATTAAATACAGCTTCTGGAAAAACGAAGGGTGGAACATCTCATAAATGTTTTAATAATAATCCTTTTCCAAAGTTCAAGAACATTTCAGCATGGAGCAGATACATGACAACACTATAAATCCCCCAGATTAGCATAAAGTTTTAATGTTAGTACACTAACTTACTTTCTAGGAAGTCCAAGAATCCAAAACATGCCTAAAAAGCTATTTATATTTCTTTATTCTCTGCTGTAAAGAGTTTCAGGGGTGGCTACACACATTTGGACATATTTCTTTTAACAGTTCAAAGTTATCTTGAAAGTAGTTTCCTGTTCTTCCTTCCAATCTAAAAATAAAGTCCCTGAGTGATCAGTAATTACAGATACAATGTGAGAACCAAGTAGCAAAAAGATCAAACGCAGAAAAAAATCATCATAAAGAAAGACAGAAGCTTAGAGAATGGTATCTGAACTGGATTAAAGAAAATATTCAAAATTGGTAATCGTGCGGCACTGAGAAGATCTTAGGCTTATTGGGGGCTAAGAAATACATGTGAGAGTCCAATTAATGATTAAATTTGTTTTTACTGGCATTTCATTAAAGACACCAGGTGGCCACTGAGTTCTAGTGAGAAGAACTGTAGTTTTCAAACCAGTTTTGAGTTTGTTTGGTTGCTCCCATTATGCTACTGACAAAGGTTGATATGCTTCTGTTTTATTAAAAACAAGGCCTCGTTCTGCGAGCCCTCCTTTCTTCCACGTCCCTTTAAAAATGAATTGGTTCAAATAGTTTTTCTGACACCTGAAGACCCATGAGTCTCGAGTTTCTGGGCACTCCATATTCCCTTTGAAAGAAAAGTATTACGTTTGTCTTCTTTCTGCCTTTTACTCTGCCCTTCCAAGACCATAGAGATAACTCTTATTACTGCTGAGCTCAAATTTGCAAGTTGCCTCCCTCTAAAGCAAATGATTAAAATATCTGAATGCATGAATGTGGCTACAAAGGTAATGAACATTTGGGTTTACTCATATCAGAGAAAAAGAGGTCTTAAAAGAAAAACAAAGTGCACTTACTAGATGTGTATGAAAACACTTGAAGTAACTGAAAATTCTATGGAAATACTTCACTGAAAACATTCTAAAACTTAAACTAAAAATGTTTTTCTTACTGCAAATATTAATTCCAAAGCAATATTTCCATATAAATATATAGATTCAAACATACATTTCCATTTTCTATCACCTTCCAAAATATGCCCCATAAATGGTAAGCAAAAGTAACAACTGAATGAAACAATATTTTGTATTAAAATGTCTTAAGATGGGGATTAAAAAATGCTTTAGCCATACATTGCTGATTATTTTATCATATAATCATACAATGGGCTGCATTGGAAGAAGGGATCTTAAAGACCATTTAGTTCCAATGCCCCTGCTGTGGGCCGGGGCACCTTCCACACTAGACTTGTGTTTTTGGGGTTTTTTTGTTTGTTTGTTTTTGATTTTGTTTTTTGTTTGTTTGCTTGCAAAAAAAGCTAGTGGGATTTGTTTCAAAGTATAGACCTGGATAATCTAACTGCAAATGCCTACTGGTGATAACAATGTGTCAGTGTTTTGATTAACATTTGATATTACTACAAAAGCCTATCTGAGTGTCTTGTAAAAACTAAGCACCCTAAAATAAAAACCAAACCTGGTATGCAAAGTGGATATAATAAGGTTTACTGATGAAAAAGAAAAGGTTGACAGCGAAGAACTGGGAAGGAATTTCACAGTGCTAGATAAGCACATGGTCAAGTGACACAATTGACACTAGAAAGTCACTGTATAGACATAAGATGATGTATGTAAGAGACAATCGTCATTTCACAGGCACAGTGATGAACTCTGAAGGAGCTGTCACCACTTCAGAAAGAGAATGTGGAGGAAAGAAAAAGGAAATATATTGACTTCAGTGGCCAAATCTGTATTCTGAACTGCAAATCCCATGTGTAGTAGTAGTTCATATAACACCAGAAGGAGAAACAGAAAAGGTCCTCGAGGAGGCAAGAAAGCTGATTAATGGTATGAAATTGCTTTCAAATTAGAACATGGCTGACTAGAGCTGCCCCAGCTGGGGCTGATGGTGACAGAACAGGTAGAGCAGCATTGATAAATTAGCTAGGAGGATTCACGGTCCTTTCTCCTCGTAAAAGACTTACAAGTTATTGAAAATATAGATCAGGTCTCAGTTTTAGAACAGATGTAAGATGGTAACCTCTCAACATAGTGCATAGGTCAGCTAGGGGGTGGCTTTCTGCATTAAAAAGTAGATGTCAGAAGTTTTCAGGTGTCTAAAAAGCAAATAAACTAATGAGAAATGTCAGTTCAGGAATATTATTTTATACAAAGGATCATTTCTGGCTTAGGAAGTCCTTGATCTATGGGTCATTGTGAACCTGCAAAGATATGTTGGAGTCATGCATTGTCTATTTACAGAATTCCTAAACCCTCTCCTAGGTAGGGTTGTTAACTTGTGAAAGATAATGGGGGTCGGGCATGGTTACATGAAGTTGTCCTGTGGATGATGTTTGTTAGTGTTGAGCTATTGCCCTTTGCAAGGCCAGAGCTAAAAAATACTGAGTTTGAAACATAAACATAAGCCATGGTCTAAAACTGATCTTGCACTGCTCCTGTTTTACTCTTTGATGGTAGAGAAGTACTTTGGTTTTAGTAGTGGAAAAATTGTGTCTTGTGTTTGATCTGGGCTGAGATACATCATTGCCTTCTGTGACAATTTCAGGTGGACTGTGCAAAGATGAAATATGCAAAATACCAAATGTTGAACTCAGCCTAGCTGTTCTGGTGGTCATTATTAGAGATTTATTCTAAGAAATGCTTTGCAATTCCTAAAGCTGTCTCAGAAACCAAAAACACAGCCACTCTCTCTTTTGCTTTGCTATGACACAATGCTGGGACTGTTTTATAATTCTCAGTTCTGTTCCTATATATAAGGTAACCAGTAATGCACCCTGGATAATTCCATAATCATTTCTGCCTGTGTCTACAATAATGATTTTTTTTCAGTGCTCTTTCTTCATTTTAATCTCTACTTCAATATTTAGAAACTAACAAACTATCTGTTTGGCCTTACAAATGATATTTTTAAATGATGGCCTTCTAAAGCAGTGACTGTCTGTAAAGAGGTGTGGATACCTCTTAAAAGACAGTACAGTGGTACAGGGATACCACATACTCCAGTCTCCAACACTGTACCTAGCCTGTAATTAGAAAACCTGTCTTTCTGGCAAATTAATTAGTGCTAAATTTGAATAAAAATATGATAAGGAAGGTGAGTCTAGGGACGGCTAACAATGCTCATGTCCATTTAATTTATTTCTCTTTTCCTCCTTCCCTGTCATCAATTAAGTACATAAGAAGAAATTAAGTCTTCTGCAGCTCTCTATTAATTCAGTTTTGGAATGACCTCTGGTGGGGAGAAACCCTCGCTTAATATTAATTCTCTGTACAGGATGAACGTTGCTGAAAAAATACAACCCTTACATCTTAGTTGGTGTATTGTATACTACTCACTCTCAGTTAAAAATCCAGAATGGATCAGTGATTCTTTCAGTGCAGTGTGTTTTTCCATATTACGGTGATTATTTCCTCATAAGACAAGCCCACTAGTAAAGTTCATCAAGCATTCCACCTAATCCACTCCTTACCTGGGAGAAGCAAATTTGGCCAACAGAAACCCAAGAGTACAAAGCTCAGACATTTGGTATAAGTTTGTCATTTGATACTGTTACTGTACAATGCCAGTATTAGATCTATCTCATGCACTTACTGAACTTCTCAGAAGACACCAAGCTGTCTTAAGTTACCAGCTTTTATAGTTTCCTTGGGTTACAGAGTGGAATCTGACCCAGAGGGAATTAATAATTTAATTCTGGATGTTCTACAGTTTGTTGAATGCAGTTGAATGTCTGTGACCTTAAATGTAATTTTTCAAATTACTTACAAACAGGGAATTGAATGCAATCACTTCTTGTGTGTGTTTATACACAGGAGCACCTGCAGAATCTCCATGTCTTTCAATTAATCAGTAAAAACTTTAGAAAATGGGCTTTAGATACATGCACTTGCTAAGAAAGTGATAGTGGAATGAAGTGTAAGAGGAAAAGTATTTTTTCTAAGTAGTTATTGTTGGAGTAGATTACAAAAAAACCCAAAAGGATGGAACTTCACTGTCTTAGACTTCCAAATTAAGTGTCTCAGTGGGGGTTGGGATGTAAAAGTTCTCAAAGAGATCAATTTCCAGTTTTGTAAAACCAGGAAGTTTTGGAGCTACCTTGTGTTTAGTAGCTATATTAAAGTTAATATAATCCATGTTCAGTTCTTGAAAATGATCCAAAGTAACAGTGGAGCATCATTTTGAATTTTTATATTCAACCCAAAGAGATGTTTGTCTAAGGAGATACTGCTAACTATTCTTGCATTTCTAGAGATATTAAACTGATTTAGCTACTAGAATGGGAAGGAATGAAATCCTAAATTCTTTTAAATTTACACAAATCTAGTTTTGGTATTATTTGCTTGAGCAATAGGAAAACATCTATAACAAATGTTAATCCTACATGTAATTTCTAGTTAAAGTCATGCAGGGTGAGAATGAAAAGCTCACAAATGCTTTTTACAAGTGTACTAGTCCAGACACTCACCAAACCATAATCTCTGGGATCAATAGAAAGTAAAAATTCTTGATAAGAATTAGACAGACCCTAAGATAGATCTCCTGCCTTATTAAGCATCTCAAGTGCTTTTCCCCTAGGGAAAAAGTACCACTTATCTCTCATGAAAAGTCTTGAAGGGTGTTTGGATTTCCTTTGGTGTTCAGTGATGAAAAACTTAAAAACTTTTTAATGGTCTGGGAAAGTGTTTTCTAGACAGTCTACCAGTATCTACATGTACAACTAGATGTGACAAGCACAAACACAAAGACACAGATCACTCTTTAAGTTGATAAAGTCTTACATTGAATCAGGATAAGAATGTTGTAAATTGTGAAAAGAATAGATGATATTAGGAAGAGGATTATTCATGGAGAAAAAGAGTATGTGGGTATCCTTAGCATTCACATTTTGGTACCATTAATTTGTAATAGAAACTGAGTTAGGCTAATAGTAAAAACTGCAAATCATCAAAATTCAGTAAGCTGAGATGATTGCGAAAAATTTTGATCCTCTTTAGTTGAATGTGATTAGGGTAAAGAACTGAGTTGAAAATCCACAGGCAGACATTTCTGTAAAGTAGCTCAAAAGTCAAGCAAAGTAAATCCAATAATAGCACAGTATTTGTTGTCTAGTAAACTGATCAAAAACTTAAAAAGAAACATACAGATTAAGTTTAGAACTCTTGACTATTCAATTAAGAAAATAGTCTTTATGACATCCTGGAGCTGTTAAAAGGTTTTTCTATTGTTGAGAACTAACTCATTGATTAAGGATAATGTGGGAATTACAGACTTTAAAAAATGCCAGCAATTTCTATTATATGAAATATAAACATATATTCAAAATATAATCAGTTCAATATTGTCTTTTCAGGAAACACCTATACAGCTTTTACGGAAAAAAAATAGGACCGGGATAATTCTCTGTTAACTTCCTGTAATTGTAATGATGTTTCACAAAAAATAAACAGTCAGTTTGCAATCACATCATATTAGTGCTGTTGAGTGTGTCTCATAGGACACTCTGGTTTGGAACTCATCCTGCTTATATAAATATTATAAATATATATAATATTATAAATATATAAATTATATATATATATATTTATATATATATTTATATATATTATATATTATATATATATTATATATATATATTTATATATATTTATATATATTTATAATATAAATATTATAAATATATAAATATATAAATATTCTGTCACCTGTTGCTCTCTCAGTGCTGGCTGTCTCTGTCCTGAAACCATGCTGGTACATGCAGAGACTGGAAAGCAATGAGTACTTTGGTCTTCCCTGCCCATCTGCCATTAGGTTGTCTCTCCAGTTCACAATTTCCCTGTGGGGAGTAGTCAGAGGGGTTGGTGTATCAAACCTCCTTGGCTGGAAAATAGGTGCATGTTCTCCACAAATACTGTAGTTGAAAACCACTGACTGTGGATGTCCCCTTCATACTGCTGGTCCCCTCCTGAAGAGCTTGGCCATGCTGCCTGATTTCTCCCCTACTTTCCCTCTCTTTTAGCAGAGCCCTTACTCTCTCCTCTAGGTAATGGCTGCAGGTAGAACAGGACTGAAAAATTTTTAACCTGCCGAGAGTTCGTGCAGCTTTTGGCTGCACCATCCTCCTTGCTCTTGCCTTGCCAACATTTACATTTTTTAATATAATAGCTCAAGATTTTTTTACTTCATGCCCAGCATGCATCTTGCCCATGAAAGGTCAAAAGGAATAACAGAAAAAACCTGATTTAAAAGGGGTGGAAGGGAATGGAGGTATGGTATACTCCAATGAGGTCCCTGCAGTTACAGAACACTCCAGGGTCTGGAACTGCTGTATATCAGATACCTCTGCAACCTAAAATATACACACACATTACAATAATCCCTAACCCTGCTGTGACCAGGCAACTTTGTGCCTTCTCTCCTATGTATATTCCACTTCAAACTTCACCAGATTTCAAGTTCCTGATCTCATTAAAATGATTCTGAGAAATGATTCTGAGATCTTCCTGAACCTCAAGACATTGCTGGGTTTTGATGTCTTCTCAGAAGCATGTCTGAATGTTCTTCTCAAGGACATGAAGAGGACAGATGTGTCAGCTCAGTGAAGAGAATATAGGTTAAAATGCAGATGAGTTTATATTTAACATGTATGCCACCTGACCTAACTTTTTTTCAAAATTAGTGTGTGCTTCTGCTATCTTGTGACTATTTAGGTGCATCCAAGGAGAAAAAAAGCCTTGAGAATTCATGTACTAAAAATTACAAAGCACAGTGAAGAGAAATTCTTATAATGATTTTTTCTGTTGTTTTTCCAATTAAGGCAATTGGACAGTAGCTTGGAATATTTAAATAAAAAAAATAATTACATGCTTATCACTAACAAGGGCCATATAAATCTTTGAAGGTATTTTTCACGTGGTTTCACGTTATGCACAAAATGTCTCACTGGTTGCGATTTTTGTAGGATCTTTAGTATAAAGATCTGTTTTAAATGAAGACAAAATAGTGAAAGATTAGTCTTTAGCTCAGGCATTCCATCATTTTCTGAAGGTATGCACTGAGAAATCATTTAATGTGTGCAGAAATGCTTTAGTCAGAATATGCTACTACTATATAATTTGTCAAACTCTAAATCTTGTGCAGACAGAGAAGCTGCTGTAAATACTATTTCAAATTGTTTTCAGATGAGAATGTTATCTGAGAAAATTCAAATTATAAGATGCAAGAGAAGCTTTGCTGTTTGCTTGTCTTTCACAGTCAGTGTAGGATAAGATACATTGATTGCTGTGTTATATTTTTTCTTTCACTGGTAACCTGAGAATTTTGATGTCAAGCTTCAGTATTTGCAGGGTTTTTTTCAAACAGGGATAACAGTTTTAGGTCTGTTTTCTGCCATATTTTTAAAAAGGTTGTACAAATACAACCTGGAGAGCTGAACAGATTTTCATGCCCACACAGGGTCCAGTTTTCCTGATATGCATAATCTTTCTTTTCCTTTCCTATCCAGGTTTTACCTCCTTTATTTTTGTTAAGGACTGAAATTCAGCTTCCCATTCATTTTGACAGTCTGAGAGGACCTCAGGGCTAGCCTTAGCCGAAAAACAGAACAACCTGTTGGCTCTGTGCTATAACAAAGTTGCATCAAAAACTGCGTAAGGAAAAAGCTATTCACTTTGTCTCCATAATACAGTTGCCAAAGAGAGAGCAAATGAACTTAGCAAGCAGCTCTGTAAGAATGAAAGGAAGGGCTTTTTCAAAGAACTGTTTCCTTAATCTCTTTTTGATGGATGTGGAGGAGGACAATTCAGGCAGGTTAAGAGGCAGAGACCAACAGACACAAGACATAATTTTCCAGATGCTATTAAACACAAAGAGATACCTGTTGTGATTCCCTCAGTCACAGAGCATGAAAGCTGTGGGGACGCCTCAGTGGTGTCGTTATGTGTCTCGTATTCTTGACCTCTGATACTGGACATTGTGGGAGATAGGATACTGAAACAGGTATTCCCAGACGCTTGTGCTACAGAACAGTCTTGTTGTTCTTACAGGAAGAACCATTTCTGCTGTCTCCAGAGGAAAAAGAAAAAACAAGTAAGACTTAGATAGATTCAGGAATTGATGCAATGTTAAGTATTCCAAGTATTTTGGCATTTGAGATTTTTTTTCTTTCCCATTAGAAAAGACAGGAAGAAATGAGAAGTATTGCTTACTTCTTCAGATGTCCATTGCCCTGAAACTGTATCAGAATCAGAGAATTATGTTAATAGCAATTACAGAATTTGCTCTTTTCAAGACTACCATGTCTCACGGTATGAGATGAGAAAAAACGCAAAACACCCCACTACACTACCCATGAATTGATATTAATCTGAAAAAACTTGAATGTTGTCAGGACCATTCCTAGTAGCATAATTTCTCCAACCTTTGCAAATGGAGTTTAGTGAGGACTGTTTTGTCTAGCTGCTCTGCAGCTGTTAGTGTCCCAGAATTTACTCCCATGACAGAAGTTTATGCCCCCAAAATTTACTGCTGTCATTCATATATGACAACTGGCCTGGATGTGTGCCTGACCATGTGAAGATCTGAGTCATTTCATTACAATGAAATACATAACTGGTAGAAATGGCAATAAAATTTAAAAAAATACTTAAATACTTAGCAACACTTTTAGGTTTCTGATTAAGGTTTCTGTGTTCAGATGCTTTTGGCATTTTAGCAAGGGAATTGTAGCACAAATAAGAAGTAATTCAGTTTCTACTATGTTGTTTGCAGTTACATCTGGTCCTGGGGCTTATCATAGTTCTGTGAAACTATGAAGAGAATAATTCAGCATAATATTGTGTATGAACTTGTGACATAGGTGACTTTGATTTGTTATAAACCACTAGGATTTTATCTGATTTGCATTGCTTTGGCTGAGAAACAGTTAAATTATTAACTTGGCAGGCAAAATCAAGCTCTTTGCACAATCGCAACCAAAAATCACAATAGCATTTCTAGCTAAGAAGATTGTAGAAGAGAGAGGGAACAAGAAGGTGACTTAGATGATGTCTTTAGCCAAATTATTCTCCCAGAGAAGGAAAGGAACCACCATTACTGATATGTGTGATTCCAAGTGACAACAAAGTGTATTTTAAAAGTTTAAAACTTGAAAATACAGAGCTCAGAATCTATTAAAATTACCAGAGCAAGACAACCAATCCCAAATGAACCATAATTCATTTAATATAAAGGTATAAATAATTCTCTAGGGCAGATAATATTTGTTTATTATTATGCTGTGATAGTGGCATCACAGTTCACACAGATTTTCTGTGTTTGCAACAAGCACATTGTGTTTTGCTTCTCATTTTTGGTCTGTAACATAGCCAATGGCTGTTTCATTCCAGATACATGACATTCACAGTTGTTCTTTTTCTTATTTGTCCATGTGTGAAAGAAACAGACTATGGATGTTCTGTCTCCAAATGGTTACTCACAATATTCTTACTTTAGTGATCAAACATTGTCCTATTTTTGTGTTCTTGCAACTTCTGCTTCCTACAATAACGCAGTTTTGATGGTGATGGGATGGAGCTTAATTAAGAGCTTCTAATATTCATTGTGAATATATGGGGCTGAACAGGCAGTCTTCCACAACTTTTAATTTTTTATGTGTGAAACTCCTATTAACAATGAAGCATCTGTTCTCTTAAAGGGAACCATTTTTCACACATGTTGGCATTGGGAGCTCTTGTGATCAATTTATAGTGCAGGTCTAGATGTTCTGCTTGGTTCATGAGCCTTAATGGCACTTTGCAAACCTGCTGCTTTTCTTCCTGTAAATTATTTTATCTACACAAATATGTTGGTTTACATGTGAAATAATCAGGGTCTCTAAACCAAAGCAAGCCCCTTCTTTTGGCACAAATTGCTAGTCATATATTCCACTTATTCCCTGCTACAGTTATAAATGGTAAACAGCAGCCTTTTAAGAAATTCCCCTGTGGTGCAGCTAGCAGGAGATTGCTCAAATGTATAATAATCAAATCTGACCAGATGGTGATGAGGCTGGGTACTAAATGTTTTTTAAACTCTCCTGCTAGGTTTTCTCATTTAAAAGAACAGAAATCACACTTTAAGGCGTACATGATTTGAAAGACACCTTTCCATGAGGCAGAGAGCTTTGCCTATTCTTCCACATAGTGCAGCAGTTCACATTTTCAGGCAGCGTAGAGAAGGGTCATGACTTATTTAGGAAGTCAGCATGTTGCTCAAGGAGAGTACCAGCCTGATGGCTCTGGAGAAGAAAAGTTAGGGAACACATAAAAATTAGATATGGGAAGCAGATAGTAAGTACCCTATTTATGAGAGCTTCATCTTTATGCAGCTGCAAAATGTCACAGCTTGAGAGCAAAATACCATGGTTGGAGGAGGGAGACTCGAGGTCGGATTCAGCTCACAAATGGAAGGTGTACACTGAGGTGGTCTGTGGAGGTACCTGCAGGTGAGGCAGGGGTCTCTGCTCCAAGTGCAGTCACGAGGTGAAATCAGTACAGTCGGTGAAGATGAGAGAGAGCTCTTAACTTCATGAGCTGTGTGGGCAGGGACCTCCAGTGACTGCATTGACTAGAGCACAATCAGCAGAACATGGGAGCTTAAGTACCTGTTGCACATTGCAAACAGCTTCTGCCATTAAATGTGGGTTGTTAATTACTCAACTTCCTCTTAATCCCTCTTTCCTTATTAGTCTGTACAGGGGAAATTCTGATCATTTTGGGAACTGTGCAGTTCTCATACAAAAACTTCTTGCAAGCCAGGCCTGTCTCTGAACTGAGAGTCAAAAATTTGTCACTTCAGATCCTTCAGATGTCAGGTCTTGCCTACCATACTTGTATTACTTTGGGTCAGGCTCCATGGGATTTTTTTTAGTATCAGAAGTTAATCAGCCAGTTGAAATGCTATTGTTTATAGCAAACTTCAGTAAATTTCCTTCTACTGAGTATGAAATACTTTCAGTAACAGAACCCTTATGAACTTCTTTCTTTCTATCTATAGAATTGAAGGGTTTTAAAATAAATAAAATCTACTTACCTTAAGTTAGCACTTTCCAAGAACACAAATGTTATCTCTGAAGCATTTTTAAATTTTTTGGTTACTTTAGGTATTTTCATACAGCAGCAATCCAAACTGTAACAATGAAGCAAATGTAACAAAGAACAAGTAAGTGATTATTTTGTGTGAAAATCTATTGTATTTTGGCAGAGAGTTGTGTAAAATGGGATTCCTCATGATAAAATAATTAGCCAATCTGTATGTTGGACACCTATATCAATCTATAAATAAGAATTAGAGAAAGTGTGAGTTTTGGATGGTATTGTAGTTCATGCATCTTACATGTAATGAAGGATTTCACACTCCATTACAAGGATTTCAAAGCACAGATTGTTCTCATTTCCTGGTTTGTTTGTTCTCTTCAGTGTCTAATACTTACGGTTTGAGTCATTGATAACTGGAGTGTGAGGTCTGGCACTGGCAGCATAAATGAGGGTTGGGTCTTTTTAAGTTGATGGACATAGGGGTGCTCACATCTCTGAAAAACAAGCCTTTCCAGAAAGATAAATTACTGTGGTCACCTAGAACAAAAAAATTTTGACCACAGTCTTTACCCTGTATGGCACTTCCATATCTGGCCTGCCATTTCAGATTATTTTGTAACCTGACACTGGGTAGGATGCCATGTTTTAAGTTTCTATTTTATATGGGCAGCAACTAATATTCCAAAGGAGATTTTGCTTCTTCATGTGGCAACTTGGTTTTGACACTAGATTTTTCTTTTTTTTTTTTTTAAAAGCCCATGCCCTGTGCTTGCAAGGAATACTACTCTTAGTGACTGAAATATATTTAGTGCTAAAGGTCTTCATCTGTCTACTGATGACAGGCTGAAGCCTGATGTCCCATGAACCTAGTTCTGTGTCTCCTGGTGGTACTGTGGCTGTGGTGTGGTGTCTCCAGGCACCCTGTCTTCTGTCATTCCATCTCTTCCATGGGGTGTCCCCTCTTTCCTTTCTTTGATTTTATTCTATATTATTGATCATATTTTGCTGCCTCCATGCATTCCTTAAATGTGTTTGAGCTAAACACTTTATCTTAAGTCAAGGAAAAAATCCCCTCTAATTCTCTGAGCTCCTTTTAAAAAATATTCTTTATTCCCCAAATCAAACTGGAGGTTAATGACAAATAGAGGAATAACCTGATTTTGAACACTCTTGTTCCTTAAGTTGCTTTCATATGAAAGCTGTGGTACCTGTTGCTCAAGGTCTATTCAGCACAATATCTAGCAAGAGGTGCTGCTAGCAGAAGCTAGTTATTGATTCAACATTAGCTTTTGAAAAAGAAAAGCAAATTGCTTTCTGCAGTAGTGAGATCTGAGGAAACAACAAAGCAAGTGTTCAAAAAAGTCAAAGCACCTTGAAAGTGCAAAGCTTCATGTAAGGTTATGTATACTCCTGTACAGTAACTCTGTTCTTCCTACAGTAACCCCTAACTCCTCACCTTAACTTAGAAATGCAGTACCTGCATTTTCAAAGATGGTGGAAGAAATTGTTTAGACATGTAAGAAACTTCCTTTGCCAAAATGCCGACAAAGCCACTGGCCCTTTTGTGCTCCTCTGAAGAGCATTGGCAGAGGAGAGCACAGCTGAGTTATTGGCTTGGCAGGTGAATCATTAATTTCCAAATCAGCACGTTTTGTCTGACAGCTGCTGCCCTTCCCCAGAGGAAGAGAAGATGGCCTGGCTGGCAGCATGTGCTGCCAAAGCTCCTGGCATCCCTCTGGAGCTAGGCTGTCCATGGGTGCATGAGCCTGGAGCTGTGCCTTGGTCTGCATGTGGGTGTAACCTCCTTCTGCTGGCAGCACAGTCAGCTGAACATGAAGCCAGCACCCAGGCGAAGGGTGCTGGAAGATGCTGCAGCCTCACCGGCTGCCTGGGGCAGTCTGCAGTGCAGTGTGCCATGAGCAGGTCAGAGGGCTGGGCACGGCTTAGGTGCAGCTTTGTCTGTGCTATGTGCCTCAGCTATTGCCATCTGAAACCAGGACAGCTATTTTTTTTTTCTTTTTTTTTTCATCCAGAGAATTAAAGGACTGCTACAAGTGGAAGGGAAGGAAAGCAGTGCTGTGCTTGTGCCCTTCCTCCAGGGGTATGTGCAGATCTTACCCTTACAGTCTGTGGTGTCCTAACCCTATGCAGTGAAGCTTTATGCAGTGCTCCTCTACACACAAGCTGTATTTCCCTGTCTCCCCATCTTGTCACTCTGGAAGTTCTGATGTAATTTTTGTGAAATTAGAGATCCTTTTCTTGTGGCATGAATTTAGTTTATTATCCGCTGTATCTGTAGCAGTCAGGCTCTGGCCTTTGTTAAGAACAAAATCTTCAGTATCTCAACAGTTTATTCATCACAGATGTTTCACTTAAAAATAACTCCTTCTTCTTCAGAGTTGTCATTCCTGTGTTTTACATGCATTCAGAGCTGATCCTACCACAAATGCAATTCCCTAGTGTCAAAACTCTACTCTGGCAGTAATTTTCTTACCCTTTTTTAAAGTGCTGAGTACTGGAAGAAAGGCCTATGACCCTTCGGTTTCTTTTATTTTGTGGTTTTTTTTGGGGGTTTTTTTTCATCATTTAATGTCTGTTCTCTCCTTCTGTGCCATAATCTCATTTGTTCATTTTTATATTTCACGTGTTATGAAAATTGCACCAGCTGGTACATCTTCTGAAATGACATACACTAATTAAAGGACTTGCTGACCTACCAGCCACTGAATAATTACATCCTTAGGTGGGGGAATTGCACCAGACTAAAATGCTCTTCAAAGTGATATTCAGACAACTTTCTGAATACTTTTATGTCTGTTTGTGCACATACTTGATGTGAAAGATTGGTAACTAAGGCTTTAATTTAAAGTATAACCAGCTCTTCTGTAGTCCAGGGAAGAATGGAGTTACCAAATGAGAAATGCTTTTTCTGCCAGGGAGAAGTAACAAATAAAATGAAGCTGGGCACAGTCCTGAAACTGTTTCTGATGGAAAGAAGTGGTTGTCCTAACCTGTACGTCATCCATCTCTGCAATAGAAAGCGCAGTTTGAAAAATGGAGAACTGTTTGGAGGGTTTGCATAAGTATGTTTAATTAAACTGTTTGAAGCAAGAAAAGCTACTTAATGGCTTATTGTCAGCCAAGAAACAGAAAGACATATTAATGGCCTGCAAGTTAGGTGAGGATACTGTGGTAGTCATCAATGTTTCATGTACTTTTGCTAAAAACTAAAATGAGCAAAGCTGAAACGATTAACCAGAGCATTCAGGGGCAAGTGATGCCTAACAGGAGTTACTAGTTCAGCTGAGAACAGTGAACCAGGCAGGGCAGGACAGCTTAGGTTTGCCACTCAGGAGTGCAGGAGCCATTTTTGCATGAAAGGAAAGCAGTGAGCTGGCCTTAGTAATTGCATCCCCAAGATAGGACTGTAAAATTTTTATGTTGTGACATAATGTGTTTTTCTATGCATAGTGGATGAATTCCCTGGTTACCTACCATTTTGGTGTTTTTCTTTTCTCTTTTTGAAGTAATATGGTTTGTTAAGCCGGATGATTCATGTTAGATTAGCTTTTTGAGCATCAGAATGTTTTGTTGAGTTTTTCCAGCATTATAGATGAGCTTTTTAATCAATGTCTCATTAGCAACTCTTTCAAATTTGAACCCTTTCCTTCCATTATGTTCCTGGCAGAAACGTTGCAGTTACATTAATCCAGTTTTTATACTTCAAATTTTGGGATGAAACCAGCACTAGGTACATAAATGATTATTTTGCATTATTTCATGCCAAGGACTTTTTTGCAGAGCCACAAGAAATCAACTTCTAAACCAATGAAAAGAAACAAAATAAAATCCTGTTCCACTATCCTCAGATAATTGTCAGGACTCTGTCAAAATAGTTCAGAACCCCGTGCAGTGCTACTGGCTTGGGAATGAGGATCTGGGTGCTGGGGTGATTTATCCTGGAGAAAAGGAGGCTCAGGGGAACTTTATTGGTCTCTACCACTACTCAAGAGATTGTTGTAGCCAGGTGGTGATTGGTCTCTTCTTCTGGGTAACAAGTGATAGGATGAGAGGACCTCATCCTATCATGAGAGGCCTCAAGTTGCACCAGGGGAGGTTTAGGTTGGATATGAGGACAGAAGTATTCACCTAAAGGGTTGTTGAGCATTGGAATGGGCTGTTCAGGGAAGTGGTGAAATCATCATCGCTGGAGGTAGATGTGGTGTTTGGGGACATAATTTCATGGTGGACATGGCAGTGCTCGGTGAAAAGTCTTAAATGTCTTAAAGGTCTTTTCCAGCCAAAAAAGTTCTATGATTCCATAATTTTATCATGTATCTTAAGGTCCTGGGAATCAACCTAGTGTTCCTCAGTGATACAAAGTAAGGGACTGTTTTGTCGGTGGTCATATGCTTGGAAAGGCACTTATGTTCCTAGTCCTACAAATAAACTTCCAGTGCTTTGCAAAACCTTTGAATAAGATTCACTTAGCTCAGTGAGGAGCTGTGGCAGAATTCAACCCCAAGGCCAGCAGCTGCACCAGAGGGATCTCAAATGGTGAGGACTGTGGTTCCAGGTGAGAAATCATGCTTTGCAGCTGCTGTCTGTTAAACTTGTCATTGTGAAGATGAAAATAACCTGTAGTTTTGGGGCTACAGAATAGGCTGAAATGCAAAGTGTCATCACCAACTGATGAACACAGGGAAGAAGGAGGAGGGAAAGGCATAGTCAAGGTGGGAGAAATTATATGGGATTAATAACTCTATTTTTCATATCTGTTTCTGGAAGTGAGTGCCCAAGGGGTCTTGCCTGAAAGAGCTTTCTGGAAAACAGTACTTTTCAAGGGTGAGTCTGCTGAGGGAACTGGGCAGAGGCTGGAAATGTAAATACAAGGCCGATACTCTGCTTTGGGCACTGATGTATCAAATGAAGGTCACTGTTTAAGTCCATTTCACAGAGACTGAGATTTTAAGCACTGATGCTGCTTCAGTTCTAAAAGAAAAGTAGAAATGTGGAGTCCTTGTCTGAAGAGAATGAGGCTGGGAATCTTGGCTATCTGTAAGCATTTTCAGATTTCAGTACCTGACATGACATGAAGCAATCTGTCAGTGGAAAGTCACTCAATTTTCTAAGCTTCTGGCAGATTTCTATAAAACTGAGCAAGGTGCCAGGAAGTATTTGGATTCCAGCTAACTTGCAAAGTCTGATGAATGTGCATTTTAACAATAAATCTATCCCAAGAGCTTTTGTTGTGGCTTTAGTTTTTGTATGGATTTAAGATGCAGCCAGATAAATAGTTTATGGTAGTAAAGTTAAACATGTTTCTTGGGAAAGTTTCACCAGACATCACTCGAGCAGTCTTATTTTAGCAAAGTTTATGAAAATAGTAAGAGATCATCAAACATTGAATAATTTCAATGAACTAGTAATTGAGAAACCTTTCTGAGATCGGAGTATAGGCCCAACTTCGCTCTTATGAGATTCTTCACGCAGGAAAAAATATTTAGTACAGTTTAGAGAGCAGCCTGATTTAAATACCTCTTATTCATTTAACAGTATAATTTGGAACCAGCCGGGACTCAGTATTTTCTGAAGGAAACTTTCTTTGAGCAAAAGTTTTGCTTTGATCAGTGAAAGCTCAGAGAGGAGGTAATTATCAGTTGAGTCTGCTTTTAACCATCTTTGGAAACTGGAAAAGACTTTTTTTGTCCTTAATTAGTTGCGTTGCTGCTGAGGGGTGTGGAGATGGGGGGAAAAAAGATTTTTTCTTTAGTTATTTTTGAGAGGGGAAAAGCTGAGGAGTTAAGGGCTTATAGGGAAAGGCAACTGGGCATAGATATGCAGGTTTCAGGAGATCTTTCTGCCATAGTGCACACAAAAACACTTTAAAAAAGAAAAGGCAGAAGCTACTCTTAGGCAGAGGGTACATTTTTGGTATCCAGGATTGAGGAAAAAAGACGTAAATACTGCTTTTATTGAAAAATTTAAATTGGGATTACCTAAAAAAAAAGAAAGAAGTACTTGCTGTGGCAGACAGAGGAACATGTTTTATATAACCTGTAAACCAGCAGCTGTCAATGACCACTTACAAAAGTCCTGGTGTATCTTTTAGGAATACATATAGATGTTTCAGAGAGAATATTTATTTTTTGTGACACTGACTTGGGGAAGGACCTTTAACAAGGTCAAAAGACTAGAAGGTCTATGCTTTTACACCGAGGTATTTATTATCATAGAGCCCTGATAGTACCTGAAAGCCTCAGTGTCTATGCCCTGGTCCATCTCTACATCATTACTTTTGTCTGCAGTATCCTATAATAAAAAAATATATTGTAATATAATTATGTGTTATAAATGAAACTAAACCATAATGAACAGTAGTTTAAACAAAGTTTTCCATGCTTGTGCCTGAAAATAAGTGTAGGAATTTCATCATCTACTATGTCTTTTAGGAATATGCAAATAGTGTTCTCTATTGGTTTAAGTCAACTTGGGTTGAGCATGGAGCCATTCTGAGGGGAAATTTTGACTCTTCTAATGTTGAAGATGTGGTTAAAATTATTTAGTAATCTTTGTGAAGCTACAATTCATGCATTTAAAGTAATCTCTTTACAGCTATATGAAAAAGCAATATGAATTTGAAAACACATTAATCATTGCAGTTTGTAATGAATAATCCATTTGTTTGTTTCTGCACATTATCTGATAATATATGGCAAAGCATGTTTTCCCTCTTCAGTTTGCACATTGCAGCTTTTATGAAACGTATTATGTGTGGAACTTAGTTGGAATTTTTTGTTTGCTTTGCCTTTTTTCTTTTCAGTGCACTTTTCATGTCTGGGAGGGTAGCCAGCACCTTTCCCTTTCTTCCAGCATTCCTACCCTTTAACAGCTGTCTTCTTCAAATATTTCAGCTAAATTTTGCAAACATGTAGAAGCCTGAAAGGTAATTAAACTCTCAAAGCTTTGTGAAAATGTGTAGCCAGTGGAGGAGGAAGTCTGTTGAAGTGGCTCAGCTGAGGGATCTGTTGAGTACTCACGTCACAGGATTCCAGGAAATTCTGGGTGGAAAGATCTGATGAGGGGCACAGAGAAGGAATGTACAGTACACTGCTTTAGGTACCAAGAGCAGTGATGCTTAACTGTATCTACAATCTGCCTTATCCAAGCCACGCTATGAGTTCCTGTCACATCATATCATAAAACTAAGATGTGGTCAACGTATGCCTTAAAGGACCAAGTTTCCAGTGTAAAACTTGGAACTTATTTTCTCCCAGCATAGATAGCCTCTGAGATATAAAATTATGCAACATCTAAATCCATAGGAAACCGGGCTCCTTCAGTGTCAGTACCTGTGGAAAAACATGCTTTCCCTCTCTCCCCTTTTCTTATTTTAAAAATTGCATTTGAAAAAAGACTAAAGCATGGTCTGGAATGCAAGACTCATCTTCTGGATGCACACAGCCATCTGCAGAGTTCTGCTGTACCACTAATTGAAATGAATGTAAAATTTTCTTATGCTATGTATTTTATATTTCACCAGTAGTCCTCCAGTAAATCAAAATATTCCTGTTAAAGAGGAAAAGGTATCACATTTATGCTGCTCTTTTGCTGCTGTAATAAAATAGAATTGCATCAAGAGGGTCTGAGGATAGAAAGTGTTAGAGAAACATTCTGTCACACTCCTCAGGTTTCTTGCTAGTCCTGATCCTCAGCTGTGAGCCATTCTGGTGTGTAGCAGCTGAGGTGTGGGCTGTTCATGCTGTCAGGTAGGTCTCTGAGTAATTTCCATCAGGGGAGTTATTTATAAGATGGACTTGAAAAGTCCAAGCTCATGAAGGTGGAATTTTTGTAAAATATGTAATTAAAATACCAACAAAACCAGATCTGTCTTGTGCTTGCCAAATACTCTATTTTTGTTGTATGACAAGCATTTTTTGTGTTGACAATATGCCTACAGGAGAAAGCAATATTTCCTATAACTTCAGGAAAAGATAAATCATAGTTTGCTCTTTGTCACATTAAATAAAAACTGATAAGCTAATAACCTAATGGGCTTTTCTATTAATACTTGGTTAAATAAAGCACTAGCAAAGAAATATTTGTCCTTTGAGTATAAAACCCATTCCAACAGACGAAATGATACAACTCTATAACAAATAAATCTTTCTCACAAATAAGTGTGTCTTTTCCTCAAAAATACCCGTATTTAAGTATTCAATTATCCCTCCCCTGCCCCCCCACTGCATCAGGAGGAAAACAACTCTACCAAACTTGGGGACTTTATTACATAGATAAATGGGTAGTATATTAAAGAAGACAAATAGTAGCTTGTTTCAGTTTGACTACTGAAATATTTAGATCCAGGTAAATGTAAAATAAATATGTTTGCTTCTTTTTCCTTCTGACTGAAACAGATGAGAAAAAAAGAATAAAAAAAATTCCTGTGGAAAAAATTATTTTTTTCTACAAAAGAAATTACAGTTTTATATTCTTGACCAACTGAACTTTTCAGTTTACAATGATACTTTTAGGGTGCTGTGGTGTATTGTATCCTTTTTTTTTATGAAGCAGTGCAATATATTGCTTTCTGGTGACTGTTCCACAGAGGGAAAAAATAACTTGTTATTGCTTCAGATAACTGAGTTCTCTTGAAGTGAAGTAGTAGTAGAGGTCAGTGATTTTGCCACAAAAACACTGGGCTCCAATTCCTCAACAAATATTGGGTGAGTGAGGTTTTTTCACTATTGAGCCTGTTTGAAAAACAGATTTCAACAGGCCTCAGATTATCAACTCATATTTTCAGAAATTTATTCATTCCCCTAAACTAATTTCTATCAGTCCCTACAACAAATAGTTATGAGACCTTGAACTAATTTTCTGACATCTGAAGAGTAATGATTTAAAACAGAATTTTCATGTTCTGAGTGTCTCTTGAATTGGTCTCCTTGAAACTTAAAAAATCCATGCTTATCTTCTCTTGTTGTTCTTGAAACACTAAAACTAATATTTCTTCAGAAATGACAAGAGTTTTTATAGCCTAGTGGGTTTTTTTTGTTTGTTTGGGTTTTTTTTTTTACATTTTCCAGGACATTTATCATTAAAAAATATTTTATATTCCAAGAACTTAGTTATGATTAATTTCAGTTGCAAGACTGAGCATACAGTACTTCCACAGCCAGATTTCAAGTGTCTAAAAAATGAGCCTTAAAATCTAAGGAACACAGTTATCAACCAAACATTTTTATGAAATTATTTATCTGGCATCTCTAGTAGGCATTTGGGTAGAAGGGAGTTATCTAGGACATCATTTTACTCCCTTAACCTGTTTTTGCTTTTCATTCAATACATCTTCCATCTCCTACAATACGTGACAGGTTTCCTAGAAACAAAAGAGTATTATACAACCTGAATTAGTCTTGTTGCCCATAGGGAATCCTTTAGAAAAATAGTATAGGAGTATTTATTGTCGCTACTGGGGCCAAATAAGGGGGTCTTGACTTGACTCGAGAACTTCTTAATGGACTGTTTTTATTAGATCTCCTTGGCTGTACCTCTTGGAGTCCTTGTGAGGTAAAATTCCTGTAGTCTCTGGAGAAATACATGACAGAGAAGATGTACTATAAAGGTGGATTGTGCAGAAGAAGGAACTGATGAGGTTCACGGACGACCTAGTCTTAGTAACACTCTGCAAACTTTTTTTATTTCTTGGGGAGAACCCAGAATATGAACATTTGGATGAATTTTTGCATGAGAAGAAAAATGCCTGTCCTTGATGTAAAGGTGAGTTTTCCTTTCACTGTGTTACAACGCCTTTGCCCCAGGAGGAAGGCTCTGATGGTTCTCAGTAGAATGGCTAGAAAATGTTACATCAGGAAGTGTTTTGCTCTGTGGAAAAGTTGAGTAATTTTAAACTGAAATAAAAACAACAGAAGGACTGGAGAATGCTGAAGTCAATGGTTAGTATTAGTGAAATTATAAATAACCAAAATGTGGGTCTTATCCACTGTCAATCAACTTTAAATAGAGGCAGTACTATCACTGAAATCTATTGTATTAATAGAAGAATGTTAAAGCGGTTAACATAAATAAATTTCAATCAGTTTCAAATAATTTTCGTGCTTATCAGAAATAAATATCTTTTCTTTTTCAAAACAGCTATAGCAGTCTGAGATATTTAGAGAGAAAAGTCCTCCTATAGAGCTTCTGATATTTTCTCCATCTTTTAGAGGGGCAAAATCCAAATAAAACAAGTTTGGAAGAAAGGTTTGGGCTATCACTGTTAAGGATGAAAGTGAAACTTCAGTCCTGCAAATATGTGGGCTCATTTGCCTTGAACTCATGTGCAGATCAATTTATTTATCTGAGGAAAGCTGTACTTTTTTTGCAGAATCAAGGCCTACATCTGCAAAATACATTTTGTTTTTGTGCAATGGAGTTCCATATGAACTCATGAGTGTTGGTTACCTTGTGGCAGAGTACAAAGAGTTTTCCCCTCATGTGAATTCCCATTAAAAAAAATCCTATCTACTCAACTTCCTAGTTTTAGGTATCTGTGCAGAAATAAGGAAATAAGGTAGAAAAATAAACACGGGCTCTAAACCCAGAAATGTTTTCTTATGCTCCTGCCATGGCCATTTTTTCTCTCAAATCTAAAATATATTTTGGAAGAAGATGCAATCTGAGCAGAAAAGATTTTGAAGACATATATATCTATATATATATATATATATATAGTCTTGATTCACAGTGGTACAGTCAAACCTTTGAATGGTTCATTCTCCTAAGCAAAATACTTACTAACCCTCCACATACAGCTCCAGAGAGTCACTAACCTCACCCTGAAAACTTTGGTAGCCTGGTGGGTATAACAATACTGAGGGTGTGAACGGTAGAAGTACATATGTATGCACTTGCATAAACCTGCAATATTAGTACATATGTAAGTTAGGAAGTACATATATAGTACATATATAAAGCTTCTCATTTTCTTAAATTACAGCAGCTATTTGGAAGGGTTTGTCAAACTCTTTGAGGATCGGAAAAAGAAAAACTATCGCAAACAAAGCCTGCAGTGAGAAGAGAATAGTTCTCTTTCTGATATGTCTCCTTTTGAATTTTCTTGTCTATCCTTTAGCAGTTAAGCTGCTCATTAAGAATTTAATCTTGAAGAGTGACTTGCTGTCTGTCTCCATATAATTAGATTTAGAAGATGGTGCTCAAAACCTTCCACTGTACCTCTCAAACAACCTGGTCTGACACAATAAATAGTGATCACCTAGGTCTTTTCAAAGATACAGATAAAATCACTTACTGGAAATTTTCAAAACATTGGTCAGTTAACTGACAATAATAATGGAAGTTTGACTATTTTAAGCATTTAGGCTGCAGGCACTTTTCCACTGTCATTTTCTCCCACAGCCCAAATACAGGAATTAGGGAACCCTTCCTATTCAGCTGGGTGTGAGTGAGGCTTCTGGGCCCCACAAACTTTTGTGATGGTTGTGCAACATTTCTTGGATATTCTGCCCTGGGCAGAAATTTCCCAGAAGGATCAACCAGGGTGCTGGTAACTGACACTACCAACTATAGAAGGTATGAGGAAGACAGATGGGACTGTGCAGCTGCTTGGTAGGCAGATGTTTCTGCTACAGACAGGGCAGTCAATGGGAGAAGTCTGGGTTAATGGCACAAAAGGAATGACAAATTGGATTGTGTCTCAACAAGAATGTCATTCAGACTCTTCACAGTCAACACAAAATTCTTCTTACAGTTATTAAGACACTGGTAACATTCTCCATGCATACCTCAAAAGCAGAGTTTATGATGAAAAATTCATCAGTTTGATTTTCTGTGAATGCAGGGCTGCCACCTACAGCTCTACTATTCTACAGGAATAGTCATCAGTCTGTTTTTCTGTGAACATGCAGCTTCTCTGTGGGCACCTCGGGATGGTAACTCAACTGATTCCTCCAGTCTCAGAGTTCTTCCACTCATTTCAGAAATGGAAATACTTTCTGTACATGCTTTCCTCTTCCCTTAATGACTGATGGAGAGGCAGGTCTTTAAAGGAACTCCTCCCTGGTGATCCCAACCAGGATCGACCTTTCTGGGACCTTCAGCTTGCTGTGAGGCTTTATACCCATTGTTCACATAGGTACCTAGTATAGCATGCCAGGGCCCTTATGGGCCACCTCCATAAGGGACTGACAGCTGTAATAGAGGTGTATGGGATATCCACAGCCATGGATGTTACAGTGGTGATACTGAAACGTGTATCAGACAATGAGGCCCGTGGAAAAGAAATCTATATGGACCGACTCTTGATAGATGTTTCAGAGATGTTTATTTCTCCAGCAGCATGGCCGGGGCTCTGCCGAGGAACTGCTCAGTCACGGGACCCGAGGGGCCTTGCCCACGCAGGGGAACACAAAACAATCAATGGGGAACAAAGGTGACCAGGGGCAGGGAAACCCCGTGCCTCCCCCCAGGGCCCCTCTCCCAGGGCTACATGGTGGGTGGGGGGGGGAAGACCCCAACATTTCACCCGTTTATTTTTAACAAAAAGAGATTTAAAACTTAACATTGAAAACAACTGGATAAACATGAGATAACAAGGACAGTTTCAAAACAAAACAAGCCACCCTCCTGAGTCTTTAAATGTCCAAACAGATTCTCTGGAACATCTTAAGGCTGACAGAAGGGAGACAGGACTCTCCGAGCATGCTTTGTGGGGAAACTGAGGCAGGAGAGGGTTTCTTCCATTTGTACCTGTTGGAAAGCTAAACAATTAATTTCTTCCCTCCCCCTCTTCATCCCCCACTTGGCATTGGAAAAGGATTTTTGGGGAAACAATTGGCAAAGGCATGGTTTTGTGAAGGAAACCATGGGTGAAAAAACGGATTGGGAATACACTGGGGGTAATAGGATAAAAGGGAAAGGTGGGATTAGGAAAGGGAGACTGTAGGGGGGGCTTATAATGGAGATATTGTCTAACATGACTACGATTTTTTGCATATATACTGCCTTTTACAGAAACACTGTCAGACCCAGTGACCTCTGCTGCTTGTAACACTCTTCTACCTCACACAATTTTGAATTCCACCACCTCTCCATCTCCCAAGCTTGGGATGCATTTTTCAGGGTTATTCTTTTTAATAGCAGTTCTATGAACAAATATGTCTTCTTGGTTGTCACATCTTGTTATAAACCACAATTTTGTTTAACATTATACCATTTTACTATTCCTTAAACCCTTGCTATGATGATTTTTTTCTTTTTTCAAGTGGTTGCTGTTTTCTGTCTCGCTGTGTTTTTGCTTTCGCTTTCACTTGCTTCCATATTGGAACTGCCAGGGCTGCCAGTGCTGCCGGAGCTGCTCGTGCCTGCGCGCTTCCCGGGGTTCACTCGGGGCCGTGTGGGCCAGGCTGGGCTGCGCTGCTCAGCTCCCCACGCGCCGTCTCCTCTGCTCTCAGCTGCGCTGCCGCTGCCTGGCGCCGCACCCGTGTCTCAGCCGGGCCCCCGTGCGACGAACCCCCCAGGCCCTGCTCCAGCGTGCATTTCGGCTCGGTGCGGCTCTGCTCCACCACTATCCGCTGCCCATGTGCCGCTCCTCTCACAGGGCTCGCTCCACCACGCGCTGTGCGGGGCCGGGCGGGCACCGCCGGGTCCCGCCGCTCCCGCCGCGCCTCGCTCCGCCACCGACACTGCGGCTCGCGTGGCTCCGCCCGCATGGGAGAACTGCCTCGCTGCTGCTCGCAGAGGGCTCAGTCCACGTGGCCTGGGTCGCACGGTCCCTGCGCCAGGCTTCCCTTCGCCAAGACACAGCTGACATTGCTCAACAGTCTTGGTAATTAAATAATATTCACAAAAATATTCTTCCATCGGCGTATATTTTGACTCAGAAATTAACTGAGTCCAAGCGGTCTTCCAAAAGTCTTTGGTAAGAATCAGATCCCAAGAAACACAGAAAAAGTTCTTAAACAACCATGCCAGGAAGTGTTACAGCTCCTTTCGAGCTTGAATTAAGCTAAAATTTACAAATCGTTGTTCAAGAATCTTTTCAAGTTTAAGATAAATGTATGCAGCTCTGAGAGCCAAGAGTCTTTCCACGGTTCCTCCATAGTTTAGAGACAGAACAGCAAAACAAAAACAAGAAGAGAAATCCAGAATTTACTCACAAATCAGTCAGTGGACTTAGGGATTGGGGATTGTTCTGCCCACATTACCCACCATTTGTTACAGCGGGGATACTGCAACATGTGTATCAGAAAACAAGGCCCGTGGAAAAGAAATCTATATGGACCGATTCTTGATAGATGTTTCAGAGATGTTTATTTCTCCAGCCACATGGCCGGGGCTCTGCCGAGGAACTGCTCAATCACGGGACCCGAGAGTCCTTGCCCACGCAGGGGAACACAAAACAACCAATGGGAACGAGGCTGAGCAGGGACAGGGAAACACCGTGCCTCCCCCTAGGGCCCCTCTCCCAGGGCTACATGGCAGGGGAGGAGACCCCAACACATGGAGACCAGCTGGAATACACTAAAGACTCCCAAATGGTCTCTCGAGTGTGTGTGTGGGTAAACCAAGCTCTGAAATCCTCAAACACCTGACAGGACTGGACATATTTTTGGGATCTCTCTCACCTGAAGTTTCTTAGCTGGCTGCCTAGATATCTAAGCAGTTTCTGGGATGTTTCAGTGTTGGCTGTTGCAGTATGACATGACACCTTTGTTACGCAGCTCTGAATACATGTAACTTGAACAGAATGCAGGAGCGCTGTGATTGCTGTCATTTATTTTACCTTTGAGATGTATTATATCTTCCTGCCCCTGATGATGTACTAAAGGAATTTTCTTTTTCTTTCTTTTATTTTTTTGCTTGCCTACACTGATTTAAAAATTAGATTTCTTAAATGAAGTTAAACACATCTTTATGATATGCTTTTTAAAGAATTGGTAGTAGTCCACCTGTAAGGGCTGAGATTAGCACAACCATTTGTTACATAGCACCTGGTCATCTTCCTCTGTCGGGTCTGACTCTCTGGTTTTCTGTCAAGAAATTGTCCTCCCTTATTCCTTGACCATTTTTATTGCTCAGAATACTCTCAATTTTTCTGAATAATTTTCTGCCTAGAAGTTTGCAATATCATGCAGTCAAACACTGGTATATGTTATAACTTTTCAGGCTCTTGGGTTAATTTTCCTAGTTGTCAGCATCCTTTGACTTCCAGAATCTTTCAACTACTGCATCCACCTTCTCTCCACCAACCTTAAGTGATGTAGAGTAGGTGTTGTTTCAGTCCTTTAATGAGGTTGCTCTATCTGCTACAGAGAAGAATAGGTCTGGCTGGTGAGGGCTTATTCTAAGAGTTGGTGTTAAGAATATATTTATAAGAAAAATAATCAGTTGTGGGATGAATAGTCCTTATGCAAATGGTGATCTTCTGGTCCTGGCCTTAGAAGTACTCCAAAGTACTACTGACTACAAGTCCCAAAGGGGGAACAACTCAGAACAACCTACCTGAGGAGTCTCTCAAATATGTTCCTGCAAACACTTTTCTCTGATGAACTGGTCTTTCCCAAGGAAAGTACTCAAAGAGCATTTTCATCAAGGAATTCCCAACTGGCCTAGTATTCAGAGCAATGCAACACTCATGCTCAGATAGAACGAGCATTCAGGGAAGAGAGATGTTCTCATTAGATTTCACTAGCACTGTGTGATATTACCAGATTTCCATATCTGAGCTGACAGAGATGATTTAGAGAGCAAATAAACTATTAACATAATAAGATTAGACATACCATGGTGCAATTAGAATTTTCTCTGTCAGACCATTTTTCATTAACAGAACTTATTCAGAATATACTGTCTGCTTCCTGCTTCTCCTAGACTAATTAGTTATATGTATGAATGCTTGGATTGCTTAATTATTTTCACTATTCACCATTAACACCTTGCTGAACTGGGCCATAGTGTCACTCAGAAAGAGGCTGTGGAATTGACCTGGGTCCAGCAGAGTTGGCCAGACATCCACCAGGCTGAAATGATGGTAAGTCTAGGGAAGACCTTAGAATACAGAAACGATACATGGAAGGAGTTAATTGATTTACTGTGAGAAGAGGAAGATATCAGCAAAGTGCTGCTTGGCGACAGATCTTGCTGCTTACAAACAGAACTGAGAAAATGAATCCCAGATAAAGGAGGAAAGTTACTGAGATCTGGGAGAAGGAAAAGATGAGAGACAGGAGAGGAGCCCTTTCATTATTTTTTTCTTTTTAATAGCAAAATGTTATGCTCTTGTCGTAATCTTCTGATGTGATAATTCAAAGATCTCCACAGGCTTTGGCTTTCTAAGCCTTTTAATTAAACTTGATCTAGTAGACTTCTTGCTTTGGTTGGAAAAAAAAAGTAAATTTGAAGTCTGTTTGGGGAAAGAACCTCAAACAACCACACCTTCAGAGATGTCAATTGAAATGTTTGTTAACCTTCCCTTTAGAAAAAGGCAATTTGGGAATGAAAAATACCATTTCAAAACAAAAATAAAAGTTGACATTAAATGAAATGTCAAAACAGAGTGAGTCAACATTTCTAAAATATCTCCTTTTCTCAACAGTCTTCCACTGAAGCTATTTTCCAAATGTGGAATGAGGGCAATTTTCAGCTCCTTCCATCCAGACTGACATCATGCTACATTTATTTTATGACCCAGTATTTTCCAACACTTTTGGCCAGCACTAGTCTTGTTTTTCTGTGAGGGAGGCTTACAAAATCACTCCTCCCAATGCTTTGGTATAGTTCTACCTCCATGAGAAGCTGCTTTCTGAAGCATGCCAAGAAAACAGAAACTCAGCACAGGGTGAAGAAGCACAGTGCCCTCAGTAGACAATGCAGCTGTCTAGTTTGGATGAGCACACTGGAAAAGGATTGTGTTGCAATATCACCAAAATGGATAATTTCTAGTCTAACAACAACAACAAAGAGTATGTTTTTCTGTTTAGCTGTGATGAAAATGCTGATATCATCTTTCATCTTAATGAATAAGGATTCAGCTATGCACTGTTATCCCTTCTAATTTCCCCTCTGGCCTTTTGACCTTTCCAGTAAAAAAAACAACTGGCAGTTCCTTATTGAATTAGAAGGAAAACAACAGTGTGGCAATGCACTTCTGGTCCCACCTGCATGTTTTTTGGATACAAAAAAAAGAGACAAAAAGGTGACTAAGTAACTTTGCATCTTCTAATACACACCATTAAAGGCAGAATCATGAATTCCTTCAGTTTATTTAATCATAATTCAGTTGTATCAGGCTTTTTCTCATAAATAAAACCTGAACTCTTGATAATCTGGTATGATAAAAGTTCTTAACTTCTTGGTTAATTACCAGACAGACAAATCAGGACCTGTTCAGATTATTTCACGAGTTAGAATTTCAGGTTTAAAAATATCTTCTTGGGCTTAATGTATCATTCAGAGAAACTAGGTCCTCTTCATAATTCTGATAGCTGCACTGATATAAAAGAAATAATAATGAATTTCAGTGAATTTGAAGATTGAAGAAATTTTCCCATTGTATGCTTAGTAACAGGGAATACTCTGTTCTGTTGTATTCTACATTCAATATATCTCTCAATTATATCTAATAAATGGATAAAATGTATAGAGTTTTTTTGTAATATAAAAGGATAGATTAATAGAAAACTTAAATGTGGCGCAAACGGGCAGAGTTAAAATTTCATCAAGCAGTTTTATTCAATATATGATTGCTCAAGGTCTTTGGGCATGGATATATTCTTTTAGCATACCATTGAAATTACATTTAGTGCTAAATTAGAAATGACAGTTTGAGATATTGTTCACATTGCTTTTCTGTTGTCACTTCAACAGCTGCAGGAGAAGATGTTCTTACTTTTTAAACCTGACATTTCAGCTCTAATTAGGAATGGTTGTGCTGTTAGTTTGTTCACAGCCCTTCTACAGGTAAGTTGCATGAAGCTTATGGAGTCTTTTCCTTCAAATACTTTAGTGGGTTGGTGGTTTCATTGCAAGAATTTGTAAACTGTGAGCTAAGTGTTAAGCTCATTTGTAGTGATTTCCTCCATATTTTTTTCAAAATCTCTTCATTTCTAATCATTTCGTGCCATGGTTTAGTTGATGAGGTGGTGTTAGGTCACAGGTTGGACTTGATATCAAAGGTCTTTTCCAACCTAGTTAACACTGTGATGTCATTGGACTAGAATATTGGATGTTCCACCCTTAAATATTCTGTTATTAGAGATGCACTAAACAAATGATAAGCAGATATTTTTAATGCAACTTTTAAAATGAGATCAGTAAATCAAAGTGAGTTTTTCACACGTGAGATTTGTTTGCAGTGGTCACCTCAATCCATAAAATATTTTTTTATAATATATAGCACATTTATTATTTTATACAATTTATGGGTATACCATTAATTTATTAGAAAGCAAAGGAATGAGAGGCAAACTACACAGAAATCCTCCTTATTGAAAGGTTTTCTTGTCATATTCTTGGTTTAACTATCAATTGTCTGAAATTCACATTTATTTATTTATTTATTTATTTTAATGCTAGCATATCCTTAAAGAATAAAATATATATAATATACTTTTCTAATTTTCTTTATCTTGCAGCAGGGATTGTATTATCTCACATGAGTTGTAAAACAACATAATTATAATTTCTACATAGTTAGAAATTTTGTCTGGTCATTGAGCTGATTATCAGTAGCATATACTTACAAGTAAAAACTACTGTAAAGGTTTTGGGTAGTTCAGTATAAAATATAACCATTCCAATGTGAAACTGTAGTCTAAATGGAGACAGTGAAAGATTTTTGAATTGGGTCAAGATTTTACCTGAAAAATGTGTTTGTAACGTGCTACTCCTGCCCTAGGCCTGTAGTCAGTCAGAATGATGAAACTTTGTGGAAGAATTTGTCTTCTTTGAGGAAAGTAATACTTGTATACCTTTCTGTATTTATAGTTCAGGTATCTGAACTGTCCTGAGAAAGGTGTTGTCTACTTCTAATTTTTTGACAATTTCTTTCCAGAAGGAAATAATTTATCTAGAATGTGTCTTGCAAGAAGCTATATTCTTGTTTTTCCCTGACAAATCTCCCTTAAACTACTTAATCTTGTTTGTCCGTGGTTATTAAATTCCTCTGTTAAGAAACTAGTTGTTCAAAAAACACCAAAAGAACCTTTGCTTCCTCATTTTAAAATTTCAAAAGAAAACTTTTATCCAGAGAATAAGTGTTTTGTGCTTTCATCTTTGTGGTTTTGTTTATTTTTTTTTTCTGTCACTATTAGTCTTGCCCAACTGCAATTCTGTCATGAAAGTTAATTGCCCACATGTTCCTCTGAAATCGAAATTCAACAGATTTAGGCTTTACAGAGTCACCTTTAAAAGTTTGTGTAGTGGCACTATTTCCAAATACCCTGGTTAATTTTCAGTATTGGAAATAGGAACAATAAGAATCATATTAAGAAGCCATTCTGGGACATGCAGAATACATACACTTCTAGGAGCAGTGCACCCATTATTCTTTGGATGGGGACAGGTATTTGTCTCGTGAAATTATTGTCTCTTGCTGACTTCCAGCAGAGGATCTCCATGCGGAATGCATGCAGTGTGCAGGTTCTGCACTTGGAAATGGCAGGAAACAGTCCAAAACCCTTTCATTCTTGCTCTGTTTCAGGACTAAGGTTTTATAGTAGAGGCTCTCTGCAATTCTTTTTCTCCCCTTTGGAAATAGCTGACACTTGTTATCTATTCAGTAACAAATTGGGGTTTTTTGCTGATTTCTATACCTCAGCCAGTTTCACTGAGTATAGATTTCAAATGTGGGAGGAAGAAACCCTCTTATTTCAAATCTTTTGAAATCTAGAGAACAGCACTGTAGCTACAAATCTTCACTAGCTACAGCATATCCCTCTTCTTACAGAAATAACCTTCATCAGCACAAACTAAAAAGAGCAAGTTAGGTTCATAGAGCAGTATGTGTGGGAAGTGTCTCATAGACTTTTCTCATGTTAAAGATCCAGAGGCTTGCATTTGACATACTGCTGCAATTAAAATTGTTACCACTCTAGGACTTTTCAGTGGTAGGAAATTGTATCAGCCCAGCTTCAGGCAGTAAAGCTAAGGAACTCCAGAGTAACACTTCAGATATCCAGAAACAGTGGTAGGGGCACACTAACACTTTCTGATAAATGTACAGCTTCTAAATGTTTATGACATTAGGCTGGAAAAGTATCAGAAAGAAAACTTTGCATCAGAAAAATCATTCTGGCCTTAAAAAACAATGAGACTATATTAATATGAAGAAGCAAAGACAAATATTGAGGAAATGGAAAGTATTAATACCAAAGAAATCCTCTTTATTTATGGTAGATTAGTATTGCATCAAATTGGGTAAGTGAAGAACACACTCATGAAGGACACAAATGAGTCTTAGCTTCAAGTCAAGAATGCTACTCCAGTTTGATTGTTTTTGCTAGTCAAACCAATTCCTAGTGCTGCCACAGGTAAATCTTATCAATAATACTTTATGTACATACCCCTCTAAACAAACCTCATTGAGAAAACAACGTTGTTTCTTTTTAGGCAAATTATCTGTGTCTGCAGAATTCAGGAGTACTTTGCCAAATCATCTTTTGCATGAGTAAGCTTGTTGTAAGGTGTAAAATTAACTTTCCACTGGAATAATAGACAGAATTACAATGAAGAAAGAATGGGGATTTTCTTTTCAAAACCAATGGCAGTTGTATGTTATGTTTTGTCCCTAATTTGTTTGCTCTCTAGAGCCTCCTGCAACATCTCTGACAGGCACACAACACTGATAAACCTACAGATGTGGTTAAGCAATGGAACTGAGAGCCATGAAAAGACAAGACACTTCTGGCCGGTTTTGTCAGCATTGTTAAGCACCCACAGACTTATCAGTGGTCCTTGCTCATGTTAGCTATGGTGCAACAAGAGATTGTCTCATTTTCTAACCCCTCGTCTAAGCAGTACATCAACCATTAGTGTGTCAGGATGGACCATGAGTATAACTTAGTGTACAAGAGCAGAGTGGGTGATGCTCTCAAACTCATATAAAATAGAGTTAAATGCTGAGACTGAGACACAGCAATTTGCTAGTTAGTGGTGTTGCTGAAGTTCTGTTTAAACGCTTCAACATTCAGGGGAGGGAAATGTACCTGAAGTACCAAGGTATAGATCAGCGAGCGCACTCATTACCACTGTGCTTTGATACACAGATCAAAGACTTGCATCTAGAGATGCAAGGTGCCATTGAAGTCCATACCAAACACCTGCTTGATCATGTGCAACTGATTGTATTATGTGTTTCATGCCTTTGAGGAGTGCATTTAAGGACCAAGCTTGCTCAGTGTTTATTGGTATGATGATACGAGTAACTGCTGTAGTACTGAAATCAGCAACATTAGAACTTCTTAGCAGCATCAAAGAAAAAAACTGTTTTATAAAAACAGAGAATATCTAAGGTTTTGCACTTTACCCATCCACACAACAAAATCAAGCCTATGTACTAATATCACATATATTATTCCCTTAAAAGAAATTGAATTGAGTGGTTTCTTCTATGTATTTACCATATATTTATCCTGTTTGTGTGAAAAGATGTCCTAGGCATCTTTAAAATTAAAGAAAATTTAATGAGCGTAAAATGTGTCAAAAGTTTGTAGAGCAGTGTGTTACAGCCCAGCAGCAGTAACTGGGCTAAGTTCAATTACAGGTCCTTTAGGAAATAAAGATGGTATTTCGTTAGAGACTTCAGCTAGTGTCTTACTCAGGACCACGTTTTAGGAAAGAAACAGAGTGAAGTAATCTACTTACTTCCCAGGATTTCTTCATTACCACAGACCCTCATGGAAGCCCTCTAGAATATTAAACAGAGAAATTTTTTTTAAAAGTTAAACTGGTCAAAAATGATGTTTGTAAAAGCATGCTTTGCCCGTATTATTTAAAGTTATTTAAATGGTCTGTCCTAGAGTCTGCCCATGTGTCTAAGAGAATGAAATCACTGTTGTAGTGCTAGGTTTGGTTTAGCAAGCTGCAGCTTTCCCTGGGAGCTCAGCGGGGCTTCTCAGGGCAGGGCAGCCATTCTGTCCTCCCGTAGTCCTTTCGGACGGCTCTGCACTCTTGCTCCGGCAGCTCTCAGCTCTACAGCACAGTGACGGCGAAGGAGGCGAGAAGGGTCTCTCCATAAGGGTTTCAGAGGACCTTTAATGGTTACATCTCGTCCTGGTGACCCCCAGAGGCAGAGAGACCTTGTGATCCGGGTGCAGCGGTTTTTGTCAGATCGGAGGGGCGGGCACATGGGCGGAGTTGGGGTACAGGAACCAGTAGGGAGAGCCCAAGGGAGTGGCCAGGGCTAGGGGGCAGGGGAAAGTGGGGGGAACAATGTGAAAGGCATTTAATAAATGAATCAGTGGGAAATACAACACCACAAATCACAACTATTCCTAAATCCATGAACTAATCCTTGTTGTCAAAGGACCAGTCAGGTGAAGGTTTATGTCAAGGCCAACTCTTAAATCAACTTCTGTCCTCTCTTTCCTGGTCCATACCTCTCCTTTAGCATTTCAAGACTGAGTTTACTCCCATCTAGCCTGCCGGTATTCTCAGGCTATGCCCAGACCCCACTTTGTGCCAGAAACCTTTGCCTTCTTGCCCAGAAGGCTCCATTTCATGGGCTGTGAAGCTCTGCTAGAAAGTTTTCTCATCTATGGGTTATACAGCATTTTAGGAATTGGGTTTGACATATTTTGCTAAATCTGCTTAACTGTTTAAATTCTCAAAGAAATCGAGATGGACATGGATGATTATCATCTTTCTTGCCTTTGAAGAAAGCTCCTGTTTCTGTGATTTCAGCTGAAGGAAGGGTTCACCTTGCAAGCCCACAAACTCGCTCCTTTTGGAGAACTGCTGCCTAAATACTACCCCTGACCTTGGTCTTTCAGCAGCTGTAGGGCTGAGCCCCTCAGCTGGCACCAGGCCTGAGCTCCTTGTTCAGCCTGAGGAAGTTTTTTTCCATGCTGCATTGACCCCTTTCACCGGGTTTTACCTTTTTCAGTCACAAACTCAGCTCCGTATTTCCTGCCTGGCCTGAAAGGAGGCAGCCCCAGAGTTCTGACTCATTTGGTGATGCTCTTGACAAGAAACAGGTTGCTGAGGGCCAAGCATTTTGGTCCAGGCCCAATGTCCTGGTAGCATCCACAGGGACTGCAGGCAGGGGGACGGCAGTGTCTGACAGCTTGGGGTGGCACACGTGTGTCAGTCTATGAGTGTGCTCTGTGAACTTCAGAGTGATCCCTGAGGCAATTCTGCAACTCCCATAGATGATGTCTTCTGGAGTGAAATGGTTTTCTCCTACAGAAGTAAAAGAGAGCTCCTTTCTCTTTCGACGTTCTGGCTCTGGGACTATAATGTGTGAATACTTAACACATGAAGCAAAACGTGGATACCCTTTATCCTGGCCCAGGGCAGGACTTTTAGACAGCTTAATAATGTGAACTTGCCAGCATGTAGTTTGCATCACCTGTGGAAATCCTGTTACAGAACTGATTTAAGAAGGGGCTGGTAAATGACTTTGAGGTGTTCAGTGAATTGTGACGTGCTTACCCAGTGACAGCAGAAATAGAAAGCTGATGAGCTGTGCTTAGGCTGAATCTGCTGAGCTCACACAATAACAAAAAAGAAGTCTCAACCCCGTCAGGAAAGGATTATGTAACCCCGTCAGGAAAGGATTATGTCAAGGAGCTAAGGCTCCTATTTTATGTTTTATTTTTGCATATAATCCTGTAAAAACCTCCTACCCTAGCAACAAATGTCACTTATTAGAATCAGGTATGCATCTATTTCCACCTATGAATAGCATAAGAATTCCACAATGACACAGTGAGCTCCAGCATCTACTGCAAGAAAGCGGAGTGTTGTGTACCTTTGAAGTCACAAATACCAAAAATTTATTTGTTCCTTGCTAGGCAAACTCTTCATTATGAATGCATTCATCATCACCTGAAAGCTGCCTAGAGGTGACCTCTAAAAGTAGGTCTAATTCCCATGAGGATATCCTGGTTTTGGTTCTGAAAGAGTGAGAGTGTGGCTTATGCTCCGTGTAAGGCATGGTGCTGAGCTTTGCCATAGGTCTGCTCAGCAGAGAGGGGTTGTTCTGTCATGCATCGTGTAACTGGGTTGCAAACACAGGACTTGCACACAGGACAGCTCTTTACCTTTGTGTCCCAGAAACCTGGTCCTTCTGGTGAGCAGGTGTGACCAATCTTCGCTCTCAGTGTGAGTGGAGATTGTGGGGGAATGCACAGTTGTGTAACAGGGGAGGAGAGTGCCTTGGGAATGCTTTTTGTGATCATAGTCTCTGCCTAAATCTGGTGTAGTACAATCAGCACAGGGTAAGTGCATTTTCTGTAGTATTGAAAATTTTCAGTTAAAGTATTTTCCTAGTGCTTGAAGAAAGAACAGGTAAAATGCCCAGATGAAGGTGGTACTACCCAGACAGGGTATTTTTCTTCCTCTTTTTCCTTTGGCCTGACAGTCTCCTGTTGTTCTCATCCAGTATCATCTCTTCCCCTAATGGTCTCACAGTTGCTGTATAACATCAGCTTTCTCACCCTTCCTTCTGCATGCTGCCAAGTGCTTTCAAAGAATTCTTAACCCTTTCCCTCCTTGTTGGTGTTTTCGGCAACAAATGGAATGGGAAGCCTGGACAGGTGCTCCAGGAGCCTTTTTATTATTTTATTCTGTTATCAGTCTCACATACAGAGCTGAGACAGAGACGGTACAAAGCTCACGCTGTTGCAGACACCCAAAGGCTTCCTGGTTACAGAGCATTCTTAAAAGCTTCTCAGCCAATAGCATGCTTCTCAAAGTTACAGACAACTGTTTTAACCAATCCTCAACAGTGCTTAAACTCTTTGCTTTATTTCTGAAACCTGCTTTTTGCTCACACCTAAGAGCTTTTCCACCTTTTATGTTTCTCCACACCTCCTGAGCATTATTCTATGGGAAAACAGGCTAGTGACAGATAATCACATAGTGCTGCTTCAAATTAAAAGGCTTTCCCTTTCTCCCTAATAAAAATTCAGTGAAAAGCCAAAGATTAAGGAAATTGATGAACAAAGATGGAGCCAAGCTGAAGTGTTGGATAAAAATAATTTTACCATTAGAAGGGAAAAGTACTGGCTTTATAATCTGTAGTTGTATTCAGAAGGGATTGCATGGTTTCTACAATGTCAGGATTGAGACTTCTTGAGAATAATTAAATTTCACTCACAGACAGTAGTTTTCTATTTAACATATTTTCTCCATCTGTATTATGGCCATTTTACCTCCAGTAATTATGATTTCCAGTATTTATAAAGCAGATTAATATGCCAAGAGACATATTCATGTCAATCATGCATTTCTTAAAGCAGTATAAAATGGATTATTTACTAAAAGTGCATACATTTATGCAATTAATTTTCTGTATAAATAACTTGTAGAGTGGCTGTGCATTGACCTTTAAAAAGCTGAATTTAGTCTCAGCTCCAACATCCCTGAAGACTGAACTAATTGATATAGAACTAAACCTGAATAAACATCAGAGTAAGTAGACATTGAGATGATTTACTGATATGATCAAAGCTAGATGAAAATTTCAGTGTGTGGAAAAGAGAGTTAAGATAAAGCAGTTTTAAGCTGATGCTTGAAATGACTGGTGTAAATTAAAACAAAGACTAGTCTTAGGTACCAGTTTCAGTTTAGCTAGGTTCAATTGTGATAGAAAATTATGGTTTTAATAAACAATCCTAAATGATTCAGTAATTTATTTCCATTCCTTGTGAACATTGGTCTGTTGATTGACACTTTTACTGACTATCCTAGATAAGACCAAGGTCTGAGCAAACTCTAAAGACTGAATTACATCATTATTAGTGATTCCTTCAGTCAAAAATAAGATGCGTTTCAGGTTCAGAATTGAGATAAATTTCAGTTTTCTCATATAAAAATGAGAATAATTTTTTCCCGAATCAGAGTGATTGATCTGGCACTTGCTATGCCCAGGATATCTGACAAACCCAGCTTTCATCAGAAAGCGTTAGTGTCAATAGCCTGAAATATTTCTTTTGAAGCATCATGAATTCAGTGACCCCTCAACAAATCCAGGACAAGGTCTGGGGATCCAGCTTGCTATGACTATCTTGTAAATTAAGCAGATCCAGGATCCTTTTATGGCATTAAGGCAAACTCAGATTATTTATTGCCTCATCCTGAAGAGAGTGTAATTGTTCTCTTACCTGAGCCTTTCAGAAACTGTACTTGGCTTGTACTGGCTGTTTCATTTTCCTGAGGACATTGCTTGGGGACATGCCAGTTAGAGTTAAAAGCATGCCATGAATGTCTCCAACAGTTTATCAGTACGAACATTTGGGTTCCTGCAGCGCTGGCTGGCACTGCTTCATTTACTGTTATGGACACAATCTGTGCCTACAAGAGGCATCAAGGTATTGCTCCAGCACACAGGTGGATTTTTGAGCAAAGCAGCTTCAAGTCAGGCTCCTGTGATAGGTTCAGAAGGCCGGAGGCTCAGTGTGTGCTGCCATGGAGCCTGGATCTGTCCGGGTCAGGAGCTGATCAGGTGTGCAGAATAATGTTTACCTCTGAGTCACTTGGCCTGGGCTCCCTTTACAGACAGATGAAGGCTTGGAGCATGAGTGACCCAAACTACCTGTGTCTTACAGGACTTCTCACCACTGTCTACAAAGAGAGAGTGGGTGACCTACCAGCACTTGAAGTGGGATGCTATGATTGCCACTCCAAGTCCTGTGATTTCTGAGCATGACTCAGCTGCTGAGATCCAGGAGGTCTTTCAGTTCACAGGAAGATTGGGAAGGTTTCTACTTCATGTGGATGTCAGAATTAAACTGGCTTTTGAGAAAAGTGAAGTTTTGTGTTGTTGGGAGGAAAGGTTAAAAGCAGAAGAATAGCAAAGAGGGTGGTAGAATTGCTCAAGTGACCTTGCAGCTGGGAATACCAGGGCTTAGAGAATATCAGTGATGGAAACCTACTTGGAAGTGGAAATGCCTACAGCTCTTTATCCTCTGTCTGTTTTGAGAAGTAGAATCTCTGTGTAGAGATAACGTAGGAGTTTGCAGAGACTTGAGGGCCCTCTCATGGACATGTTCAAGCTCCCTGTCTTGGGAGAGAGGCCAAAGCTCAGAGATCATAAAAGGCACAAAGGAGATCACAGCGTGCTGGTAAATTCCATGCAGGTGGGCCCTTGATAAATGGGTGCAAACAGCAGCCCCACTGCCTGCCAGGACTGGGCTGAGCCTGACGGTGCCGGCATTCCCACTGGGGTGTCTCTGCTGCCCGCGTGCGGCGTCTGGATCCTCCAGTTAGCAAGGTAATGAAACAAATTTACTGTTTTCATTTCAACTGTGGTTTTGGGGTTGTTCTGGCCACCTGCCTGTGTCAATTCACACATATGTGAACTAGAACTCCAGCGTTTTGGACAGAACTACATCACATCTTTGTAGAGATAATGACTAATCATAGAATGAACTGGAGGTTAAGTCTTGTTTATTTTTCATCAACCAGTCCTTGAAACAGCAAGGAATTCAGAAATAAAAATGATACAATTATTTTAATGAGGCTCTGCTCCTTGATCTTTGTATCTCTTGCCCTACCATTCTAATATTTTCATTTCAGTGTGGTTTCATACCCAATGCTGACCTTCTATAAAGGATTTTGGACTGTTTTTTTTAAATAGTACAGCATCAAATAAAACTAATTTAGCAGTGATTAACATTATAGGTGAATTTAGGAATTTTGCACCAATTTATTCAAAGAACCCAAGGAGCTGGACCAGGTGTCCAGAAACCAGGAATGTCACTATATTCATTATTTTGTATCATATCTGCAGAGTTCAGAAGTCAAACTGAGCCTCCTACAGGACAGTAGTATTGTCAAGAAATCAAAAATGTTCTCAGTGACATTAGGTGTTTACTATTAGTAAGAGTAGTATTTGCAGTTATACGACTAGTGCTACAAAACAAACTGCGCAACTGTTTAAACCTCATGCCTGACAGCTAAAATTTGTCAGGAATAAATGATAACTGGTGAAGGACAGGTTATTTCCCATTTGTCTCTCAGAGAAATCATGCATATTCAGTTCAAACTTCTAGTACATTTGGAGATAGGACACCAAAGGTGAATTTTGCCCTGTACACATTCACATTTACCTCCATGCTGGATATCATGTGCACTCTACTCCCCTCATCTCAGAAAGGATGAGTTAGAACTGGTGCAGGCTCAGAGAAGGGTGACAAGCATGATGAAATGTGTATTCTCTGATATAAGGAATAAATGAGCTGTCTGGGGCTTCTCGATATGGAAGAGATGACTTAGGATGCAAAAGACAACTGCAAAATTAGGAATGGCTTAAAGTGAGAAGAGAAAAATTAATTTGTTCAAAAAAAATACAGGAAAACCCACAACTACTAGTGATGCCTATAGATTTTTGCTGTTTCTGTATTTTTCTTATATTTGTAGCTCTGTATAACTATGCTCATTGTATAATTATGTAGCTCCTGCTATTTTTCCTACCCTTTTTCACTCTCTCTGTGCCTGAGGATGGCCCTTTAGGGCTGTGAAGTTCATCTGGGGAATGATGCACAGCCTACCAGTCAGATGTCCACTCCCAGGCATTTCCCACCATGTTGTACAGGCCATATCCATTGGGAGGAAAGGCAGTGACAGGTGCCGTCCCCTTGCACCTGTCCTCTGCTGTGTTATTAACTGGGAATTCTCCCTGCCAGATATTGGCACAGTGTTGACCTTTGGGCTGTAGTGTGTTGCCCCATGGGAAAAGCCTATTTTCAAGGCCAGGTTCTTCATGAACACCAAGGTTCTCCAAGAGATGTTGAGTAGTGCTGGATTTTTTTCCGCTCAGCAGGAACTTTAAGCAAGATTTTTCCATTCTGTGTCATCAGCAAGGGACACTCCTCACATGTCTCTTTCCTGAGGTGAGATTAAATAATCTTTCAGGCAACACTAGAAGCTGGGTTCAAGGCAAGCAAAATCAGCTGATTCTGCAGCCAAGAGACAGCAGTCTTGTGTGAATACTTGCAAAAGACATTGTGAAAAAAGGAGCCTTGAATATACGTAAAGAATGATTGGAAAAGTACTTACAGAAGAAATCCATTGCAGTTTGCCAATGAGCAATACTATGCCAAGTTTAGGAAATACCCTGAATGAAAGGAGTTTGAGTCTATGAGAAAATTAGGAAAGGATGTTAAACCTTTTCCTTGTTTTCACATCTTCCTAGTTATCTCCATCAGTTAGGTGGATTCTTGCTCTGAACCAGAAAATTCTTCTGTTCTTATTCTGGGTTGGATCACAAAGGGTATTTGATATCTTTATACAAACCTGTGGATTCAAAACAAGAAATGGGATATGCATTGATTTTTGCTAAAATAAAAAAGGTTGACATAAGCAGACTAAAATACTTCTTAGTGATGCTTCAGGTTTCTTCTGGTCCCTACTATTTCTCACACAGTGGATGGAGGTTGTAGCTGCTGGTTAGTGAATGCTGAGGAATACCTTAAGTGCAGGTATCTCAGTGTGAGCTGCAGGTAGAGCTCTGGCTGGTGGGAACTTGAGGCAAGAGACTGTGACCTGGTGCCAACTCTTTGTACAACAAGGCACACAGGGACCTGTGTCACCAGGCAGGTGAACAGACACCCAGAGACACAGCAGGAGCCAATGGCCCAGCTGGAAATCACGGACTATCACAGACTGTGAGGGTATAAAAGCCCAAGGTCCCTCCTTGGAGACAGACAGGTCCAGCTGTTCTACTGCTGCACCATGATAAAATCACTTAAAGGAGCCAGAGATCTGGGACTCTGCTATGGAAAACTCGGGGTGGAGCTGATCAGGAAAGGTTGTCTGACTGTGAGAATGGGGTGAGTCGGGAGCCAAGCAAGGCACCTGCTGGCTCACTGGAGCTGTCTGTTGTGAAGGGACCTCGGGCCCAGCAGTTAAAAATCTCTGATGGTGGGAGTGTGATGGCCAGAGTGCCCCCCAAATGGTCAGGCAGGGAAGTTTCCTTAACTTCCTAACCAGCCCCTGATTACATTTGTTGTGAATAGTATACATAAAAATATTTTACCCTGTTACAGAGAGTTAGAGATATCAAATCCAGAGTTATGCCACCACCTCAAAGTGAAATCTGACACTGATTATTTTATGTAACTCTATAAATTACTGGAGACAATAGTCTTGGACTCATTGCATGAAATGAGGCAACATTGGCTTCAAAATACAGCAGTGTGTAGTTATTAAAAGAAGCATAAGTCAACTAAGACTGATTTTTTTGCTTTGGAAAAATATCAGGTCTTATATCTGTGGATGACAAACACTGTTTAAAAAAGAAACATAATGGAGCATGCAGAAAAAAAAAGAGAGAAAGGGAAAGTCTATTACTGGTGCAAATGATTCAGTTCCTAATGTCTTTAGATAATAAAGTTACTGAACATTTTAAAATATTTCAGTGTATATCTTTGAATCCTTAGAAATGATCTGAGCAGACAGCTTAAGTGTCACTAATACCATTAGGGTTTTAACCATTATTCAGCCATTTTAACTTCCCAGTAGTGAGATGCAGCTTTACTTACCAATTCAATTCCTAAAATGTTTCAAGAGGTTGCTAGTGCTAGCATATTTGAGTTTTACATGTGCCTCAGCATTTCTGCAGGTTAATAATGTCCTGAAGGCTACAGGATTTCCTTTTGGTTTCCAAAATTACATATGCATTATTGCAAATGAGTTCTGCCACAAAGGAATTCATAATGAAAATATCAGAGGGAATTAAAGTGCTTCTTATAATACTTGAGCTTGCTCCATTAATCGGAGGGTAAAATGAATTGAGTTATTATGTTCTCAGACGGTATTAGGGACCAAATGGGAAGTCTTGTCCCAGCTTGATTTTTTTTTTTCACTGTAAGTATTTTTTGCTGGGGGAGTGGATCAAGTCCAGGGGCAGCAAATCCATAGTGGGTAATTCAAGTCCCTGAGTAATGTTTTAATTCAAGTTTTAATCTTTATGCACAGAGACAGCAGGTCACTGTTAACTAGCAAGAGAGGCAGAAAGATTAGGAATGTACGCAGCACATTACCTTGAGAGGAGAGGGAAGGAGTGTGTCTTTTAGTGTAGAATTATTTGGCTTTCAAGAGCTGCCTTCTCATACCTATATGCATGACTTGATTGGAAATTTGTTGATATCTGAAAGTTGTCTGGAAACCAATAGGCAGCATGATATTTATAATAACAGTAATTATGATTGTCAAGCAAATGAACAAAGCAGTACCTTTAATTAGCTATCTGATCCACCTGGGAGAAAACAGACAAGATTTCAAATCTGAAGTAGGAGCAACAAACTTGGAGTTGGTATTTATTCAAGCAGTTAAAATGTGCAGTTCTGCCACTGCACTGTATATGTTTTATAGGGAGACTTGAGTGCATTTTTATTCATATGTAATGAACAAACACCTAGATGTCCTGCATGTATCTTTCTACAAAAGTAAGCTTTTAATTAGCCTCTTCAAGTAACATATTTGGTTTCAAGCAGACTGCTCTCATGCTTAAAACACCTCTTATATATTCATGATGGCTGAGGTGTATTTACACTGGGTATTGTAAGAGGACGCCATTCTGCTCTTGCTCCAGGTGGATGAATTCACTTTATCCATCCTCCAGGTGGATGAATTCACTTTATCCTTGCCACAAGATGGAAAATGTGTGTAACTATTTTAGATGACAGTGAATACGTATGTATACACCACACTGGAAAACTTCCATTTTTTTGTCTATGGTGTTGATACACAATGCTATCTGTGTCTGGTTTGGAGCTCAGTGACCTTGCATGTGACCACAAGAAACCATAAATATGTATCCAAATGATTTCCTTGCATGTGACAAATGATGATTCTGAGAAATGTTGGAATGGGGCTAGTGGAAGTCTACGTGCCCTGCATGGAAAAGCTGATTTCATGCTTGTGCTCAACAACAGGCTCTGCCTGTGCCACTGATCTAGGGTTTGCATGGTCTTTTAACAAGGGAACAAGTAAAGGGTGGGTGAGGTTGTAGCTTCTTTTCCTGCCCTGAAAATTCTAGCTTATTCTATAGGAAACTCTTTCCTCAAAGATAGCACAGACAGAGCTACAGTTAAAGCTGTTAAGCATATCTTTCACATAAAAGCATTTTTTTTACTGGGAATATCCCACTTTTTAGTCAGCATGTTTCTTGGATATGGCTTGGTTTTCAAGGACTTCCCTAGAAACAAGGACAGAAACCTTTGTGGTCTGTAATTTCAGAGGCCAGGGCATCCACAGCATAGAGCAACGTGCCAGCTGACTCATCAGGGATGACAGAGCTTGCCTGTCCCACAGCAGGGAAGTTCAGTTCCAGCAGAAATCTATGTTTTAGGAGTCTTTTGTGTCTCCTTGTTTCTGTGTGGGCATCCAACAGATCTGAGGAAATTATCCATTTCATTTTGAAATGAAGGAATAGATGTTCTCCGTGAAAAAAGCATTTTATAAATTTTCTTATCTTCAGTATTTTGAAATTAAAATTAAGTTTAATTGAAATTAAATTTCATTTTGAATTGGTCATTATATAAGATTTTTGAAGTGTTATAATTTCCTGAAACTCTGTTATACTAGATCTGTTTATACATTCTAGTTGCTGATGTAGTGAATATAAAATCTTCAAAAAAAAAGGTAAGCCAACTCCTCAATCATGGCAATAAATTAAAAAAATAGAATTTAAGAAAAGAAATATAGTTATTATTTTAAATAATATTTAGGCTGAAAGACTTTCAATTTTTTAACGAGATTAGGCAATTTACCATTTCATTCTGACTTAATGCTAAGATTTTCTTCAAATCAGAAATCCCAGCAAAAAGATTAAGTTAAAAAAACCCCAATAAACATGATGATAAACAATGACAGCAAAAATAATAAATTTTAAAACCCATTCATTTTTCTGGATGCAGTATTTTTTTTAATGTACGTATTTAAAAGAAAAAGCTTCGGGAAAGTGGAAACTAACTTTCAGGGAAGTTTTGTAATTTTAAGTATGAAAACTGAAAGAAGACACTTCCAAAGTTTCCTTCAAAATGAAATACCAGGGACCAAGGTTTAGGCCATTTTTTTCTTAATAGTTTACGTAGGTCTTTATTTTATTTATTTATTTTTTTGTATTACAATGTGTACATTTTTTGAAGCCAGTGAGGTAAAAGGGAAAATGGTCAAGTGTAAAAATGTGAAGCATATACCCTCTCTCAGTGGGCTTTTAAATTTCTTTTTTTTTAATCATAAAAGCCAGCATGTAGCCACAGAAACAAAGTGATGTTTCTGCTGCAGTATTTTGACATAAAAAGAATTCCAGGAAAGATAAAGTATTTTTAAATCTAACTGAAAGAAAGAGATTGAAAGACAAACTTTTTCTTTCAGCCAAGAGAAAATTTTAGATACAAGTAAGCTTTGTATGCACATTTCCTCCCTGTAAAAAACATGGGGTGTGTTGGGTTTGTGGGGCAAGGTTTTGGTAGTGGGCGTACTACAGGGGTGCCTACAGTGAGAAGCTGCCAGAAGCTTCCCCTACCTCTGACAGAGCCAATGCCAGCTGGCCCCAAGATAGACTCATTGTGAGAGTGTAAGGCATAGGAACAGTTTGCCCAGGGAAACTGTAGATGGAAATCCACAACATCTGTGGAAATGTTCAAGGCCAGTTTGGATGGGCTCTGAGCAACCTGGTCCAGTGGAAGGTATCCCTGCTCATGGCAGGGGTGTTGGAACCAGATGACCTTTAAGGTTCCTTCCAACCCAAATCATTCTGTGATTCCATGATAAGATGCTAGGCAGTGAGACAGTTGGAAAACTGTGGCTGCACCTCCCCAGCCTGCCTGACCCATAACGTTTGGGGCAAATTGCATCCCCAAAGAATGGGATGCAGCAGGGTGTGAACCCTGCAAACCCTGCTAATGTGAAGGTGCACTTTGCTACTCCTCTGAGATGCATCTGCGCATTGTGGATGAGGTGGAAGTAAGGCAGCTGAGCTCCTGCAGAGCACAGTACCTTGAGAAAGGAACTCATTGAACATCCTGACAGTCTTGGTAGTGATGATTCAGGAAACTAAGACTTCTTTATCTGGGGTAATAAATTTTTTGACTGTCTAGTTCAAGCTAAGGAATAACTCAGAACACAAATGTAATCAAGACAATATTGAGAGTAATGCAAGAAAAACTTACTCTTCCCCTTTCAGATCTCCTCTTTATGCCTTATATATATTAATTTCAGTATTGGTAGAATTTATTTCTGAGTGATACAGAATGCTGATGAAAATGATGAGCTACCCTGTGACATTTTTTGCATAGTCATGTAATAAATGAAAACAAGTTAGAAGAAATCTTTATGTTATTTTGTTTGAAAATAAAATACTGATATCTCAGGCTAGTTATGAATGGGTTTGCATTTGGATCAGAGACCAGAATCAGAGCGACTACATCACTCTAATGGGTTTCTGGTTTAGGAATTCTCAAGGGGAAGTAGGACAGGTAATTACCATCAATATAAATCCCCATCTTGGTTATTCCATCTCTCTTGTTACTTTTATCCACGTTTTATATCCTCTTTTCTTTCCCAATATGCTTTGCCTTCAGTTTTCTTCTTGCTTTCTTCTCATGCTGGTTTTATTTCCATGTGTTCTTATTTTTTCTGCCTTTCTTTTCTCTTTGTTTGTTTGTTTGTTTGTTTGCTTGTTTCTTTCTTTCTTTCTTTCTTTCTTTCCTTTGTTTTCTTTGTTTTCTTTGTTTTCTTTGTTTTCTTTGTTTTTCTTTCCAGGCATCACTGTTACTGTACCTCCTTTCTTTTTCCTTTTTCCTCTCTGACCCCTAAAGTCCCCAAATCAATTTCTGCTGCTGCTACTTGTTTGCTGTTCCTTGCAGCCACCAGCACCAGTTCTGCACTTCATCTCCACAGGCAAGCAGAAAACCAGACTTTGAACCCCCCGCAGCAGCAAACAGTGTGACTCCAGGGGTTGAATTCCGATTGTTTGTTATAAAATCAGCGCTTGAGAGTGATACAAGCAATTCATGCCTTCTACAGGCCAGACCTTGGCTTCCTCCCTAGAGAGAAGGACAGGCTCAGACCTGTACTATACTTGCATCTTAAAAATCACGTTATGGTTGTTACTGACTGTGTAGGGAGACACAGACTGGGAGAGCGTATCAGCTGAAGCATTAGGGGATCCTAGACGTCAGAGATGGCACCTAAGTCCACCTCAGACACCAGAAGAGATGGAGTGAGTGCAGCCCTGGGCCCGGGGGGAGCACTAGCACTGCTTCTGAGTTTCTCCAGGATTTTCTTTAAAAGCTGTGATATTCCTAAACACTTCATTGAGCGTGTGTGGGAGGCAATCAAGGAAAGTAGCCTTCTAGTAATTAACTATGAGTCTTATTTTCATCTCTTGTTAAAACCAGTGAAAAAAGTGCTCATTCCAGAATTTCAGGATTCCAAAGGAATCCTTTTGCTTATCTCCAGAGAGTGAAGGTATTTAATTGTCTTATGAAATACTGAGAAGATTTTCTGGAGGTCTGATGCCATGGATTGCCAAAGCACTTTCAGCTGTCTTTGAACTCTGTCAGAGGCAAACTTTACAGGCAGTGATAGGGAAGTGCAGACAGGCTGGATGAGAATGCACTTTCACAGTTTGCTTTCGGTTGCTGATGGCTCTTGTTCCTTCCCCTCTCCCATTCCTATGCCTCTAGCAAGTCTGTGCCATTTCCTTTGCTCTTCTTGACTGAGAATGCATCATTAAACATGATTCTATTTTTCTTATGCTTTTCAGTCATATACAAAACCTTAAGACTGGGGCTCTTGATTTTCACCTGTTACCTCTTTATGTCAGTTGTACAAACTTTGAAGATGCAGTAACAAATCTGTGACCAAGCACCTGGAGAGCTGACAAGAACAGAACAGGTCATGTCTGCCAGCTTGGGCATTGCCAGCTATACTGCAGAACATCCACAAAATCCTGTGCAAGTCACACAAGGCAAATATCCTCCAAGCATTCACTTCCTCTTTGGAGTCCTCCAGTGCTTGGGTGAGAAAGGGATTAAGGCTTCTGCTTGAATTCTCAGAGTAAAAATAAAAGTATTCAAGCCCACACTTAGAGTGGACAGTTACTCCACAAAATAGTCATTGAACTCTTGGAAGGTCTGAAAGCGTAGCTGAGATCTGGCAGTGGAGCTGACAAGAGGCAATGGCAAGTTATCCAGCTATAATAAAACAGAAGGACTGGAGGCTTAGTCTTACAGTGATTTTGTGGTTGGGAGGTGAAAATTCTAGGAGGTTTTCAAAGGTTTTTTTCCCCCAGAATTCAAAATAACAGTTATCGTGAAAAAAACCTGCAAAAATAAAATGAATCTTGGATATTTTCCCTTCAGGCTAGTGCCATTTTTGCTAAGCTGTCCAATGGTGCCAGAGTATGTAACATCTTAGTCATCAGCAATCTGGCAGGTATTTTGTCCCTTATATTGATCCAATAGCTATGTGCCAGGCTGTTTGCACCATCTGTCACACCAGAGTCAGTAGGGGGGACAAAAGGTGGACAGCTGGTACTATCAGTCTGGAATACCATTTTAAGGGAGAAATACCAGAACCTGTGTCAAAAGGCATAGAAAACAGAGAGCTTCAGTGGGGAAGACACTAAAGCAAATGCATTTCAGATGGAGCAGCTCATCTTTTCAACACTTGCTATGGTTATTAGAAACACACTTCTAAGAATGTAAAAGGTCAGAGGATGCCTAAACAGAACATAATCAGTCTTCATTATGCATGCTTTTGGTTTTCTAAGGAAAGCAAAGTTGCCTAAAATGACTGGTTATAAAAAACCAATCTGTAATGAATCTCTCAGCTGCAGAGAACAGGAATAAAATAGCAGCAGAGAAAATTTCTGGATTGATTTTTGCCATGGAATCATAGTTACCAGGGAAGCATTCATCATATGCTGGCCAGAATCTGACCTCCATTACTCTGCTCCTCCTTGCAGGTTTGTCTTTGGTAAAAAGCTATTTCACAGTCTTATGAATAAGCTGGCAAGGGTGTAATGAATAACCCAAAGCAGGATGCTTGGAGAGATTTTTCATATGTCCAAAGGCAAGTCAACCCAATATTCAGCTCCACAGTGCGTCAGCCAGGCCATCAGGCAGTGTTTCAAGTCAAATCTGCAAATCAGCCAAGGGGACATTAGGAAATGCACAGAGCTACACGTTAAGGTTTTGGTGAAGAGCATACTGCAGCAAATGGGATTCAGGACATACTGCACCACTTTGAAATTTACAGCCAGTCTATACCTTCTGGATTGAAAGTGGTGCCAACGTGACATATGCAGCTGAGGATTGTGCTTATATTCCTGTACTTGTTTTGCAAAGTGTTGCAATTTGGTTTTGACAGACTTGAATGATAACTGCAGCACTGAAAATAGAATCATGGCTCATCAGAAGATAGTCACTTTGCATATTTCACTGAGGCCAGTGTAATGCAGAGTGAAGACCAGAAAGAAAATAACTTGTTAAAGATCAACTGAAGCAAAACAGTCTGCTTCTGGAGTTTAAAGAGGAAGGCTTTGCTGTTCTACACAGGAATACTGAAAGCCAGGGATTTCTGCTCTGTGAAAAATGTTGAAATTTACAATTTTATTCCATGCTATAAGAAAAGCAAAATGGATCAAAATACAGATTTAAATAGTCTTTTGACTAAAAACTGATTTTGGATATTTTTTTCCAATCTAATAGCTTTATGTATAATACATAAATCCATCAACATTGGAAGAATGCTATGACTAGAATATGAAATACTTCCAATGACAATCTGTAAAAATAGCATTAAGGCATCCTATTAAAAATATTGCTTTCTTCCTAGAAAAATCAATGCATTCTTGCTACTCTGGACTTCAGGAGGGCAAACTTTGGTCTCTTCATGGTAGAGTACCACGGGATAGAGACCTGAAGGTGAGAGGGGCTCAAGAAAGCTGGGTAATATTCATGATTCACTTCCTCCAAGCTCAAGATTGATGCATTCCTGAGTAAAAAATCAAACAAAGAGGCAGGAGACCTGCAAAGGGGAACAAAGAGCTTCTGACATAAGAAGGGCATGTACAGAATGTGGAAGAAGGGACAGGCTGCTTGGGAAGAATACAGGAACCTTATCAGAGTATGCAAGGATGCAAAGAGGAAGGCTAAGGTCTATTTGGAACTAAATCTGGCAAGGGTTGTCAAGGACATCAAGAAGGGCTTCTTCAAATCCAAAAGGAAGACTAGGAAAAATGTGGGACCACTACTGAATGGGGTGGGTGCCCTGGTGGTGGAGGACCCAGAGAAGGTGTAATTACTGAACACCTTTGCTTCAGTCTTTATTGCTAAGGCCAGCCCTCAGGAACCCCAGACCCTGGAATCAAGAGAGAAAGTCTGGAGAAAGGAAGAATTTTCCTTGGTTGAAGAAAATCAGGTTAGAGATAATTTGGACAAATCTGAAACCCACAAATTCATGGGTCCTGATGGGATGCACCCACTAGAGCTGAGGGAGCTGGCACATCTTTTCTGCCTGTCTTTCTACTCACCAGAGATTAGTCATCTCTCTTTGTGCTTCAAGGGGTAAGAATCTGCCTCTTACATGATCCTGGGATGGAAAGGAACAAGTTTCTTGTGCAGCAAAGTTAATTTCACATTGAAACAGCTTCTTCTGGGAGAGTGTCTGGAAAGCAGCCCTTCCATTTCTGCTTTTCCTCTTGCCTTTGGGCACAGTTGTTTAAGACTGGTGTATCAGAAATGTGGATGCTGTGAAAAAGAAGGTACGAATTCTATCTCAAAATCTGTGCATTATATTACAATCAAAATGTTATTATGACGTGTTACATTTCCTGAGTTTACCTTATTCCACATTGTATCAACATTCAGATGAATTCACTATCTGAAGTAATACCTGCTTTCTTCAGTTTGAGTCTCAGAATAGCTGAACATTTTTTATAATTGTCAATAAGAAAATTACTTATGTCACCCTTGATATTGAATTATGTTGACCTTGATATCCAAATGAACTGTTTAGTATAAAGATCACATATATTGCAGTCTTTTAAAATTACCAGAAGGGATCTACTATTTTATATGATAGATGAGTTATTAAAAGAAGTCAGGAGATGAACTGAGAAAACTTTCGGTTAAATTAAATAGAGGGGTTCATTAAAAATTTACTTAATATAGGAAGAGAATCATAACTAAGAATTCTCAGAAAATGGAGAATGACTTAGGTCAAACTCTTCACAAATTACCATTCTTTCCCAACAGAATTGAATTTGAAACTAAGCAAGTTCATAGACTGTTGTTTCAGGAGAGAGTTTAAATCAGAATGCTAAAAGTAGAAATTGCTACAGCCCAGAAAGCTAAATATATTAAACTGAAAAGAATTTGAAGTACTATTGAGTATCCTAGGCGATTTCAGTATCCTAAAGAGTGCTGCTTGCAGGAACATTTGCTGAGTGCCAAAATTGCTGTGCATAGTGTGGGGTCTGCACGATCAGGTTCTGCTCCAAGATGTTGCCAGTCATGAAGGTGCCACAGACCAGGCAGCTGTCAAGCCCCTTGCAGTATTGTGAGGGCACAGTACTCCAGCATGGGAATGAGAGTCTATTTCTTCGAGTTTGCACAAGCATCTCCATGCAAAAATCTATGTTCAGCAGGATTAAAAGCGGCTTGCTCTGTTTGAGGAAAAATCCTGCTAAAGACAAAGAGGCCTGGAGTTTTCGTAGCAGAGATCAGCTGTTGGTTAGAAGAGACCGAGAATACCTTTCAGAAATTGCTTGGTGAGAAGCGTGTGCCAGTATTTTTCTTCCTGTGTTCATTTGGGTTTTTTTAGAACACAGAAATGTTGTTTATTTTGTCAAAAGAAAGAAAATGTCAAAGCTTTGAGCTCTTGGCCTTTCAGCAGGTGAGCTCACCAGTGTATAGAGGAGGTCAGTGAGCTGAACTTTGGCAGGGATATTAATATTTTATAATGCTCTGAATCAGCATAATTTATCTCATCAGTTAGGTCATGCCACAGTCCTGTGCAATTTAAGTCCTGAAATACCACCAGCAGCTACAAGCACTGCTCTCATTGAGAGCAGGAGGGCTCTTAAGGCAATTTCAACTCAAAGCAAGCTCTCATCCCTGGCTGCTGTAAAATGAAACGAGAACTCATTTTTAATACCTTTTTGCTGAACTAAGAAGGAATGCAAGTAAATAAATGGGACATGATGTTAATAAAAACTGCCACAATTTAAATATCTCTCTGAACCAAGGAGGAAAATTGAGTAGAGCTATCTCTATGTATTCTTGGTATGGAGGCTTTCTATAGGGGGATCCCAGACTAGGGAAAGTGTTCTCAGGCTCTCTTATGGCAGCAAATATGGACTGGCAGTAAAGCATTTAGCTGAAGCACAGGACTCCAGAAGAAGTAATTTAGTTTATCTCACAAACTGAAATTCTAATGATACTGCTTGCAACAACAGAAGTGTCACTTGCTAGTGCCTAGTTACTACACTTGAAAATGCTTGTAATGTGTTTCAAGACTAAGAGAGAAGAACAACAACCAAAGCTCTTAAAGATATTCTAACTTTAGCATGTGGTATCAGTCCTACTGACTTGTGGTTACTAGTATTGCTTATCGTGCTTGCTTCCCAATCTTATTTGCCACCTGCTCCTCATTTACTGTCCCTTGAAGAGTGCTCATTTTGAGAGCTATGGGGGCAACATCCACTTCATTTATTGAGTTACCATATATCTGGCTGTGGTGGGAGGCAGGGAAGTCCAGCCTTCTAGCTTTCCATGGCATCCCGCAGTAATCTTGGATGGCTTTGGGATGTATCTCAGGGTGGGATCTCACATCTCCTTTCCCAAGGCATTATGATTCCTTTCTGTCTTCCTAAATATGAGAAATGCTGATTGATGTTCTTGCCCAGAAGCATGAATAGGAGTTATCTCTAGCAGTGCATGTGAACAGTCTTATCTGTGAAAGCACCTCAGTTCAGACCTGCTTTATCCTGCTCAGTCTCTCTTCAGTGTACCTGCTCAGTGTTGCAAAGCTTGGTGATAATTTGGGGATGTAGAGAAGCAGATCAGATATATTTTACCCTGTGCCTTATGCCATGATCTGAGCATGTGTTGTCAGCAGTGATGTGATAGTGCCCACTGAGCACCTAGCCTCATTTGTTATACCAGTCTATAAATCTCTAGTTTTTCCTTCAAGATTTCCTATTTTACAGTCATCAATGTGCCTGCACATGTAGGAACCTGTTGGCAATAATGGTAGCAGTAGAAAAATATTGAGGGTGTAAGAACAGGCTGCTCAGACTTCTTCAGTACTAAATTCACATGCCTTGACTCACATCTTCTATTTAGAAATCATAAATTCTGTTACATGAAAGTTCATATTCATGGGCCATTAGCTTTGTTTGTCACTTAGGATAATTAGTATAGATTCATAGAATCATTTAGGTTGAAAAAGACCTTTAAGATCATCATCCAACCCTAAACCAAACACTGCCAATTCCACCACTAAAAGGTGGCCCTAATTATAGAATCACTTAGGTTGGAAAAGACCTATACAATCATTAAGTTCAACTGTAAACCTAACACTTTCTCCCTTCTTCAAATGTCCTGGACAAATAGAGGTTTTTAATTTCTCAGTATATTGTATAAAAGCGCCTGGTAGTGCTCTGCTTTCTTTCCTATAGTAACAGAATAATTTGAATATGAATGTAAATACTCAGATTTCATATACACATTTTCAGGTACATGCTGTCAGAATTCCACAATACACAGACTGCAAAACATTGAAGATGCAGATTCAATAAGTCACCTTCCATTTAAAGAAGTGTCCCAGTGTTTTCCCTGATATTTTGGGCACAACATTTGTCCTGTTCACATTGATACAAGAATCAAGATCGGTTGAGTTAGTTTTTTTGCTTTTAAATCCAATGATATGACTGAATTCATAGTAATGTCCCTTTGCTACTTTCTTTGTAGAACTGGAAAGGGGCAGGGCAGCTTTTTTATAGGTGGTTCTGTTTTTTCTGTGCACAGACTGTCCCAATAATTAAGTGGGCAAGCTGGCACAGGAGTGCATGTTGTCAAGAAGCAGGAGTTAACATCAAAACTTAAATTAATGTTGCTTGTTTCAGGCAAACTCAGTAAACACTTATATTGTATCAGTTTTGCAGTCAAAAATAATTTAAAAAATCTGACAATGGCTAAATTAAACAGGTTCCATTACTGCCTTGAAAGGTAAAAGCGTAATTGCCTCTTGCATCTGGTAAAATGGATTTTGCATTGTGATATTTAACACATAGTGAATGAGAAAGCTAAAGTCAATAAAAAGTAGACTGAAACTTTGTGCTTTCCCTCACTTTTCTTATTGTTGCCTAGAAGCACTAGGCAATTGATGCAAGTATTTATTGAAGAGGTTTGGATACCACACTCTCCTTGCATAATATTTCTCTATAAAATATTCATATTCCAGTTGGAGTTCATAATATATGTATTGAATGAAGTGTGGCAGGTTTGCTATAGCTAGTAAGTAAGAGGGGCTGTACTTTTTCAGAGGTAGAAGCTGCCACTTTTAGGATTTCCACAGGCCAATATGAAAATATTATTTTGGAATATTGAGGACTGCAGCAACCTCCTCTCAGGAGCCTCTTGTGGGCTGAGACAGCAGAGGTTCTGGGCAGCTGTTGGGTAATTTGATGAGTGCATTGTTGGTAAAGGGGGCTCCCCCTCACCTGAGGTCCTAGACTTGTGGGTGGTAGAAATGGTGAACAGTGGCGTCCATGGGGTAGCTCTAACCTCAGCTGTGTAAGCTGCTCTGTGTGTGTCAGTGTACAAGGAGGGCACTCTTTGATTTCCCAATGCAACATCACTAGTTTTGTTTTTAGCAACTGCTGAAAAGATGTGGTGAAAAGAAGACAAAGTAAAATCTCTATAAATACTTCCTTGCCAAATTAAAATTTTGGGCAGTTTTAATGCACTGATGTCATTGATACCACAGAGTTTCTCTTTGCTCAGATGTGGAATAGCTATGGTGACATTGTGTATATATATTAAAGCTGAAAGAATAATTTGAAGAGAATAATTTATTTGATGTATTGATCTGCCCTCTCACCTTTTTTATCTGTCTTGTCCATTTAGACAGAAAATTCTTTGGTCGTATCCTGACCCCAGTAAAGTCAATAGTGAAATGCTGATAGACTTCACCAGAGCCTGGATCTTACCCTGGGGGTTTTAACTTGGCAGCTCTACGGAGCCTTGATATTTACAAAGCAAAATGGACCAATTATTTAAACAAGAATACAAGGAATGAACAAATAGTTTTGTGAGTGCTAAAGAAGAGATGCTTGCTCTGGGGTCTGGGTCAATTCTCCAGTGTCTAATAAGATGTGAGTGCATACCTCAGGCTTTGCCTCAAGCTTCTTTTTGATAGACTGCTTTCATGAGGCTGTTGGGAAGAAAATACTTCAGAGACCTTTTCCCCTTTGTCAAATCCAGTTTTAGTTGAGCAATAGGCAGGAAAATTACTGAATGGGAGGGAAGGGAGAAGACACAGACACAGTGAACGACTTCATAAGCCACATAGTCTAGGAAAACATTTTAAAATTAATAATATCAAACTAATTCTAATTGGTTCCCCATTATTTCTGCTTTATTTTAGAGATTTTTAGCATTAATCTCAGAAGGAAATTTTAACATAGCCTTCCTTTTTGCTAGGTGTTACTCTCTAAAGTGTGCCACAATGAAATCTAATAAGCATATGTGCTTCTTCAGTCTTAGGGTTCCTTTAAAATAAATTAGTGTGGAGGTGTGTCCTAGACTATCAGAAACCAAAGAGATGGAGTGAGGAGAAAAGCACCTCCTTCTAATTCCTGTTGTTCGTCCTTTTTGTGCATCAAATGATAAAACAGAGAGATCATACCTGTGTTTTGCATAGGTCCCCATACAGCTAAGCTTGGATCAAAGGGACTTGCTAAGTTTGCAGAAAGATATGATCTTTTTAGACTTAAGGAAAAAATATTTTGGAGAACTACAACTCATGTAAATGAAGCATATACTCAATGCCTTTCCAGAGAATCTTAAAATAAAGCATGAAAAAAGAAGTACCAAATTAAAGGTTATTTGGAAAAGAACAGCCATAACACACGTGGATAATGAATTGCATGAAGATCTCAGGCTTAAAGACCTGTAGGAACAGAGAGAGCAACTAGCAGCAGAAAACCTACTTCTATTACCCAAATTGCACACATTTTGTGCAAGAATGACTGAACTTATCTTCTTGTAAGTCTGTAATCTGTCTATGAAAACCCCAAAAGTTTTCAAAATTTGAGCACTGTTTACTTGTGTAGGTTTTGAGCACCCTCAATTTCTGATAATGTCAGTAAGTGCATTCAGCAGTGTAGGGTACTGGGAAATCAGAAGAAGCTGCCACACACCTTGGAATGTCCAGGAATTTTATGTACTATGGATATTCATAATTTTCTGGAAAATATTATGTTTCCTGGATATGAGTTTGTATTTTACACTTTGACAGCCAAAACGTGGGTATAATTTCAAACTCATATACAGTGACATGATATTGAAGAGCTCTGAGGTATTGATCAAAACACACAGAAGAATGAATGACAGACTCAGAAGTGGATTTATGTGAAGGACTTCAGCTCTATGGCTTTACAAAAGCAGCTGGGCAGCAAATGTCTAAATCACACTTAAAATGGTGGTGGTTAGGCATCAGAGCATGGTTACAAGAGTCCAGCCGTGAAATCAGTGACTTGTGGCAGAACTCCCTCTTCAGACTGTACAAGGGCATAGCCTTTGGAGTTGGGATAGAAGTTATCAAGAGAATATTCTCCTAAAGTCTCAAATTTCTCTGCTCCTAGGTAGTCTGGATTCAACCAGCATAACTGTAGTAATCTCACTGAACTTCCCAAATTGGTGGAAAATGTAAGAATTCAGAGATGGAATATAAACACCCTCAAAGAGGTTACTGTTCTCAAATGGCTATATAGGAGTTTGGAGCAACCAGCAACCTAAGCTAGACACATCGATTAAATATCTGAAATTAGATGGAATGTATCTAGCTGTGGTCCATCAGCTAATTCTATCTCATTTACCTCTGAGAAAAGATAGAGTGATTCTGGACAAATTTGTCTTGCATTTCCGAATATGGAAATTTCATATCCTGCTGTGCTTGTATCATAGGGAGAGGGAAAAGAAATGAAAAATATAGGCTGACAAAAATAACTTTTAGATCTCCAAATTATCTGAAAGTGCCTTCTACTGCCAAGGTTTAAAAGTCTAAGGGTGAAGGCTAGAATTTAACTTGTTCAAGGCTTAATCTTCTCCAGACATTGAGTCAGTGTGGGTTTTGGTGAAGAATTAAAACAGAAGTGTCTAGCCCATGTCACATTCTGTGGTACAGTCATTCCCACTGGTGAGAATAGGAGCACTAAGGATCAGAAGCAAGTGAATAGAGAAAGGTGTACTGTAATTGCAAGCAAGTGAAAAAGTGTGTATATACTTTTTGACAATCTGCTTCCATATATCATAAATTTATGCTGCACAGCCTCATAAATTAATTCCACTAGGCATCACTGTGCAACTCTTCCCACGTTTTTAAATCCAAAGGGAAATTACTTACAGAGGGCCATTCCTTGGTGGCTTCAGAAGCAGTTAATCCATGGTGTGCTCTCTGCTGAATCACAGCTGGATACCTTGGGTCTTCCACTTCAGCATAATTCAGCTGGACCAGCTGCAGATTTGGAGTGCCTGCATATTTAGAAATGAATTTTACTTTTTGTATTTGCAGCAATGCCAAGGGATGTGCTTGGCACATTTATATCCTAGTGAAATCTGACTCCCAGCACTGAAGAACTCAAAGCCTTCTAGGATCCAGACATCTCAGGTGCTCTGAAACAGTCCTACAAGAATCCATAGCAAAATACAGGTAGCTCAGATGGTTAATGTGATCATGCCCTTCTCAAACTTATTCCAAGCTTATGTTTGATCCTGGCATTGAAGATTGCTTACCTTAAAAAAGCCTTATCAGCTTTCAGAGGACACCTGTGTCTGTGTCCATATTCATTTAGTGTGACCCTGACCCTCTTTCTCTGCTGGTTCTTTTGTGAGCACATTAATTTTAGTGGCAATGCTTATTGCATAAATTGTCCATTCAGTCATTCCAACGCACACCTGGAGCTGCTCCTCGGCTGCCTGAAGAAAGAGATTGCTAATCCTGAAAGCCAGCAAAAAGGCTGAAGCAAAGGCTGCTTTAACCAGTTGACTCCCATTCCTATGAAGGTGATTTCTGAGGGCATATCCTACAACCTGACAGCAATATGGGTTTGGAATACACGGCACCTTTCTTGTCTTGACACCACCAGCAGCTTTAGTAAGAATAACTTTTTTAGTTTATTGCAGCGCTGTGACAGATGAGATCTTCCCAATCCCATCACAGTTCAAGACTGCATATGAGGTGCATTCCGTGAGAACTTCTAATTGCTCTTGTATCAAGCCTTAGATGATAAAAAAAAAAAAATTGCTGGGATAAGACTTGCAGTCTCCTTCATATTGACAAGTTCCACCAAATATTTTTAGAAACCTTATCTTAATATAATTATCTGGGGTTTTCTGCTTGAAGTCCTGAAGTTTGGGACTGGCCCTGTGATCAGCAAAGGTCAAATACTGGGTGAATGTGATTGGGCTCCCCAAATTTGCATTTCCTACAAAACACAACTGTGGTCCTGTGGATGTCAAGAGTGACAGACTGTGGAAACACACTCCCTTTTTTGGCTGTCATTTTTGCAGGCACTCACTGACAACAACTATTGTCACCTAAAGCTCTAAGGTGGGCTGCTGACCAGTACATAGTTTTGGATTTTCTTTGGACCTCAGCATTCATTGGCCACATTTTCAGACCTGCACTGAGTAGTTTTTAGCAGACTGTTAGTATTCAAGTAGAGAATTCATAACTAACATAACTAGAAGTCTGTAGAAAACATAATTTTACATTTATGCTAAAAATGCCTCTCTCAGAGGCAATAATATTTTTGAATTAGTTGTTTTTCTGTGTCATTATTGAAATAAACTAGAACTCAGTTTTCTTTGGGGTTTCAGAAGCATTATCTTTTTCTTCCCAGTAGATTTGTTTTCTTCATTGTCAGATTGTTCCTGCAATTTCTGGGCATCAAAATGAGGATAGAAACATGATACTTCAGAAAATTTTTATGCAGCCATATTCCCAGGACAACCTGACAGACAAAATAACAAATCTTTCAGAATCAAAGAAGGTCCTAATGCAAAGCTGAAATTCAGATAGCCTTCCTAAGGGTAACTGTCTAGGGCAGTTTTGTGTACACCGTAATTCCAGCTCCACTCTTGTTTCATTGCTTGAGTTACAGCCTACATTGTTAGGAAAATTTTGATGTGAAGATATGAACAGTATAATCATAAACACTTTAAAAGGCTTATTTTGACTGAAACTTTAAGCTTTTAAGCATTTTTCTATGGTAGCTCTAAATCTTGTGGTCAATAACTGTGTAGCATACTGGATGCTAGTGTTGTCAATTACTTCATACCAAGTTCTGGTGGCACCAAGTTCTGATGTACAATAGTACCTTGGTAATTTAGGCACAGAAGTTGGGAAATGTTAAAGAAAATGACTAAGATAAAAGCTATGCACAAATTTATTTGGCTAACGAAATAACCCAAGCTATGTGTTGCACAAGTAAAAAAAAAAAAGATAAATTTTCCTCATCCAATTAAAAGTAAACCTGTTGTTGTTGGTTTTCTTTGTTTGTTTGTTTTTGGTTTTGTTTTTTTGTTTGCTACAGGAATTACAGAGAAACAATTCAGAGAGCAGATACTCACCCCACAGCATCTTACCTTCTTATACAATCAGTGGACAAATCCTGTCAGTTTTCCATATCAGCATTCAAACCAAAGGAAGTATGAATATAAAGTAATTGCTGAAGTTTTACTTTTCTGTTCACAAAAATTTTTGAACAGTAAATAGGAAAACTATTCAAAATCACTTAGAATTATTGATGAAATAGAAATACACTTCATACTTACATCAATTAAAATTGTATGGTCTTTCCTGGTGGTGGGTTATGTGCCATATTTCAGTTCTCATCATGACAACTGGCTGTAGTACATATAGTGATAGACTGGATTTGTATATGTGTCTATGTAAATTCAGAGCTTGGATTATGCACTCCCCCCCCCCCAAGAACACTCTTAAAGAGCTTCATTATGAAGATTTCTGTTAAAAAACTTAGGTGACCAGAGTTCATGGCAAAGCAGCTGACTGGGAATGGCAGATCCCCCTGCATGCTCCTTGACTTCCAAACCCAAAAGTTGCTGTGTTTTCAATGTGTTTAGGAAAGTTAATGAAAATATAGTTTTGTATTTGTGAGATGAGTTGAAAGAAAAGTCTCCAAAACCCCTCCACAATATTTTAAAAGGCAATTTTAGTCCTAACAGAGCCAGACAATAGATGTACCAGTCTCACTAGATTTGCTTCAATTCCCATTCAAGTCAATGAAGAGAATCCCATTGGCTTTAAGTAGGACTTAGATTATCAGGATTTATGAAGCAATTTTGTTTTGTCTGTGTTAGGAATAGGAAATTTTTGAAATGATCCCATTCTTGAGGAAATCAAATCTCTGTACCTTGGCTTAAGATTGCATATTGAGAAAGAGGCAGGAAAAGCCAAAGTTCCACTTAACTCAAATAGTCTGTTTGTAGTGCAATGTGCAGAGAGACAGAAAATACCTTCCACATCAGAAATGTGGTAAAATCAAAAGTCACATCCTTAACATTAGAAAGTAGTAAGTTTGGGGAGCAAGAATTAAGCATGCAGAATGCTTTCAAATTATGGATATTTTAGCCTTTTTTCTTATAATCTTTATTCTTAGTTATATCAGGCCTGTGATCCTGAGACAAGTAGCTCTGAATTAACTTTTTTTTAAAAAAGAGAAGCAAAAATGTGTGTACAGATAAGCTTTGCAAGATGTATCTTTCCATGATAAAGCATCACGTCCTGTAATAACTGGAAAAATAATGGCACCTTTTCTTCTCACCTTTCTTTCACAAAGCCCATGTATGAGCTTCTTTTCTCTCTTGCCTTTAACACAGCCTCCTAATTTAGCCAACATTACATTTATGAATAAGTTCTGAGCAAAAACTTAATCCTATTTTCAAGCTTCTGGAGAGTTCAGAGGCAATCAAATCCATCTTCAAATGAAAATGATGAACGTAAGTCCAATAAGTCATCTATATTTTTTTCTAATGACATCAACTTCTCTTTTGCCTGCCTTACCTAGAAGCCTGCATGGTCTTTGTCTGTGAAAGAGCTCATACTTCACTCTGCAGTCTCAGAGAGTTTGATTTAGGATAAGGATTTTACTGCTGCCTATTTTTATAGCTGAGGTTTATATATATGTGTTCTACAGTTCAGTGAGGTTAGAGGTGTGTCATGATGTACAAGCATCAGTGCCTTCTATTCTCCAGTTTCACTGGAAAGGTGTTACTTCTGTGTGTTGAATTTTTCCCATTATTCAAAGAACATTTGATACTTTAACAAATAGGTCCATATTTCACAAACACCTCGGTATCTGACCTGTCATTACACAGGTATAATACTACATGGAGAGAACATAGGAGGCTGTAGTTCCTTCCCCCAGATTACCCTGGGAACCAGAGAGCAGCTGCAGTCTTGTTGCCTATCTTTTACATCTCAGCCAGAGCTGTCTTTGTTACCAGGACTTCTATTGAGAAGTCACAAGCCTTGCAGTGAATGATGAAATAGAAACTGATTCCTTTTATAGTAAGACTTTAAAAAGTCTTCAGTGTTACACTCAGTCATACACAAATGAGCTCACATGGAGATTATAGCTCCAACTCAGAGAGATAATGTGGACAGCATTATAGGTCTTTGTGGGCTTTGAAAATTGTGACTTGACTATAATATTAAGCAGTCTTTAAAAAGCATTAAAAAGGAATAGTCTAAGGGCAGTCAGATGTGTACTGGGAAAGATCCAGTGTTTTCAAAATTATAGTGTTAGGCATGTTTATTCAAATCAGTGATCAGAAGGGATAACTGGATGAGAATTCCTTAAGTGCTTTGTAATGGCTGTGGATTACAGTTAATCATACACATTTTGCAGTCAAAATAAATTGAGCTTATGTGGCTACAGAAACTACTACTGCTATAGTTTGGGGGGAGGTGTGTCCCTAATGACCATTCTTAAATCCAGACATCAATAAAAACTTATAGAATACGGAAATGCCCCAATGAATTCTGAATGTTTTGAAATTTCTGCATTTGATAACCAACTTAAATATTGTAACCCTTAATTGTTTTATTTGTAGCACACTTTTTTTCAAATACCTAAAGGAATAGTTAAGTCTGATAGTGATGCAGCTGGAAAATTGTGAATATTAGAGCCTTGACCTTGGAATTTTCTTGTTGATATGCAGCAGGATATAGTGTTGTGATGCTCAGTTGGGTGCTGTCATTTTGGAACATGTAGCTGCAAATGAGGTACCTCTGCTGCCTGCAAGGCATTGGGAGAAGTGTGACAGTCTCAGAATTGCAATATAAAACAGAGGGTGTGACTGAGTACACATAAGAGTAGGTCTGAAATTGTCTTGGGCACTCAATCCCATGAGTATGGAGTGGTCAAATGAAGGCATCAAATGAAGGTTCATGCCGGGAACAATTTTGTTAATCTTCCTCTTCAAAAAGAGTTTTTGTTTGGAAAATTGGCAGCTAGAGAAGCTTTGTTTTTGAGGTAAAGCCTTTATTTCTAGGCTCCAGTGCCAGGACTGTTAAACCGTTCCTTATGATTGTTATGCACAATGCCTAGGGAAGGCTAAGAGCAGGAACCAAAACAAGGTATCTCTTAATCTTTCTCTCAGAAACCAGGGGTCCAGTTGCTGATGCTCAGTGATCTCCTGCTCTTCCTTTCTTTCATGCAGTGACCCTTGTCTTTCCACAGCATGGCCCCATGCTGCAGGGAAGGGTAGGAACTGCATTTCTGCTGCCTTACTGATTCTGGTATGTTTAAATAGGAAATATAAACCTTTAGCTGAAGGAAGACCAAATCTGTCACATTCTAAGGAAGTCCCATAACGCACTGAACTGCTCGGTAAAGCTGAGCCAACGTCCTTCCCCGCATTTCTTATGCAGATCTCTTTTGCATACAGTATTAAGTGTCACCAGCAGCTCTTAAGTCTGCTTGGAAAAAAACCTGCTGAATAACATTTAGAAATCTACCTCATAGAGGCAGTAACTTTGAGGCTCCTTCTCGGGCTCTGATAACACAGAATCGCAAGAGGTTGGAAGGGACCTTTTGTCTAACCCTCCTGCTCAAGCAAGGTCACCAAGAGCAGGCTTCTCAGACACTGTCTGTAACATGGGCAGAGGTTTATTAAGGTGATGACAGTTCTGTTTTCATATAGAAACAGAACCTTTTCAATTTTACCAGAAAAAGATATCATTTTTTATAAGGAGTCATTCAGGGTTTTTGAGGATTTGATTTTTAGCCTTAGATCTGTACTCAGGGTCTGTCTGAGCATATCCTCACTTTTGGTGGATTGCTCTAGTTTATGTGATTTTTCAGATTAGATATAATAGATATCCAGAAGGTTAATGTCTGTAAACCCCGAGGGGTATTCTGTAGGCTGAAAACAATTCAGTCTAATAGGGAGGGGACCCTACTGGTATCAGTTTATCAGATGCCACAAGCATTGCAGTCTGTAGGGAAGGATTTAGTCCCTTCAGTCAGGTATACAGACATTCTGCTAGGAAGACTACACTGGTATGGACTGAAACAACTAATAAAGATGCACTCTTGGAATATTCCTATATTAAATGTCTGCCCAGGGAAAGGGAAGATGGGACTTGTTGTGGATATTACCCTGAAGCACACTGGAGGATTTAATGGATGCTTTTCTTTCACCCTGGGAGAAGTACAACTCTGTTCATGTATTTTTTCCTGCTGTACAGATTCCTATAATCTTATTTCTTTGGATGCTAGCCCATTCAGCACTTCTCTGGCTTTAAAGATAGCCTGTCTAGTGTTTATTTTGCCTTTCAACAGCACAAGTTTAAAATTTAGAAAAGATTGGGCAGCAGGAGTAGCAAATACAGTGATTACATGAAGTGCAAAAGTTGAAGTTGCCTGCACCTTGTAATTTAGCCATTTGCAAGGTAGTTAGATAAGAATCCTTGTAAAGCACTGCTGGACTTTGAGTACAAAATTATTTTTCGTTAGATGTGGTTTCAACTTGGGGCACTTGTGGCAATCATTTCAGCATACTCATTTCTGAACATGTACTCCCTGTAAAGCAGTCAATAGGAGAAGCAGGTGAGTGAAACAGCTGATAATTTTCCACCATGAATGAATACTCCATCCTACTTGGTAGATGTTTTCCCCTTGCGAGTTCAATAAATATTTATGTCAACCCTGCTGTCAAGTAGCAGTCTCAGTAACAGACAGTTGCTAAATTAAGATACTTTCCTTGGCAGTAATGGAAAGCTAATAATGCAATTGCCATATGCAAGCCTTGGCGAAGATTTACCTTTATAATTATCATAAGAGGTTGAGCTGCAACTCCAAGAACTCCAACTCTCTTCCTTGGTAGTGGTGCTTCACAGGGGCAGCTGCGAGTGAACTTCAAGCAAAGAAAGCAGAGAAGGTGGGAGACGGTGCTGCAGGCTGTGACCTGCTCACAGAGGTGTTCCTCCATCAGTGTGTTCTGGCAGCTGTAGGCACAGGTCCCAGCACAGACAGATGTGTTCTAGTAGGCAAGAAGTTCAAGAAAACCGCTACACATTCAAGCAGACCTATTTTTTCCTTCCATTCATCCCTCAGCTTCTCTGTCTTTACTGTTGTATCCCCAGTAGAATGGGCAGATGGAGAATTACAGCTGCTTTTTGCAGCTACAGTTCAGGAAAGACACCTTGGAATCATCATTGACAGATCTCTGAAATCATTGTCTCTATGTGCAGCAGCAGCTAAAAAAGCCAGCAAAATATTGGATATCAGCAGAAAGGGTATTGAGAACAAGACAGACATCAGCATTTTGCTGTGATATAAAACCTTAATGCGCTCCCATCTTCAGTGCTGTGTGCAGTTCTAATCTCTGCATCTTAAGAAGAACATGGTGGAGTTAGAGAAGCTACAGAGAAGGACAAATAAAATTAAGATGGTGGGACTGCTTTATGCAGAGAAACTGCAAAAGCTAGGAGTTTCCATGGAGGGACTGGATATAAGGAATACAGAACCATTTTTCACCAAATTTCACATGACCATATTTAGGCTGGACTCAACGAAACCTGTAGATCAGTAACAAATAAAGAAAACACTTCTCCAACCACTTGGTTTGCAGACTTCACAGAATAGTATCTCACCAAATTGCTGAGGTTGGAAGGGGCCTCTAGAGATCATCTAGCCCAACCTCCCAGCTCAGAGCAGGGTCAGATAGAGCCAGATGTTCAGGGCTGTGTCCATGTGTTGATTATCTCCATGAAGTCCACAAATTGTCTGAGTAATATGTGCCAGTGCTTGATCACCCTCATACTGAAAACCTTTTTCTTATGCCTAAATGTAATTTCTTTCATTTCAGTTTGTGCCCATTGCCTCTTGCCCTGTCACTGGGCACCACTGAGAAGAGTCTGGCTCCACCATCTTTGCTTAGCATTATCAGGTATTTTTTCATGGGGAAGATCCCCCCCAAAAGCCTTCTCTTCAATAGGTTGAATAGGCCCAGGTCTGTCAGCCTCTCCTTGTATGCTCCAGTCTCAGTCCTCTGCACTATCCTTGGCTGCACTTGTTACAGTATGTCCCTGTCCCTGTTGCACAGGTAGCCCAGAACTGGACACAACACTCCAGGTGTATTTCACCAGTGCTGAGCAGAGGAGATGGACAACCACTCTGAACTTGCTGACAGTGTTATTCTTAATGCAGCCCAAGAAGCTGTTGCTGCAAGGGCACAGTTCTGGCTCATGTTCAACTCAGTGTTACGAGGATCCCCAGGTCTTTTTCTGACAAGATGTTTTCCAGCTGAGTGGCCCCCAACATATACTGGTGCATTTTTCTCCAGGCACAGAATTTTGCACTTTCTGCCTGTCAAGGTGCCTCTAAATGGCAGCACAGCCATCTGGTGTATTGACCACTCCTCCCAGCTTTGTCATCTGCAAAACTGCTGACAGTGCACTATCCAGGTCATGAATAAATATATTAAACAATATCAGTGTTAGCATTGATCCCTGGGTACATAGCTGGTGTCTGGCCTCCAGCTGGACATTGTGCTGTTTGCAGGAGACTGTGGAGGTAGACGAATATCAGCAGACCGCTAAGGTTCTGCAAAAAAAGGAATTAGACAAATTAATTAATAGACAACAGGTCCTTAGGCAGATTTTATAAGTAAACATCAGCAATGTGCCTTCTAACATCCTTATTCCAGCAATTATGCATACTGGGAAGAGGATGGGACTGCAGAGGCTCTGGGGGAAACTCTGGCAGTGTGAGACGTAATACTGGTTTGCATAGACCTTTAGTCTGGCTCAATATAATGTTTCCTTTCCCATTGTTGAAAGCCCATTGTTGCATAAACTGTGGGACCAAGTGCTTTCTTCTCTGTCTCTCTCCAACCTTTTCTCCTCAGCCTTACTGATTTCAGATTTCACTGGTTCTTTGACATCTGTCTGGCACTAGTAGCACAGCTGCATATAACCTCCTAGACCAAGTAAAATCTCTTCTCACACAGCTGATGAACTGAGACATCCTGGCATACTCTCAGGCCACTCTATACTCTGCCTGTAAAGAGAGGTAATTTTCTCCTAGGACAAGCTATCCCAGATTTTTCCTGTATTTTTGGCGAGAGACATAGTACTGGAAATGAATGTCTTCCCTGTTTTTATGACCTGCCCCTGAAGGCAAGGTAACTGAGGTTCTTGTTAATGGGTCTCTTGGGGTGGATTAGAGTGAAATGACACTGAATGACTGGTGTTTATAAATATAGGTAAATGGCAGGTTTTAAAACAATTTTGTTGCAATGGAAAGGAGGTATGTAACCAATTTGCTTATTATTATCTATAGTAATATAGCAATACGAAAGTATAAAGATCACTTAAGAAAATATATAAGGAAAGGGAAGAAAGAGATAGAAAAGATAAGAGTAGGTAGTGGAGAGGCAAGATACGTGGCTGCAATAATGAGACCTGATTGTTGCAATTTTGATGTCTGTTTGTCAAAGTGATGGTCACAGTCTTGATCTGTTGGGAGTGGGGGAAGCCCACAAAACAGAGTTCAATGGGTTAATATACCTTCAGGTTCAGGGGGAATGCCCAGGTTACCCACCCTGGGGGAGAGTTTTACACTGCCTGGGGCAAGACTGTGGGTCATGTGCAGTCCTTTGGTGAAAGGCCCCAGAAATGAGTCTGGGAGTGCTTTGGGGGTTGTTGGCAGTCACAGATGTGACCAAAGATAACTTGGAGTGGTCTTTGTTTGACTAGTGATATGTGTATGAGCAGTTGCTTCCTTCCACACAGTTTACTGTGGTGGGAGTTTTTGTTCGGATGTGTTAACAAGGATGTGCTAACCAGAGCTTGCCTCTGCCAGGCTTGGAATCAGCTCCCTCCTGTTGCAAATTCATCCCTTCTCTGCGTATTTCAAGTTCCTTCTGTGGCCTTGACAGTGCTTGAGACAGGCAACTGTGCCCTTTAACTGTGCTCTTTAACTCCTTACATCTATTCTGTGAAGATTTTGAATAGGGAGGCTGTGCCTGAGGACATTGGAACATGACAGCATTGTCAAGGTCACACCATGTGGTGGTGGGGATAGGACATTGCCAGATGTAGAGAATGATACATTGAAGAACAGCCACCCCTATATGGGGGCATTCTAGAAGGTCCCAGAAAAGCCACTTTAATGTTTATCAACTGCAGTACTCATCATGCTGCATGGCCTAGGCAGAGCAGCCAGTCAAGCAATTTGACATTGAAAGTTTAGAAATAAATGCATACATTTTACCAATAAGAACTTTTTTGCCTTAATTGGGCTAGGATTAGTCATCTTGAGAAAAACAAAGTTACAGGGTTACAAAGTTAGTGATGTATAAATGCACACATGCACACACACATGTACCTGCTCTCTGCCACACAGACACACATACATACGTGCATACACAGCAGCACTCCCCAAGAAGTAACATATAGTTTGCTGTATTTCCAGGGTTGGAGAAGTGAGGCTCAGACCATGCTAGAGGTGGTTCCATTAGTTGATACTAAAAAGTCAGCACTTAGCAGATAAATGTGGCAGATGAAAGACCACTTCCCCTTACTCCCACACACATGCTTGAAACAGGAGTAATTTGAAATATACTGCAAAATGTTGATTTTTAAATGTTACAGACTGTGGATAAAAATACGGGATTATTTATTTCGTCTGTAATACTGTGAGTGCTTAGCTCTTGATTCTTTTAAGCTCCTTCTCCCCAAAGTAAGAAAGAAATCCTGTCTAGTTATTTATGGTGACAGGCTAACTCCCAGAATCATTATATTTTTGAAATGGTGTTTGTTGCCCCTTGAAGGAGCAAAATCCTATCTTAAATGTATGATTTTTATAGATATATTGTTTCCTTTTGAGGAAACTGGGCATTTGAACAGTATTAATATATTTTGTTTGAATGCAAGTTCCTCGGACTTAACAGGGAAGCTGAGTCCTGTTAATCTTTTGATCACTGGAGATCGAATGTTTTTTAAAGTGAAAAGAATTGAACAATTTGTGCATTAGCCCTATATTGCAAAGTGCTGTGAGCACTGTACCATGCTCAGTACAGTACATTGGATCCTGCTGAAAACTATGTGTTCCAAGCTGTGGTTTTTTTGTGGTGTTACAGAAGCCACAGAGGTACAAGGGTGTCAGGAGCCAAAATCCACTGGGCTTTTGAAAAGGTTATCCACAATAAGTGATACTTTCACAACAACCTCTGTAGGGTGACTGTACAAGACATAACATATTCAGCAGTGCGGTGAAAGGATCACTCACCATCTGGCACAACTCCCTTTTGGATGGACAGGACATCGCAGAACACCTGGCAAGATTCAAAGGGCATGTTGATGCCTTTAACTGCTCAAGATCCTCCCTTCTCATGGCAGGCAGAGCCTGCATGTTTGAGGGCACTGGAAATGAGGCCCCAGCAAAACCTGTCCCAGTTCTCAGGACCCCCTGGTTATGCTGTGCCTCTTTTGCTGTCTCCTTTCCTTGTCCTCAGGTCTGCAGCTTCTTTCTATAGCCTTTTATTGTCATCCTGCTCATAGGGAAACCAGGAACCCAATACCTCCCAGGAACAGATATGCTCAGCCCTGTTTTGCCTTCCTGATGAGTTCAGTGGGAGCAGAAACTCTTGGGTGTGTACATGGGGTAAAGTTTCAACTTATCCTAATCTAAGATAGCTGCTCCACGGCCAGGCTGCTTGTGATGTTCACAGGGGTTCAGCCAACCCAAATGGTGTCTTTCCCCAAAATAGAAAAAAATGTGTGGTAGTGTGGAATAGTCCAAGCTCTGCTTTTCTTTGCCCTGAAAAGGAGAAGACATCTTCTTTATCTACAGCACTCTTCTTGCTAAAACACCATGCTGAGGAAACTTGAAGGGTTGTATTCTAGAAATTCTCTTTGAATTCATAGTCTCAAAGGTTGTATGTGAAATTGTTTGTGCTGTATTGAAATAGATAAAAACAGATTGTTCCCTCTTTTGTATTTATTATGGATCCACTATTTATTTAAAAATATGTCACAGGACTCTTGCTGTATAACCAAGTGTTCCATTGGGGTGTGCAGCAGGATGTGATTCCCCATTCACAAAGACAGTTTTCTGCTCTCCTAGCTATTTTCATTTCATTTCTAATCTGTGCTGAAGCATCTGTGAATATGATATCTCAGCCCAGACAGAAGAATTCTTAATCTGAAGAGAATGGAAATTACTGAACATTTCACTTTAGCATCCATTTACTAAACTAAATAACTTCTTGGAGAGGAAGGGCAGAGGAAGAGAGGAGGCGGAGGATAGGGTGCATTTTGTAGCTCTGAATTTCTATTTCAAGTGAAAGGAAAACATTTAACCAAATGTCTCATTAATGAGAGCCTAAAGAACAGACTGAACTTCTAAACATTTATTTGCAGCACTGAAAAAGTCCAAAGACTTCGATTAAGCTTTTCATATCTAGAACGACATTCCTCCCACATGCCCTCCTACCAGCACCCTAAATTTGCAGGCAACTTCAAATACCTTTAAATATGAATGTTGAAGGACCTTTTTGTAGACTGCATCCTCTTTGCAAGTTGCTGGCAAATCTGTCAGAATTTTGTCTTCTGCCAACAATGAGGAAAAATATGTATATCAATCACTCAAAAGTTAAAAGCTGCAGCTTTCAGACTTTCATTCACAATATACACATTCAAGAAAAACAAGTTGTATGTATATGTCTAGTGAGTACCCCATAGAACTATTAGCCAGAGAGCAAAACTGAATTGATCTAGCTGTTATCCGACTTTCAAAATTTGATCCACCACACACATTCTAGCTAAGATTAAAAGGAAAACAAACAAAGACTTCCAAAACTTCATGTTCTTTTAGACACAGAACAGCTCTCCCCCCGCATTTTTATATTTTAATCAGCTTCATGCAGTATGTTCAATCCTCCATGAAGGCAATTCAATTCCCAGAGCCAACAGCTTTGTCACTTTTTTTTTGCTGACTTAAAAAAGAAATCACTTCCAAGTGGTGGCAGAAAGGGATTGAAAAACTAGAACTTATTTATTTAAGATGTCCCAGCACACATAAGACCTTTAAATTGTTTTGCAAGAGGCATAGGGAGCTACAGATAGTCTGTTGAGGCAACTTCTCAATACAGAAGGTAAGTCATTTATGAGGCTCCTTGTTTCTGCTAGCTAATGGTCATACAGTACCACAGTATAAATCAATTACTTGGGTTTCCAAAACACAGAGTTAAATGACTCTCAGTTATAAAGGTGTGAATCCTTCATTTTAGAAGTGAATCGCGCCACAACTGGGCCAGGAGACACTTCAGAGACAGAGTCAGAGAATTGGGTATTTGCTTTTTCAGCGCGCCGGGTGTGTGGGGTTCGCTCCTCCAAACACACACACCGGTGCTTCCTACAGCACAGTATTAAGGGTTAAGTTATGAATATTCATCACATTCCTTGGGACAGGCATGGTTATACAAATTATTTCTCAGAAGTCATTAATATCATTAGCATAGGGGTCACGCATGCGCTGTGTGTCCTGGTGGTCTCACTGAGGAAGGCTCCTCTTCTTCCTCAGGCGTCTTTCTCATGAAGACCAGTAGTCTTCCTCCCAGTGCACTTTTCACCTTTCTCCCTGGGCATGCGTAGTCCTTTGAGGAATGATTCAGCAGTCTCTGAGATGATCCTTGTCCCCTCTATCTTGACAAGATTAGGGTGAATTCGGCTTCTTAGGTTTTGTAATTAACATCTGCTGTTTGAACTAGCATTTGCTGTCTCCCAGTAGTTAACTTGTGCTTACATGGGTTAGTTGTTGACTGCCCTTTCCTCAGAAGATTCTTCCAAACACATCATAATGTTGTAACCTTAGATATTGAGCATCTATATCCCCCATGTTATTGTGTCCAAGTTTGTAGAAATTAAAATCCAGATACATACTACCTGACCCACAGAGGGGTTCTAAGCAGCAGATGAACCCTTTCCTATTGGAGAAGCACCTAAGTCTGGCTCTGTATTTCCTCCAGTGTCTCATCTCCTGGCTCAGCATAACTCTGCTTTCATGTTTGTGGGAAGAAGTGTCTTGGCATGATGGCCACACACCAGCTGACAAGGTGACAGTTTGTCCAAGAAGGAATAATTAGCTCCCTAATTTATTCTGCTATTGAACATTTGTGATGTACAGAATCATAGAACAGCTCATGTTGCAAGGGACGCATAAGGATCATCTAGTCCAATCCCTACAAGGATCATCTAATCCTGCTCCTTACACGGCTACCTAAAACCAAACCATACTAAGAGTGTCATCCAGATGTCTCTGGTCCTTTTGCAGTGGAATGTTGCTGGAACCTCTTGTTTGAGATGCTTTCTTTCACACATTCTCACTTCAGGCAGGTCTGTGCTCCCTGAGGTTATGGCTATTTTCAACTATGCATTTACTATTCCAATGCAATGACTCATTCCCTGTGGCTTTTCAAAATCCTGCCTAATACCAGCCTGAAAACAGCTCACATCTGCCTGTCTGTTCAGGGCAAGAGACCCACTTTTTGTTTTCCCTTATAAATAGCACAATTCTACTATACTGTCTCTAGGTCCTATATTAACATGTCTGCCTCAGAAAAGACACATGCTTAAGACACAAAGAGGACCTAAATCACCAATTAAGATTAATTGGATTAAGCTGCAGTATTTACTATCCAGTAGGATATATTCTCCTCCATGTAACAGACTGGGCATTTCTTAATGGTAGTGGCTAGTGTGTACAGACAGATAGATCTCTAACCTTAGAGAACTCATATGTTTAAAACTGGATTTCCAGACCTACTTTTTACAGAGACAACCTATTAAAACATTTCTATGTTATCTGATTAATTGAAATGTCTCTTTTAAATAATTTTTTATTCCTTTAGTAATATCCATCTGTGCAAGACCATGAGTGTCTTTCTTAGACCTCTGTTGTAATCAGTGAATGAAAAGGGAAATACTGGGTCATTAAAGGCAGTAGCTGTTGGCATGTGCAACAATGCAAAATAATTATTTTTATGTATTATGACAGTAGATGTCATAGATAGATGTGGTAATCACTACCATTCTATAAGGAGCAAAAAATGTCTAGTGCAGACATTGAAGAAAGCCCCCCCCAACTAAAAAAAATCAATATTAATGTTGTTCTGCAAAAGCATTTCAGAGTGAACCCTGTGGAGTAGACAACCTGATTACAGTTCTCAAGTAAATGGAGAGTTTCTCTAGAGAAACTGAGAACTGTAGTTGTAGTTAATATATGGCTTAGAAGCATTTCATGAGGCCAAGTATACTTTGCCTAGTATTTTATAATGGTAGTAATATTGCCTGTGCATACGTAAATATTTTAAAACAGTTCCTTTAGGAGTCAGTGACAATTTAGTCCCATTGACTGCAAAGGGAAGGTGGGGATAAACCTTAGGATTTGCCTTGCTCAAGGCAAATGATCAAGGCTTGTGACCGTATAGATATCAAAATTCAAGCAGTAAATTGGGTAGTTTTTACAAAAACCTTTAAAAAATCCCCTTTAAGTGTTATGGCTGCTACCACATGACACTTATTACAAATACAGCTGAAATAGCTTGTAGTCTTGAGGTATGATAGGAGCAATTCTAGCAGCTATACATTGTTTTGAAGGAAAACCCCTTAAAGTAAAAAAACTTTGAAGTATTTTAATGGTTATTTTTTTCTTTGTGTCATCTCTTAAATAATTTTTCAAAGCTTTCTAATTGAATTTTCTCTATTGTAATTGTTGTAAAAGCTTGGTGAAAAATATTCTACCTTTCTGTGTATCTGAAAGTTTGCTGTTACAAAAATAGGCTTTTTATGGCATATCAAATCCCCTAAATACTGACTGCTGCAACAAAGTGACTAAGAATGATTTGTTTAGTGCTTGGAAGCTGTCAGGAGAGTTCAGTGCTGAGAATAGTGGAATGACTGAATAGGGCTGAGCTGACCTAACAGTGCTTGCAAGAGAGAGTTAGTTGTGATCCTGCTCTTCCTCATCTTGTCACTTCCTCCCTTCAGTCCCTTCCCTGCTTAGACAGGTATTCCTCTTCCTTGTGCTGCTGCAGGCATGCACCTGGCCCTTGATGAGCTAATTCAGTTTGTTAAACTGGTCCTGATTTAGCTGAGATGGTGAGCTGAAACCCACTCCCAAGGGAGCCAAATTAAGTCCAGGGCTGACACAGGCTGGGGGAGCAAAGCGTTGGGGAGAAGTGAGGACAGGAGAGGGCAGGGAGGGAAGTGGGTGGGAAGTAAGAAGTTGCTGTATCTGAGTTTAGCCTGGCTCATTGCTGAGGTGTCAGTCACCTTTCTACGTGAGAAGGCTGGAGCAGAAAAGACACACAGGCACATGTTTTTCTTTACAATTCCATTTGATCCAGCTGTGTAGGGAAAGAAAGCACTTTACATTCAATTGCTGCAACAGAAAAAATTGTGGGGGCTAGCAAATGAGGAAGGAAGCTTGTTCTGGGAGGGCAGCAGTGCAGATCAGGCTTTGTATCCCCAATGGGGAGACTCAGAATGGGAGTGATCCTTCTTTCTTTTCTTCTATCATCCCAGGGCTTGTCAGGGCTGTGATGGCACTTTCCTGTTCTGCCTTCTCTGTTCCACCATGCCCTGGAGGATTCACATGTGTTGGATACAGTTGCATACTGCACCTGGTTCTGCCCCACTTCCAAGGTGGCATTCCCATACTGACTATCAAACAGCATTTGTACTTTGTGTTTACTGCTCCGGGTCATCCAGAATTGTCCTGAGCCTGTATCACCAAGGCTCCTTTTATTGTAAGATGCTTGTGGGCTCATGGGCCCTGGCTGAAAATTACAGGACGATCCCTTCTGGCAACAGTGAGCAGCTGGATTTTCCCTGTGTTGTACTCGCTATCAGTGTTTTTGCTGTTGTAAATGAATGTAATGTGATGGGGTGAAACCTAACAAAGTAGATCAGCATCTAATCCAATGCAGAACTGAAAGAAGAAGGAATATTTCCTTTGAATTTGGTTGTTATTGAATGAAGTCCCTATTGACATTTTAAAATAAATAATATGCTGGTATATATTTGTAAATAAACATATGACAAGTTGCTGGACAACACAAAGTTGCAAATAAATAAATGTTAACATTCAGAGATCTACAATTATTTTTGGTAGGAGACTACTATAGTCTGAAAGAATATTTAGGCATATAATTCCCTTAAAATGTTCTTTAACCACCGAGACAAAAACCATGAACTTTGGGAACCTTTTTTGCACAATGCTTCTTTAAATGAAGATGGTAAAAGCATGAAAATGGCTGTGGTCAGCACAGCTGTGGAACAAGATGTAGTAGCTGTAGGGCTCCAAGTTTGGCTTCAATGCTTATGAAATTGTGGAGTTGGTTCAGAGATGTCCAAGACAAACTATATTAAAGAACCCCAGAATTTGAAGTCAACTCTATGTGTGTAAGGAGTGTATGAAAAAAGAACAGCTGTGAATCTTAAGACATTCAGACTTTCACCTCTGGGACATCACCTTCATGCACTTAACCATCTCTTCACTGCAGAGACAGCCTGAAGTCTGAACATCTTCTGCTTTGTCTGACAAAGTGCACCTTACAATCAAATTATGCCTTATTTGCTTTAGATCCAACTTTTCTGAAGTCTACCATCAGTGCTATATAAATGTTCGACTCCCTTCACTTCCCTATTCCTTCTCTACAAGGTGAAAATAAGAATTAATGAAAAATTATTTGGATTATTCACCAGGCTTTTACCTCAAGGCTTTCCCTCGAGTGAAATAGTATTTATGTATTTTTTTTCTTTTCTTTTCTTTTTTCTTGGTGTTTTTTGTATCTGTTAGAGAACTTAGAAAAACAATTTTTTAGTGAAAGTATATGTTGTTCCATTTTGTCACTTTGTCATTTTTACATTGTCACTTTTTTTATGAGGAAAATGATCACAGACCTGTTATGATTGCCTAATTATGCAACTTTATGACTTGTCAAGAAACAATATAAACCACTATAGATGCAAAGGTAAAATAGAAATTAAAGGTCTTATATGGCAAATTTTACCTCTTTTGCTTGTCACTTCTTCTCAATAGCTGTCCCAGGAATGCAGCAAGCTGAGAAGGTAGATGTTAATTTTTCTTCCTTAGGATCTCAATTCAAAGCTGAGGAGTGGAAGCAGAGAAGAAAGTAAGTTGGGGATTTGTTTTAAATGTTGCTAACAACAAAGTCTGAATTCTCTTGGCCTTGGCTTCCTAACTTGATAAACCCCTCTCTCCAAAACCCATTTTGGGGAGTGTTCATGCTTAGACAGTTTCCCAACAGCTTCAGTGTGTAGTTCAATTGTGCCTTGTTGACTTCAGCAAGTTTCCTGAGTAACCATCATGTCCTGGAGAGGATAACTTTGGGCTGTCAGTGTAAGGGAATGTGTCACTGCCTTTTAAGAGCTGAACAGGCTGTGGTGGTGTGTGTCAGGGTCACTCAAGCAGCCTGCTGAAATCAGTGGCATGTGGCAGACAGTTCTATATAGCTTTTTACGCTGTGTGTCATGATGAAGGCTCCTTAAAAATTGTAAATACTGCATAGCACCAGAGGCAATACTTGGAAAAGAGTAAATATTCAAAGCAAAGGCCAGAAGGGAGAGAAAGCAAACTAAAAGAGATATGGGAGCATTAAAAAAACACCCAAACAAAATCACCTTCAGCTGAAATGCAGTAGCAGAGTCCTGGAAAAGAGGAAAGTAAGGACGTGATATCTAGATGCAGGCAGATGTACTTTTTGAGAAAGAAGATTCAGAAAAGTTAGCATTTCCACGTTATTTCTGCATGTGGAGCTACAGATCTCAAACTGCCTGCATGTAAGCCAGGATGAATTAGAGTGAAGAATACTGTATTCTCAAGAAAAGCAAAGTAATTGAAATATCGGTTCCAAATAAAACAGCAAAAGGAAGGAAAGTTCTTTGGAAGGTTCTTGACTGACATTAACTTAGAAAATCAGGCATGAGATCATGCTATGTTGTCAGATTTCATTATTGAGATTTGATTTTGATTGAAATCAAAGATCTAAACCAATATATTGAACCTGGACCAATGGAAATATTAAAAAAACACTTTAAAAGGCTGGAAAGCAAGAGGTAAATACAGTAGACATTGACTAAGGAAACATGTTAGGATTAGGGTTATTATTAGCTAAATATATCAGAGAAACACTAATGAGAAAATATCTATGAAGTTGTAAAGTTATAACAAGAGCATGAAACAGGAAACTTACATGGACACAGAGATATGTTCACAACCGGAAAACATTAAACCAACTGCAAGATAAATTAGTGTATGCAATCAGAACCAGCAAAATTAAAACAACCAGCAAGCACACCGGCAGTGCTGATACATGTTTATCAGGATGGAAATACAAAAAGGAGTGAAGAACAATTCTATACAGAGGCAGAATGCAGAAGTTGACAGAGGAAAATGTACTACTTTAGTGGAGACTGGTGCAACTGCTGTGAAATATTAACAGGGAGCTAATGCTTGGGTAAATGTTATATCTGAAAATATTGTAGATTATTGGGATAAGAAACATAAATACATAAAACAAGAACCGCTACAACTAAGGGCTCACAGAGAAGACCTAACTGCTGTTCAAGCATTACATGTACTTGTATGGAAACCTGTAAGAAAAAGTGGGCCTGTTTATTTACTGTGAACAATGAGCCAATAATGAGTCTAAGAAATGGCAAATCCTTGGCTTGCTTAAGGGAGTGCCTAAAGGTCGGTTGGGCATAAACAAATGTAAAGGAAATGTTGAATTGATCAGGATGTCAGGAGGTAGGGAGAAAAATATACATGCTTGCAAGGAGTACATTTAAAAGTTGACTTAGTTTTCTCTGAGATTGCACATTCTATTTAAAACAGAGTATGATCTGTATTAAATTTGTATTTGCTGAAAGTAGAAACCCATAGATCTTATTTGATGTAGCTCAAAATATTTGTACTAGAATCTAGATTTCAACATGTATCAAGTCCCAAATTACTCAGCTGAATGTCTGGTCGAGAATGAATGCCATCATCACTCCGAAGACTGCTAAATGGAGATTAAGGGCTGTGAAACAAATCCAGTAGCACTGGACTTGGCAGATTTTTTTAAAAAGTGAACTGCTACTGACTGAACACTCAGCAGAAAGATAAGTCTTTCATTCTATCCCTAAGTGCAGCAGAAAATATTGAGCTTAGAGGGATGAAATTAAAGAGATCGGGATATCCCATGTATAGAAGATATTGCTGAGTCTTGCTATGGGTGCAGTGGTCTGTAGATGCAGTTTGTGCACACAAGGGCATTGCTTGGGTGTGCAAGACTGTAGTTGGCAGGAAGATTGCTCCATGTTCTTATGTGAGCTCCCATCTCTTGAGCGATTTGCTTTAGGACAAGAGGGAACAGCTGCAATTTATTCCTATGAAAAGAGGAACATGAAGGAGCAAGAGAGAGTCAAAGCATCTGAAAGTAAACTGGAAACAAAGGATTTTGCTGAGCCACTAATGGACAGGATTGAAGCTGCAAGTAGATAGACATTGGGATATTTCTCTGTATGGCAATCCAAACACCTAGAGTTCCTGAAAGCCCCTCTCCATACATGTAATGTAGGCAAAGTTGTTATTTCTAAAGATTATGCAGGAATGTAAACTGCCTCATTATACAGTATCCTGTGTCAGGGAAAGGGAAGCCTGAGAGTGGCACACTGAGATCTAAGCAGCCAGATCTGGCCTGAGCAGCCTCATCCCAAGGGACAGGGGCTGTCCACAGGCAGCTGCAGCCCAGGGCAGCCACAGAGCCTGGACAGCTGCTTGTGCTTGAAAACCTCTTTCCAGCTGGCAGCTAACTATGGTAACTTTTCTGAGAAACGCAAAACACAAAACTTCAAAACATTGCTTCTTCAGTAAGGCATAACTTTTGTTAGCTTGAAAGGAAGTTTCTGCTGATAATAAAGCAACACTGGAACCTGTACAAACTGCAGTAAAGCTTCACTCTAAATCCTTTGTAATTTTTATTGCTGCTGCTACTATTAGTGCCACAGTACAAATGAACAAGAAGATGTGTTTGTCTGTGCATGTTTTCCTGTATACGTTTATCTATATTAATGCATCTTACTTTTTTTATTCCCCAAAAGCATGCTAATAAAAGTGTAAATACTCTCCGAGAAAGAAAATCTCCCCACAGATCCATTTTGCTTTGTTACATAACTTTAACAAGGTCTTTTCCAGAATTCTTAATAACTTAAAAAAATCTCCATGGAAGTGTTGCTTGAAGAGAATGCTGAGAGATTGTTAACTAGGACATGGATAGGAACTGAGCCGGTAACTTTGGGGCTTTACAATTTTCCTTGGCTATCCAGCAAAAGGAACATTTCAGCAATTTTTCTTGCCCAGTCTGTCCTACTAGGAAATTTTGTGTGGTATTTATACACACAGTTTTTGTGGGCATGCCTTTTTTGTGTGTCTCTGTGGAACAATGGTAGTTCATGCCAATGCTGAGAGGAACAGTCTCAAGTAAAAGACTGCAGGATTCGTAATCAGGGATTTGAATTAAATAGGAGAAAATATTTTTGGTGTACTCGATTTACAGCCACAAATGTTATTAAGTACTCAAAAAATGCTCTGCCAAGTGCTCTGATTATTAAGTGTAGATATTTGAGAATGGATATTTAGTAGTATTTGAGATTATGGATCTGACTACTTTGAAAGTGTTCTGCCTCAAGTATTGGATTTATTCACTTTTAATGATTACTTTCTGCTTTATCGCCCCACAACAATTCCTCTGACACACTTACTTAATATTATTTAAGACATACAGCATAGATCAAATATTAAGGCCTTGAATTATTTCTAAATAGCATCCAGTATTGCAGTCCTATACCTTTAAATCCAGAAATAAGATGCATTCCACAATAAATAGTGCTTGTGATTGAATGCTTGAAACTGATGTATGTACTTAAAAGAGTCTATTCAGCATAAACAATATTTCTTTAAATGTCACTAGTTCAAGCTGTATTTTCACCCTTAAGTACAGAGAATAGCTCTGAAAACTTTATCATCTCTAAAACTGGATTTTTTTTAAAGTAGGTACATATGAAACTGTGAAACACCAGTATTAGAAGCTGAGGTGATGGCCAGGCAAACTCTCTTGTACTGACATTTGAATTGTCTGTAGACAGAAGAGTCTACAGAGCTGAAGAGCAAACATTTGCAAGGTTTTGCAAAACCTTACCAGACAAAGCATTTCACGTGGCTGAATACTACTGGGAAGGGTTTAGGTGTGTGTTTTACCTATGAAACACTCCAAACTTCCTTTGTTTCCACAGGAGCCTAGAGAATTCTCAGGTCACCTTTTATTCTCTTTTGATGTATTTCTTCTCTTGTGACATTGTTAGCAGATATCTCATCTGCTGATGAACTTCTTCATGCAACAAATCTGGCCAATAACAAGGTGTGAATCTTCTGCTAGGATTACTCCCTCTGAACCTGCTTTCTGTGAGGCCAGGTGAACATCAGTGCTAGTGCAATAGACAGGAGATAAAAATAGGTCTGGGGAGAAGGAAGTGTGGTGGACCTGGTCCACACTTCAGGGGAGCTCAAACAGTTCAGGCATTGTGGCCTCAGAAGCCACAGGTTTTCTGCCTGCTTATTGCTGTAGCTATGAGCATTGGAGGAAATTTGTAAGAGAAAGACAAAGAACAACCATTTTTTAAGAGGTCTTTCAACTTTAAAATGCTTTACTTCCTTCTCCTTTCTGTTTTAACCATTTGTTGTGAGTCCAAAGTGGTCTAAATTTGTTGACTTAAGTCTATTGCTTTGAAATTCCTCCTTTTAACTGCGTGCTTGGGAAGAGTTGGATTGGTTGGGGAAAACAACTAATGTCTGTCTGTTAGGTGTTTTTTGGTTGGTTGGTTTATTGGTTGTTTTTGTTTGTCTGTTGGGGGTTTCTTGGAGGAGGGGGAGAGGTTTTGGGATGTGTTTGGTTTTTTTCTTCTTTTCCACAGGTAAGTATGTATTGGGGAAACTGACTAGGAGGATTATTTAGATGAATCTACCAGGTCAAGAAAATGTTATTGCATATGCTTTAATTTGTCTCTATTGTAGAATTTGACCCTGAATCCTTATGTCAAATTGCATCCTTAGGTACAGAACAAGCAAGTATTTAGATATTATCCTAAATAGAGATTTATTTCCTAATTTGGAATCAATGATTTGCTTTTCAGTTGACAAAGAATTTAGAAAGATGCTTTTTACAAAATTTTAAAGATAGTCAATATATTTTAATTCCCCCAGAAGGCTAGAAATGTCAACAATCATGGAAAATAAAATTCCAGACAAAAATAGTAAGAAATGCTAGAATTATGTGAAAGTTACATACGGGCTGAGAGCCTTTCCATGTTGCATTTCATCCAATGCAAATTAAAATGAATAATAAATGCAGTACCTCTGGAGCATAGTTTTTACAAAATAAATGCCAACAGCTTCTTAACTGAAGTAGCACAGCCTTAATGTGACTGTGGTGTTACTGAATATGCCACAAACGTGGTAGAGGTTTGGTACATCTTTAAACAAGTCAGGAAAAAGAAAGCCTCTCATTTTTCTCTGTTCTAATTATCTTCGTTCCAGTGGATTAGAAAATGGAAAATGTAGAAGTCAAGCTGAAGATGGTTCAGAGCTCAATCGCCTGCCAAGTTAAGTCTGAAAAATGGCAAGTGTGTGTAATTAATAGTGTCATCTTCCCCTAGACCAAAGGATGACTGCGGTAACTATAGATTATAATTGTCATCGTTGTCACATAAAATGTGCTATTATTAAGTTCAAGCTGAATTTTATTGCTGAGAATGCTCATAAATTGAATGGTCAGTCATTTAAATTGCCAAGTAGAGAGCTCTGCGGTTTGCTCTAAAGCGACTTTTTAAGTCAATGTATTTGACTTTAGACCTCTGGAAACTAGTTATGTTCCTTAAAGAGATGTTAGACAGGTTGTTACCTGTAAGAGAGGATGCTCTGACAGATGCACTGCATTTCGTTCATGTTTTAATTATCCCTACACTCTAATTTTTAATTTTTTTGAAAGGCAAGTACTGCATATGCTATGTTGGCAACTTAAAAATTAGGACTTATTATCTGGTTAGCATAGCAGAGAGAATGAGTGATGACAGTTTTGAAATATGGATGAATAAAATGTAGTTGTTTAAGATGGAAAGATGAAAGGGGATGAAACGAAAGCGATACATTCAAAGAGAAAATCTTGAGATCAAGGAGTTTCCCAGCAGGAACTGAAGTTCTTTCATTCTAGGGATAAATTGCAGGTCAGCAGTGATTTCCAGTATTTTCCTCCTGATGACTGGATAAATCAAAGTTTGCAGGAAGGCTGGCTCAGAACTGTGGTGAAAATAACACCCAACCAAAATATGAAGGCTTGATGAAGTGAACAGGACCCAGGAGGAAGGGAACTGCAGCATTCATCAAGTCCTGTTTCTTGCTATTAGAGACAAGTAGTTAATGTAATATCTTTCATAAACTGATTGGCTGCATCTTAAAATTAGTTTAGGTATTTGCCTGAACTGTATAGTTATTGCTTCAAAATATGACTGTCCTAATGGTCAAAAACCACCCCTTGTCATTTTTTCTTGTTCTATCCTTGTCCTTTTTCTTTTAGGTATGTCTTATGCCCTTCTCGTATTATCTCAACAAGTACATTTATAGGACATGATTATGTTTTCACCCAGCTAAATAAGACAAATATTTTGTTTTAGTGGGCATATTTGATCTTTTTGGTCTCTTTCATGCTGTAAAACATGCTGTCAGCTGGCTGGCATAAGCCAGCTTTGAACTGGGAGCCATATAACTACTTTATAGCAATACTGTGTTCAAAATGCTAAATTCTGCAACATTTTCTCTCAAGCAGGTTTTCTTTTAGATTTTTCTGGAGATTTCTTCTCTGAGGTTGCTTTTTTTTTTTTTTTTTTTAATTACAAGTATTTGTTAGATTTGTTAGATTGTATACTCCTAACTTAGATACTAAACCGTTCAAGGTATGCAGAACATCCACTCCAACCTCCACCATTCATATAACCACATATACTCAGTAACTTTTTCATATGATAGTAGAAGACCAAAAGCTAAAACCATAATAAGCCCCTGGAAGAAAACACATGAAAAAAAATATGTCCCTTTTATGGTGTATTCTTGCAATGGTAAGAAATTAGGTAGATTTTTTTACACAGATGATCACAAAAAGTGAAACAAGAACTATATTGCAGAAAAAATACAAACTAAGCACTCGAGTAGCAAGAGGACAATTTCTTAATTAATGACAGAAGAGATGTTTCTTAAGTCTGTGTAAAATACATTGAGTGCATGTGAGTGAAAGAATAACTGCATTGAAAGTTTGGAAGCATCCTCTTACTGCTGAACAATTGTTAATAGCTTCTTTGGTTTCTGTGTTGGTAAAAGTATTTGCTAGCACAAGTGTAGCAATGTATATTTTGGTCAGGTATCAAATGAACATTGCAATCTAAGTGCCTGGATAATAGGGGAAAATGTTATTCTATAGCTTTGCTGATGTTTTGTCTGCTTTCAGTCAGAAGCAGGCTTTCAAATCAAATGGCAATAGCACAACGGTATTTTTAGAAGGCTGCTGACTGTGATTAGCTTACAAGTCAACCATATCTCTGCAAGAGGATTATTCCCCTGGCCAGTGTATGCTCTTGTGCACTGTGCTGCTTAGTCAAAGTGCAGTGACAGTATAATGCTTTCCAGAACATATCAGGATGAGAAGATAAAGTAAAAGTATTAAATTGGTTCCCTAGGGCTTCCTTCTCTTTCAGATACACCCTTCCATGTGTTAGTGGTGGGCTTTTGTTTTAGGGGTTTTTTTCCCCTTAAGCACACTCCTTGACTGGTACAAAGATAAGGAAAACAGTGAAAAATCAGCTTCTTCATCACATTAATGGTATTTGTTAAACAAAAAGTTGTTGCTGTAAGACCTGTTTAGTAGGATTGAATGGAGTCCAACACAAGCACACAACTAAGAACAACATGATGGGGTAAAGTCATAGGAATATTCCCAACTGCAGTTTTTAAAGGGCTTTTTCAACATAAACTCATATGGATCATAAAACTTCTTGTGATTCTAGCCAAATCGAACATTCTAAAGTTATGTAAATAACCCAAACCCTGAAACCTCTTTAATGCATCCACCAGCATGACAAGAGTTATTCTCAGACTTCCACAAAAAGTATTATTTGAGTAAAACAATGTTTTGCAGTCAGCTCCCACAGCTGCCACAGCTTCATTGTGGCAAGCGTAGCTGTAGGAGAAATGACTGAAAGTTCACTGGCACAAATGGAGTTACATCTGCTGGCATTAGGGCTCAATTTGTCACTCTTGTTTTTAATCTCGGGAAGCATGCAAGAACTAAATGGTGCTAATCTTTTACATGACATGAAGAGGATGATCAGAGTATATTCAGTCCCAGTACCATGGCCAAGTCAGAGCTCATCCCTGGCTTCTGAAATGATCTTAGCAAGGTTTTGAATATGAGCACATCGTTTCACATTTTTCTATGGATTCTTAGCCCAGACTTCATTTTCTAGGCCACGTCTTGGCATGACAGCTACCCAGTTTGTGGTGAAAAAATGAACTGATTTTCAGAAGGGGAAAAATAGCTGTATAGTTTCAGCCTATTTTCAAGGAACTCTCTGAAGTTCCAGCTAGGACTGTGGTATGAGTACCCACAAAAAAAGGACCAGCAAAGTGCTGCCATCACCATCAAAAGGATGTCTTTATCTTGCTGCTTCCATTCCTGGTACATCCTTATGAGGTTGTCACACTTGTGTTGCTGCAGTGCTGTGAGAAGGCTGCTACTGTGCCATGTCACAAGGGAATGCACAGGAGCCAGAAATGCTTTAGGATTTCCACATTTTGTAAAGCTTCTCAGTGGAGGGGATGTTTCCCTAGAGCATGGGTTCGATCTTGGGAGAGCTGTGCCATAGGGTTGTCTGGCAATGGCTGTGTGGTCAGCACACAGAACCCAATGCGACATAGGGCTACAGCTACCTTGGGCTCTGGAATGGGCACTCCATGTGACTTGTGAGCCCACTGCTCACTGTGAGACCAGGCTGACATTGACTCATACTGCTTAATCCTACTTAATCCTTGTTAATATTTATAGTTTCATTTCCTAAACTGAAAAAAAAACCCCTATAAATACCATATATGCACTATATATGCACCTCTACCTCTCTTTCTATATATATATATATATATATGTATATCTCAACACACATACATGCATACAGATATATATACTCTCACACTGTATTTGGGCTGTATTCTATCGGTAGAATTGTGAAGTACCATTTCTTATTAACAGAATAGCTGGTGTCACTGTGACCTGTCGTTTCCTGTCTCTGAACAGTTTGCTTTTATCCTGTCCAAACAGCATGATCAATCCCAGATCACTGTACAGCAGGTTTGTGTACTGCTGGACACTGTTTTACTCCTGCCCAAATACTGAGGCCCCTAATGCCTTTTCTCAAGAGCCATCTATTACAGGTGCTACCAATAATGTACTATGGATAGTAACCACTTTGACTTTGTGCTGTAGTTACTTTCCACTTCTGCTGTTACCATCACTAATGCTTGTCTGTTACCAATGTTAATTGAGCTGATTTCATTTGCTATTCTGGGAGGTTAATTCTGTTTCTCTGGCTTCTGAGGATTGTTCTCGGATTTTTGGAGAGAAAGAGATCTATTTAGGAGTTTGAAGACTGCTCATTGACTTTGTGTCTGAAGACCTGAAGGGTAGGGGCTGATGTGTTTTGAAAAGCCTGGGTGTTTCTGTCATCACCTCTACATGTAGAACTGGCACAACAGGTTTTAGTGTAGAGAGAGATCCTGGATGGGAGGAAATTAGGATATGGAGAGAAACAGGTTCACTGAATCCACCCTTTGAAGTGGGAAGGTGGGAGGGGTAAGGCTGTTACCTGTAGATAATGAATAGATTATATCCAGATAAAAGCATTCTGGCTTATTTTGCAGAATATAGCAGAAGGATGTTGTGTATCTATTTATGGATTGAATGGTATTTATTGAATACACTCATCCAAGCTGTACAAAAATCATAATATGTTGCTCCCTGAATAAAATAAAAGTTAAATGAGTATGTGACATTATGTTGAATGTGAATTATGCTGTACTGTGAAACTAAGTATAGCTAAATAAAAAAGGGCTGAGAAATATCTTTAGGGGCTCCCCTTGAAAAGTGTTCTTTCTTCATCGCTTGGTGGTTGAACATCATGAATAGTCCTGTATTTAGATAAATGGAAATGGCAGACTGAGCAATGATTTGCTCTCCATTTAAAAAAAAAAAAATTAAGTACTCTGTGTTTTGAGAATATTAAGTATAACTTGTCTTCTCCTTTCTGGATGAGTGGACTAACAACTAGGACTCTCTCTGTTGCTTATGAACGCATGGTAATTATTCTGTGCCAGATGAAGCACCCTCCAGAGGAAGGAGTGTGAGTGTCTCACTACAGAATGAAAACACACATCTGGATGATAAGGGATATTCTTTCTCTTGGCTAAAGGAGAGATTTGAACCCAGATCACCACCAGTTAGGGAAATAACCAGTAATAAAAGACCTTGGTCAGGAACAGCAGATTCAAGTCAATCTTTGTTTAAAATGAAAAAAATTGCTTCATGTTCTCTTTTTATTTTTTTTTCCAAATATGAGGGAAGACAGAAAAGAATGTCACAAGATTAATTCAGTTCAACCTTCTCCTTAGCAGTATCCCAGTTTTTTCTTATGTGCCTTTACTCGTGTATTGTTCCAGTACTAATCTGCTTTCCCCAGGACATCTTGCACAGAAATGTAAACCATTCCAATCTTCTGGCAAGTCCTGACACGAGCTTCCCATGAAGAAACTGCTGTACCCCAGAGGAGACAGAGATGACAGGAACACTTTCTGGAAGCACGTAAAATGGGGAAGCAGAAGGCAGTGGGCTGGAGGGGCCAAAATCTTGCAGCTGAGCGAGCAACACCACTGCAGCTCTGCTCATCGCAGAGAGAGATCCCAACTGTAGAGCTTAATTGTTTTGTTTTCCTGGGTTTGTCATGCCAGTTGTCAGAATAATTTCTTTGTGCATGGCTGAATAGGACATATGTACACAGTGCCAGCTTAGTCTTCTGATATCCTGAGGGGGCCTTTCCTACTGGAAATTATTTTCCATTGAACAGAGGGTGGCTGGAAGATGGGTCCTTATTTGTCCATATGGTAGCTGTTGTTCTCTTCAGTGCGAAAGTCTGATGAGGATATTAGACGCTGTTGCTCTATACATGCCTAAAAGTATTTCATTCCCTGTGGTTTTCCTATCACTGACTGTTGGAGTGTTATATTCATTGAGAATAATGAACTCTGGTAGAAGAAAATGCTTTAAATGCATAAAGCAGATTGTATGCTGCTCACACATATCAAGGTCTGGATGACATTTCAGACCCTTGCTTGGTATATTGTTCCTTTATTTAAGTAAGACTGTAATATTGGGGCCCTGAATGACCAGTCATGAGATGCAAAAATGTCTTTATATATGTTCTAGAAAGACTGGGCCTCAGGATACAAAATTTTTTGGGGATCATTTTTGCCATGTTTTGTTTTGTTTTTCCTTCTGTTTGGAATCCTTATGGAAAACTATGTTTGTGAAGGATTACTTTTTTTTTTTCCCCTTCCAGAGCTTGTCTTAAATGAACTGGCAAGAGATTTACATTTCTCTGCATGACTGTAGGATACCGAAGTTTAAACAACGAATGAAAAATTGTCACAGATTTATTTAAGAGCAGTGAAGTGTTGCTGTCTTCATACAGCCTGTCAGCAGATTTTAAAACGAGAAAGATAGGGAGCTATGTGATCACTGGGTTGTTTGTGTAAACTGGAGACTTCCGGCAGGAGGGAAATGGTTCAGGATTTTATACTGGGTAGCCAACTGATGCTGCTTCAACAAAAAAGGGCAAATGAAAATTGCAGATGTGAAAACACAACTTTTTGAAACTCTGTTTCTTTTTTGCCAAGTCCAGATTTCTTTCCAGTCCTTAAACATTTGACTATTTTTTGAGCCTTCTGAATCCCACTCAATTCCCATGAGTCAATAAATTGTTTTCTCTGTATCACATCCTACCACAGGCTTTGTTTCTTCTTCTTTCTGTGCTTTGTCTCTATTTTTTCATGTCTTCACTTCACTTCTTTGCTGCATTCTCAGTGTGGTTGTTCTTTTTGCTTCTTTGCATGAAGTTTGTTTTTTAAATCAGTTTGTTTGATTCTCACAGTGGGCCAGACTTTAGATGCCTCTTCAAAGTAATTTCTGTTCTGTGTTACTTTAGCAAGATGCTAAAGCTCCACATTGGTGGAAAACATTTTGTTCATTGTAAGAGACAAAGAAAACTATAGGGTTTTGGGTATGTGTGAGAATGTAATTTAAAGCTATTTCCTATGCTTTATTTGGGAAGGTTCAATTAAGGAAGCACAAATAAATCAGAATTTTGACATCTCATAATTTTTCTTTATTTTACAGTCTTTGCAACCTTAATGTTTCCTTAAATTGAAGTTTGTTTTTTGTGAGGATGTTATGATCTTACATACAATGCATATAGGCAGAAAATAAGCAGTGTGTAATTATCAGCAAAGAAACTCAAGCGTCAGATGTTCAGGTTCTTTAAAGAGAAAGAAAGGTTTGCAAAGAAAAACAAGATCATCTAAAGATTTAATACATCTCAAAGCTAACACAATTTGGTTTGATACATGACCCTTTTATTTTGCTGCCTTAAAATGTCTCCCTCCTGCCAAAACTATTTGTTACCTTCTTCCTTGGGGAAATATGCAAAGACATGTGGTTACGCTCAGGCCCTTGCACTGGAAGGTTTTTATTTCAATCCTATCAGCCTCTATTCTTGCCAATCATTTTTCTTTTGTTCTCAGTATCCATTCTTTCCAGTAATTCACTTGAGCTACAATATCTGAGAAAGACTGAGCACCACTGTAATTTAAAGGAAAAGATCTTTTCAGGCTGATTTGGTTTCAAGCAGTTTTTTGTGAGAGAGATTGGTTTTCAGCCTCCAGGCAATTAAATACTCTGACTGAAGATTTTTTATCACCAATTATTCCATACAGAAACTACTTTTATTTTTTGGAAGAAGACATCAAAAACTAACAATTGACTATAGCTTCTTGGTGAATGACAATATAAAACCCAGATAGGTAAGCACACAGCGTTCGCTTGAAGCAGCTGTGATGAGAAGGCGGCAGGCTGTAACGGGAGTGACAGAAATCTGGGGTGAAACACTCACTGGACTGAAATCCTCCAAGTCAGTGCCATTAGCTTTAGCAGGGCCAAGATTTCTGCCCACACAAATATCCACCTGACTGTGTGGAAGTAGCACATTATTATGTTACAGCTATAGAGTGGAGGAACAGAAGACTTGACAAAAATTGGCAGTTGGGACTGGCAAGGATTTTTTGCTAATTAGCAGCCTCAACTGCAGCAGGTCCAAGCACTTTCAACTGCAATGAACTTTCTATCAGCCTTTTCAAACTTGTCATTTTGGAAAATCACATGAATGTCTCAAAGGAAGAGGATTAGAAAAGATGAAAGTGATGGGTTTGTGTTCATGATTAAGTTTTGACTAGTCTTGATGAAAATTTCTAGTGAAAAAGCAATCTGCCTTTTTCCTACAGCTGCTCTGCTCTACCTAAAGAGGGAATACCAATTTCCAACAGGGAAATTCTCTTCTCTACCTCCCTAATATCATCCCATTTTTGTATATTTCTTTAATATATGCCTACCATGAAATCAAGAGTGATCTGATTTGATACCAGTTTGGTAGATTAGGATTTGGTAGGTCTGAATGAAATCTGATGACCTTTTAAGGATAATGCACAAGATCTTATGCTACAGATCTCAGAGGGCAAAGACAGGGAAATTTTTGGCCAATGGATTATGGGCAGAATCAGCATCATGTTTATTGGGAGAGATATTAAACTATAATCAACATCTTTTATGGAATTGTAAAATCTCATGCCACATTGGGATGAGAATGACTTCCACTTGTCACCACAATGAATATGCCCTTGTGATGAGTGCTTTCAGCTCTAGATGGGAGCAAGAAAGAGTAATGATCCTGAATGTTATTTTAATGTCAAAAGCTTTTAAAGAATAATGATTACACTGTGAGAGGAAAAAGAGTCCACAGGGTAGTCAGGGCAAAACCTTCTCTGAGGAAAGGGTGGGAGCAATAGCTCCTTGATTCCTTTTCTTTCTAAGTCTATCCCATGGAAAGGAGGAGAATGAGAGAAGATTTCCTAATAAATCTTGACCCCCTGGGAAGACAGACATGGAAAATCTTGAAGGTGACAGGAGACATTTGAATTCTTTCCTACCTAACCCCTCAAGATTTCTGAAACATGATATTTCACTGTTTCTCACTTTCTTTGTCATTCAAATTAGTACAGAGGTTGTGTAAAACTGTAGCTCTGGCATTGCCTGGTGTGAATAAGGGATAGGATACAAGTAAGTGGGAAGCAGGTTGGCAGCAAACTGTCTCTACCCAGTTTTGCTCCCTGGGCATCTCCCCTCAGACTCAGATTGACTCAAATTGCAGATACGGTCACCAAGTGGTGTCAATCCTCTCTGTGTGGGCAGAACCACAGCGTGCACTAGACAGGGTTTCCTCTGAAGAACTGTTCAGCTAAGTCTGGAGAGAAGCCTGGATATGAACCATCATGTTCACCATGCAGCTGAGTGCCAATGGAGGCTCTGACATCTCTGCAACATGCTTTGAGGTCCCCAGGCAAGCAGGGATGTGTGCATGGAATATATTATAAAACCAAGGCTGCCCAAAGAACGCTGATTCATCTCTGCCTAACTGCAATTTGGTTAAATGTAGAAAGCAAATCTAGGTAGAACTAGACAAAATTTTTTCAAAGGAAAAAGTTTTTATCCAAAAGAGCAGTTTTTTGAAATATGGAGATTTTTCATTTTAACAGTTCTCAGTGAAAAAGCCTTCAAGTGTTTTGTTTGGATAATCTTTAAATCTCTTTTATATTTCTCTTTTTAACCATAAATCTAGGAATACATATATATCACTTTAGAATGTTCTGACAGCTTTGAAAGAAAATACTATGATTCTTTTTTGAAATGGTTCTTTGAGGGGACAGAAGAAATTTGCATCTCCCACAAATATCTATATTTAAACTTTTGCATTCAGATCTGGGACAAAAAAAAATACTGAAATGTCAGAATTTTATACATGATAGGAATTCTTTTTTCCCCCCTAGTACATTCTGCTTAGATTACACTGCACAGCATGTGCCTTCCTTCCCTAGTCTGCTTTTGTGTTCAAAAAATCAATTTGAACAGTCTGAACAGAAATCTGCTGCTGGCCCTAGCCTAAAGGGGTTCAGAGAACCCATCACTCAGCCCACAGGGCTTGAGTTACAAATTGATACCTGAGTTCAGCAATGGGAGAGAGCTGGAAAATCAGAGCAGAAAAAAAGAAAAAAACCCACATTGATTTCTCCCTTTTTTTTTTTTTTAAGTATTTCTAATTTCATGACTGACTTTCCTTTCTCTATTTCCTTTTGTGCTTTTAAAACAAGTCAGATGAGATACCACCCTCTCCCAACAGCTGCTGTTTGACAATGTTGCAACTGATCCTTTTCTACATTTTGCAAAACCCCTCAGCTGTGTTGACCAAAAGACTGATGTCTTATGCTTGATCTTAAAGAGGATTAACGAGAGGTTCATGCTGCTGGAACTTCAGTCAGCTCCCAAATTAGGGTGATTTTAGGACTCCTGTGCATACAAAGTAACCTCTTCTGTAAATATTTATGGCGCCTTAAGGCTTGCATTGCACTTCAGATAAATATTCTTGGTCATGCCAGGTCTCTTAACCCTTTGAATTTTTAATTTTAATTTTGCTGTCTCATTGCTCAAAAGGTAAGAAGAGAATCAAATGCTAAGGAGGAGGCCATTTAGCATTTTGCCCTTCTTTGGGATCCAGAAACAAGAAACATTTCTCTACTTCTCCCTGTATATCTATCCTTCCTTGTACAGTGTGGGAAAATTGCTCATTGTAAACAGGATTTGGACTAGTGTCCACCAGTGCTTTAGCACTGAACTTGGAAGGAAGTTTCCCCGAAGAGAAACCATTAGCTATAGTTGGGTGTGGAACTGACTGTTCACATTTGTGGGGAACCTGACCAAATACCGACAAGAAGTTTACTTTAAGGCTTTCTATCTTAGCAGAGATCATCTCTTGAAGTTACCTTTAAAATTTAGCTTTTTGGATCTGGCTTTCTACTGTCATCTAAAGAGAAATCAAGCCTCAGTATGTGGCTAAAAGTGACTGCATGCTAATTACAGGAAACCAATTTGTGTGAACACAACTAATGTGCACATGGAAAGGAAAGGGGTTAATTTTAGCCGGTGATATATGTTGGTTCTGGGAGATTAGAGCTGGAAAGGCTGGGATTCATGACTTTGAACAGTAACTATCCTTTGGTTAGTACCACCAGTCCGAAGTTCAGTGAGGAAATAGCTTTCTAGCATTCACAGAGAGTTTGCCTTCCTGGACAACTGAACCTGCCTTCAGTTCCAGGGGGGTTTTGTTTGTTTGTTTGTTTTTATTTTGGGGTGTTGTTTTTATTATGACGATGTACAAGTCAGTCCTGAAAGCCATACTTACCTAAACAAACTAAAAGGAAAAAAGGGAAAACAAGCTAAAGAAATCACTCTTGCCTTCCACAGCCTTGTAAATGAGCCAGACTACCAAGTTTGCCTCCAGAGGGTTTCTGTAGTTCAGCTTGTTCTTTCTATCTCTGCACACCTTTTGCCAGCTTGTTCTCATCATTTGCTTGCTTGAAGCAGAACCTAAAATTGCTTTGAAGAAATTTCTCTCAAGGATGGATCTTGAGCTCTCTGACGCTGAGCAGCAGATTGCTGTTTGTTCTCAGTACATTGGGCTGTAAATTCACTGAGAGTGACGTGGCAAATGTGTTCTTGTACATGCACTCCCAGAGTGTCTGAGTGAGGTGTTGTGCATTCCCCACTGTCAGCATGTTGTCAGTAACTTCTGGGAAAGCAGAATATAAAAATAATCAAACATACAGAGCAAGGCAGAGGAGGGAATTGTACAGTTTCTGCACCTGTGAGTTAAAAATGCTCAAAAGTAATTGCTTGAAGTGATTGGAAATGCACAGAATCTCAGAGCGATTGAGATGTTTTTTTCTTTCTCTCTCTTCCCACAGCTCCCTGCCTTCCCCATAAACCCAGGGTTCATGGCTTCGGTTAGTACAGCATTGTGCCTATCCACAGCAGAAAACTGTTGTTAGTCCAAAAAAATTGCCTGCTGCATGGATGAGCTTAATGTGCAATAAACTCAGCAGTGCAGATGCAAATTTAAGATTTCTGAAAACTGAAATTTAGCTGGAGAACTGTTTGATGGGAGTATCTGTGTAGACACAGCCAGAACATCTCTCTTGATCTTACCTGACTTTAAAGATAACACAGAGTAGAGAGAGCCAGCAGCTTTCAACAGCCTTTTGTATGTAGAAAATGAGGAAGTGAGAATAAAAGAGAACTCTCCTTAGGAACTGGCTTTATTTCACAGCTTTCACAGCATTTAAAATATGATAGTAATAATATTCCTAGCTGATGAGAAAACCACTTTCTCTTTCTTAATTTTAACTACATAAATAAATGATTCTTCTCAACGTGAATTATTGTGTTACAAAAACTGAAACAGCTTTCTAAACCTTTCTCCACCATTATACAACAGAAAAATGCAATACCCCAGGCTGACAGAATCTGAGGGAGAAGGTTGCACAAAAAATACCACCTCTACCAAAGGGAAGGGAGAAATAGGGGAGAGGAAAATGTTCCTCAGCCACTCTAGATGGGATTGTGAAGATTTATTGGGCTCAGAGCAATCTGTAGCCTAGTAAATTCATGTTCGAAAGTGTCACAAACAATAATGTACTACACCTTGCACTACAATGTACAGGTGTCCAAAAGCTATTACAGTCCAGCCACTGCACAAAAATGGTATGAAAGGGATAGTATGGCGATTGGTACCCGAAAACTTTCCTTTCTTTTTATTTTGGTAGAGCTATGAAAGAGCTCCCCACTCTGACAAAATACTACCAAGAGACCAAATTAAATTTTTTGCACCCAGATTTGGCAATTGCTCTTGTCAATAATAACTCGGAGGGAAAGTAACTGTATATTGAAAGCAAGTCCTGAAACTTTTGATAGTTATGATATCACAGGCTCCTGCAACAGATGGATGATTCTGTATTGCTCTATGGTATTAGAAACTTTTACCTCTTTAAAGACTAAAAATGTTCTCTCTCTATCCTTGTTTTGCCAAAATTCACTTTCTTTTTTCTCAAATCTCTGTCAGTGCTTCCTTTCCTCTTCATTCTGGCTACTATTATATTACAGCACTGCTGTGAACTGAATAAATTGTCCTTCCAAGGCTGCTTTGATGAAGCATTTATTTGTTGCCACTGAATATTATGGCACCTGTTAGTATGTTCTCTTTAGGACAGTTTATGTAGTGATATCCAGTGATACAATCATGTTCAATTGTACATACTTCTTAAAGTGGATCACTTTCTTACAATTATGTTGCTTTTGGCCCGAGGTGAAACTTCAAAACATAGAAATAGTTATATTTAAATCTGTTTAGTCCCTAAGAAGAGAACCTACAGTTAGGGATGAACAATATGCTGCCAGTGTTCAAAAAGGGTATAAATGTATCTTCTGTATGCACATACTATATATATATATATATGGTTGACAGTATGAAATATTTGCAACAAAACCTCTTTCGTTCCCTCTTCATTTGCTAATATGCTTAGTCAGTTTTTCATTTTTAGTCAAAAACAGCTCTTTCTGTTGGGAAAAGGATTATTTATGACTTTAAATCATTTAGGTTTGTAGTGGTTACACTGATATGTGAGAACAGAAAAGGTAGCAAAGAGTGTCAGAAGTTCTGAATCTTTCCTGTGTGGAAGGGAAATTGCTTTCGGATTTAGCAACAATTAAACCTGAATATTTCAAAGAAGCTAAAAGGCCTGTGGCACTTATTCCAGCAAAATCTTGTTGCAGCTTTTCTCCTTAAGAAGCCTCCATATGCTGATGCTTAAGATTTTACATGGGTAAACAGATAAACACCATTTATAAAACTAGTGTGAGCTTGCTTCCGTGGTCCAGAGACTACTTGCTAGTCTGAGAATTGAAAGAGATGTCTTTCTTTGGAGATTAGCAGCTGCAGATTTATATGACAAAAATTTAAGAACAGATTAGCTACCTTACAGTGGTTACAACATAATTACTACATCCTAGCCAAGTTAGGACAAAAAAAAATCAGTAAAGATTTTTGTCCTTTACCACAGTACAAAGTGACAGCATTCCTACAGGGTTGGAAAGCTCATCTATGAAAGCATGTAGACCAGGAGTTGGATCCCTTGCACAATAGCACCAAAGCCTTTATTTACTGGTCATCATCCACCAAAAATGATAAAGAATAATTTAAACCTGAAAGGACAAGGCTTGCTTGATCCTTACCTGATGCTTTTTGCAACATTTTCAAGTACCAAACATATCACTCAGTTATTTTTTCCATCTCCCAAAAGAGGTCTTAATGCATTTCGTGCCTTGTTTTCACTGAAATTAATTTCTAAAAAAAAAAATAACTGGCATTTATCAAAAGAGACTAGTAGATGCAATAGAGCTAAAGATCTTGACTGGGGTGGGGGGGGGGGGGAGGGTTAATCTCAAGACTTAAGATTTGACCAAGATTTTTCAGTGTCATCTCTAAAAGGGTAAATTTCTCTCCTACAGGATCCACATATGCTATGAAAAAATCAAGTGGGTGGGGAAAAAAAAGAGCTGATAATTTTGCATTTATTGCTCAGATGACAGCACTTGTATTGTTACTTGTCAGCAGTAGGGTTTTTACCTCCCCTTCTCCCTATCCCACTTGAGCCAATCCGTTCCATTATCCCATTTGTCTCTTTGGGAATACTTTCATCGACCACACCTTGTGTAGGTTACACCAAAACCAGTGTTGCACAGACACACCCACAGAGTGTTTGTTAAAAGCTATGTTTTATTGGGATCTTCTCATGAAAGAATAGTTGCATGGGCAATCAAATACCATTGCTGTCTGGGTAGCAGTTAGAATCCCTTGTGAGAGAATCTCTTGTTGTAGATGAAACTACTCAAAGTGCTGTTCTGCTCAGTCCAGAGCAGAACCCAGCTGGGCTGTGGTCCTACTGACCACCTCAGTATATGTATCATCCATTGTTAGTGATTGTCACATAGTCACAGAATGGAATTATCTCCAACTCCCATTTACAAAACTGTTCTGCATTTGAAGAAACGATTTCCACTATTTATAAGTATCTTATCAATGTCAATTCTGCAAGATGAACCACCCGGAAGGGCCAGATTCTGCACCCATGTTATTTTAAATACAAAATCGGTTTTGTGACATCAGGACTGGTCTGGGGAGAGTCTTCAAGACCATCTGATATCCCCACCTAAACACCTCCTGCAAGAGTTAGATCCTTTGTGGTGAGGGGGATGATGAACTGTATCTGTCACATTGTCTCAGAGCAGCTTGTTGTCTCAAGCCAGTTGAGTGCCTTGTCTGTGCAGGGACATGATGAAGAGTTCCAGGACACCAGGAGCTTGGTGAATTTAGTTCTCTGAATGTGCACACATGGGCAGTCCTGCTATCCAGCTACATCACAATTATAACTATGGATTCTAACTTGAGTTCTGTTCTTCTACCTCACTTACAACCTCAGGTCCATTGCTGCTGCCACATAAGTGGCTTTCTGTGTTTTTGATTAATTTTGTTCAGTCTCTAACAGCCTATGTCAATAGTCAGCACAGATGACTTGCTTGATATTCTCAGAGATTACTATTTGCTCTATGAAACAGAAGAGAACTTGTGATTTGCTTGGGAAGTGGCATCAGCCTTCAGCTGATATTTTAGAAACAATGTTTTCAGTAGTTTTTTAATTAATGGTCAGCAGTTCTATCACAGTACTGAGAAGGGGGAATAAATGCTCCAGTTTAAGTGGTTACAAATTATGTTGATCTCCATGTTACGCACAGAAGTAGTGAAAGCAACCCCCGGGTTGCCAGGATGGTCAACAAATTCATGAATCAGAGTTTCAGCCCAAGGAAATAATTAAACATCCTCAGACTCAAGAAAAAAAATGTATTTTTCATTTTATGGAAAAAGAATTTTATCTGACTTATGAGAAATAAGTAGTCTGTAATGTTTGTGCTTTAATACTCTGTGGTAGCTGATGCACACACTTGTTTCAGAAACAGATCTATGAAGAAGATCATAAATGTCCTGTGCGGCCCAATGTTTAGAGAACCCACCATCAAATTGCTCTTAGCATTGGCTACCATTTCAAACACTGGCACACAGCAGCTTCCCTCCAAAGAGCTGGTTCTCCAAGGCTCCATCCTCAGTGATGCACAGAGCAGGCCAGACTGTGGCAGGAGGATGAAAGCAGTGTGTATGTAAAGTATGTTTCAACAGAAGGAAGTGTTCTTTTGGATACTTTATAAGACAACAGTCACACAAAGCCTAAATGTCCTCTTTTCCTCAGCCAGACCCATCTGCTGATCATTATTTCAGCCCAATTTTCCCTGGAAATTTTGCTCCTCTACTGGTGTTCTTTGCTTGGTTATGTATCAGTCGACTTGTTGTGCCAGACTGACACAAAACAGAGCTGGCAAGGCAAACGCTCTGCTTACTCTGCTTGTATTTGTGTGTGTGGGGACACGTGTGTGCATTACTGGAAATAAAATGTTTTATTCTCTGCTACTGACATTAGGATAATCTATCCTCATGTATTGAATTTATTGTTTCCTAAGCTTTCTGGAAAGAACAAATGTTTACATTTGATAACACGAACCAGCATTAGCATGTGTCAAATTTGGACAAAAATCTCCTATTGTTTCTACACTATTTGTGAAAAATTTTATAATACTTCCTTTAATGGGATTTGCCTTTCAAGTAGGAACTGAGGAGAAAGCTTAGGATTTTGATTAGAAAACATCTTAAATATTTTCAAACTGGGAGTCAGTGTGTGACGTCCATTGCCACCTGCTCAGTATTTATAGCAATTAGAAATTATAGCACAATTAGAACTCATTATTACTTATGCCCAATCTGTCAAGCAAAACCATCTCTAGGTCTGTGAATTTTCAGTACTTTGGAAAAATCTAAAACTATTTCATAAATAAGAACTTTCAGAAGTATGATTATTTTATATGTTGTAGGATTGCATAGCTTTAACTTACATTGGCTTTGATTCTTCTTTGGAAGAAAGAGGCCTTCAAAGAGAGCATAAATGATCATGTGACAAACAGTGAAATATCTTGTTCTCATACTTCTCCTCACTTCCCCAGATCCTTCCAAGGAACTCATGCCCCTTTTCTCATATACCAGTACAGATTTTATATGAAAAGTGTATCTGAGAGATGAGAATAAGTGAGAGTTTATAGGCATTGATGGAAACTCAGAAATGTCAGGGGGTCAAAAATAGCAAATTTCAACAGGCATTTGGAGTCTGAATGAATGCTTCTTTTGCAAAATTTACCCAGTTTTGATACGGCTGTCTTACAGATTAAAAAAGCCCCAAAATAACAACCCAAAACAGCCCCTCCCCCCCCCCCCAAATTAGATTGCATCAAAACCTGGTAAAGTTTGCATAACGTTGACTTGGCAGTGCATTGCTATTTTCTCGGAGGAAGCTTTGTATTAAATAATCAGCTTGTTAAAAGAATGCCATTTCTCTTTCGTTAGCTCTAGTTTCCTATTGCATACCTCAAAAACCAGCAGAGTCATTTTCTGTATACAAACTTCAGTCATTCTAATTTTAATGGGATTCAAAAAGTGCTTCTGATGGTGGTTTTGAATGCATACTAACTTGTGAAATGAACCCTGGAGTAGTTTTCTTTTGCTTTCAAAGGAATTATTGCTCTGAGCATAGGAGTTAACGCAAAACCTTGTGGGAAGACTCTTAAGTCATAGTCTGATTCTCCTGTTGATTTCTCTGATATACTTCCTGAAGTCCTATGTGAGAACACAACGAAGAGAATTTGATAGGCTTCAAATTTTAAAAAAGTCTCATTTAAAGGAAAATTTTGTAAAGGCAGAATGTCAGCAGATCTAGAGAAAGATTCTTATTTACAGAAGCACATGAAGTCATAGAATCATAGGATAACTTGGGCTTGGAAGGGACCCTTAAGATCATCTAATTTGAACCCCCTCTATCTGTATATAGAGATTGGCTTAAAAAATCTGATATAGAGAAATGATGTGAACCTTCTTTAAATCTGGCTAGAGTGAAGAGCCCAAAATGATGGTAGTAGGGGGCAAGGTCTCATACCTTATACCTAGTGATGAATTTATTAGCACAGACATAGGCATCTAAATCTGTAGATCTCAGCCTATTTGTACTACTTCAAACACTGTCATAGTGACTGAGCTTACACTATGAAGTTCTAGGAATACAGAGAAGAAAACCATGTCCTGTAAATAACTGATTTGGCTTGTAAGATGAAATAACCTTTTTTTAAAATATGAAAATGCAGTTTAGGGACAGATGATAACTATTGTAACAAAAAGCTTTGGTCGCATGTGTGGCATAATGGTCCCTGCTGCTATGGCAGTGGTTGCAACCGATTGGTAAGATACTGTCATATAGCCAAGCAAGAGTCACTTGTAGGTACTGGTTTTACTTTTAGATCCAAAATATTGTAAGAAACTGGACCAAAGAAATTAAAGCAATCTTTATATTTGATAATAATATTTCCAAAGAAAAGTCTTTTAAATATTACCTAGGACTTTGATGACGTCTGTGAAGATAGCTGTAACAAAATTACAAAGTAACTCTTGGAGAACAGCACATGAAAAAGCTCCTCAGAAGAAGTAGTTAGGAATCTATTTAGAATTTGAAGTCAGAATTATTTTTAAGATACTTATTTTCTTTGTGTTTCTAGGCGCATCATATATGTGGCTGATACTTCTGACAGTGTAAAGGTTTGCTTTATTGATATCCTGTGAACAATGTACACTTTTCATGCATGCTATAATTCCTTTAATATATTCTACTATTTATGTCCAACAGACTAATGAAACAGGCTCTTACCATTTTATTAAATGTAGTTCAGTGAGATTTATCCTGCTGGAGAAGTTTCACTGTGAAGTGAATATATACTAGAGGGTTCCAGTCATAGAGACCCCTTTTAATAACGTCTTCCGCCAGGCTGAGCACCAGAGCACCTCTGATCAAAGAGGGGTCAAAGATTCACACAAGGAAGAAAGCATGCAAGCAACTAGAACCTGCATTACTGTGATCTGTATGTGATCATTTACTGAGCTTCTATTCCTGTAACTTTCACCCAATACACATGTGTACACAGCAGAATGAGCTCAGTTAAAACAGCAAGCACATGTCATGGTGTCCTGCTTGGGAGCTATTGCTAGGGACTGACTGGAAGCAGTGGATGCTGGTAAATCAGGGTGAAGGCCTCTGAGAAATTTTCTGCTTCTCCCAGGGTTAAACAAAAGTGCAGGAAACTACATGGTAGTTTTCCTCACAGTTATGGGTCAAGTAGAGCTTCAATAGTCCAGGAACTGGACACGTAAGATTTACTGTGGACTTCTCTTATGTGAAGGCTGCAATTCCTCTGTGATTATTTTATTTTCCATTTCATGCCTTCCTAGTTATGTTTGGATTCATTAAACATGAAGCCTACACAGCTAAGCCTGAAATGACTGTGTGCTGGAAGTGATGTTACTAATTGCTATTACTGTTGCTAATGGCTAAAGAAAAACTGCTAGACTCACAGGCCGAAAAAAGGAAATCGGATATTTTAAGAAGACTAATGCAGATTAAAACACAGTTAATAAGCCTCATGTGAAAAGCTTATATTTAAATTAAAAAAGTCATTTTCTTGTGGAAATTAGCATTCCATTTAAAGGCCTGTTTGCTTGTGTCTTTCTATAACTAAAAGTGGACTATATTTAGGGCCTTCCCAGTAAGAGCAGAAGAGTGAAAAAATGTCATAAAAGGTTTACTCTTGGTAAAGAACCTTCACATTTGTACCTGTTGGATCAATAGAATTTATAGAATTAATATGTTTCTACAAAATGAAAAATTATTATTTTTTTTATTATATCAATCTCCATATGCTGTAGGGGACTTTGCAGTTTTATTTTCCCTTTGCACGTGGAAATATGAGTATTAATTTGACTCATGATCTTACACATTTTTAGGTATTTGTTAATTTATTTTAAATTTTATTAGTCTCCTGCAGAATTTTGGATTCCGGAAAACAGCAGAATTTATGATTTTATGCCTATGTAGGAGCATGGGAATTGCTTGTAAATCTGACACTATTTACGGGATTTCAGAAGCAAATCCACTGGGAAACAAAACACATGATGAAGGGGGGAGACTATAGACCAGTAAGAGAGCAGCTGTTCAGAAAACATTTCTGAGAACAAGTTTCCTATTGTCCAAAAAGCTGTTTCATACAATAGCAAACACCAGTGCTCAGAACAACTAGAGAGAGAACTCGCGGAAGAAATACAGAAGAGAAATCCCTGAGGACTGACTCCCTGGGAACTGGAGACTCTCACAGAGAAAGCCCTCATGGAAATGAACTTTCACGACAGTGCTCTTTTTAAAACTTCAAAATGCATTTTTCAGAGTTTCTCTTAACACACTGTTGGTGGCTTAAGATCTTTCAGAACAGTGTAGCAGATGGGAAAGGAGAAGAGAGAAGAGGATAAGAGAGTAGAGAAGAGAAAAGGAGAAGAGAGAAAAGGAGAGAGGGGAATAATCTAGAGGATTTGCAGATAGTCTTAATTAGTCCCTTTTTCTCTGTCTTACTTTCAGAGTACATGCGAACATCTTGACGCATACTTATTTTCTGATATGCATTAATGTGCAAAATGAATACATACCTTAAGATACTTTTATGTATGTATTTGCACAATTTGCATCAGTCAATTGAAAATGAAAGGTGCATTCTCTGTTCTGTTCTTGTATGGTGTTCTGTATGACCAGTAGCTCGACGCTTCTCCACTGCAGGGCACAATAAATTCACAGACACGCCTTACTTCTACAAGTGTTCTGTCTATCCTCTGCTGGCAGATGGCCAACTGGCCAGAGAGCAGTTTCAGAGCTGAAGACCTCAGAATCTGTAGAGCTGAAACAAGTTCCTGTGCCATATTCCTCCCCTGTAGATGAGGTGAATCAGGTTCAGAAGTCCCAAAAAGTATTTAACACTGCTAATGTTGGTACAAGAAACTGAAAGAGCACAGAGAATTCAAAAACATTCTGTTTATCCAGTTACTGCTTGCAGCAGATCGTAAATGCACATAAATCAATGAAAAGAAGTGAAAAATAATTTTCCCTCTACAAATACATGCTACTTAGAGAATCCTGAGAGAAATTCCTGAAACAACTCAGTACAGCAGTATGTTCTACAGAAAATTAAAACCAGCTTGTAGTAGGGTCACAATATCAATAGAATACGTGATGGTAGAAGGCATCTCTCTGATATTCAATACTCTGTGTAACAGTGGTTAATATCACAACAGAATATTTTGATAGGTCTGAAGAACCTAATGTAAAAGACTGAGGAATCTTTTCCTGGTTTGGAAGAAAAAAAATTCAAGATGGCCCAAGAGAGTACCTCAGAAGGCAGGAAAACTCTTCCTTCAGCTATGCTGAATGTGTGATGTAATTTTAAATATTAGAAAAATACTTGTGCAAGAAGTAGAGGGCAATCTGTTGAAGCAAAAATGAAGATTTCTGTGATAGTTTTCCTTTCTGAAAAGGTGAAAGATAAAATCAAACAGCAAAATGTAGGGAAACTGCAATAGTGCAATTGGAATAAACCAAAGGATGCAACACCTGGAAGAGAGAAAAAGGAATTGTAATTAGCAAACATGGACTCATACCTTTGTGGCCAGATGTGCTCTGTCCTTAGATGACCAGTGTGAAATGCAGCAGTGTTTTAAATATTTGTATGTGGCCAGAGACACAAACACAAACTTGCACTGCTGCACTCCTGGAAAAGCAAAATTTTCAGAACTCTGTATTCAAGGTAAGATAATAAATTCTGCTGCGAGACAAAATATATTAGCTCTGTTCTATGATCTGATAACACAGTCATGTGGTTTTCAGATTGAGATAGGGTCATGACTCCCCAGGTGAGAGCACAGCTGGAGATCTAGTGTTGCCTGCAGTATGCACTTGTCTGTCTGTTCAGGGGAAGGTTAATGGTGCAGTGGAACAGAAAAGTTTCTGGGCTTGGCAGTTCTTCCTTTAAGATCCAAGGGAATTGCTTGTAAAGCTGGGATGATCTCACTTACTTACTACAAAACTGGAAGTGAACATTGCAGTATCCCATTTAGAAAGCTATCACTGTAGACAATGTCTGTTTCTTTTAAAAGAATGATAAAGAAGGGTATCATCACAATTTTTCAGACTCTTGTGATGATACATATGTCTCCTCTGTGATTTACACCAGTACATTCTTGATTAGTTTTACTCTTTTAATGAGGGCTGCTCCAGGCAATCCACATTTTTAAGCATTGATAACTCACCATGCACAACACACACCAGGTATTAAGACACAATTCCAGTAACTTTGCATTTTAAAAAAATCTTTCTATTCTCAGTGGATACATCCTGAACTCTAACATGACTTCCAAAAGTAAGTATTCTACTTTCTTGTTGCTTTTTAACACATTTTTGTTGTTAAGATAAATCTTGAATTTACTGTCATTAGACAAGAAAATAAATAAAAGCTACACCACTTCTACTTGAATCTTCAAGGGTAACTCAAAAAAACTCAGTAAAGGCATCATTCTGTCTTCCAAACTGTTGTTGGAAGTCATGATACATACCTGATAGCAGATGAAGTTAGATCTGTTAGTGGCATTCCTGCAAAAGTGTCTTATATGAAGAGAATTTCCTCTTTCATTTATATACGAATTTTGATTTGCCCTGTGAAGTCCTCTTTGAAGAATTCATTCTCTGCACCACCAGACAACCATAGAAAAATGAAATGAACTGGGTTAGTTATCTTAGCCAAACATTGCTGTTGAGAATATCAGGACTTTCTTTCTAAATCTTTTATCACTGCTTTGGTTCAGGAAAAGTAACCTTTTTGCTTCAATCCAACAACAGATTCTTCATTCTTGAAAAACTGTTGTTTTCTAGAGAACACACAATGTGATGAAACTGTCAGTGCTCAGTAAGTGAGCTTAAAATCCTGACATAGTTTGTTACTACATGGAAAGAAAAAGTCTGATTATCTTTTTAGGCACAGGACTGAATCAGAACTTCAGAACTGCAGAAGGGTAAAGTCAAGTAGATATAAAGTCAGCTGTGATTTTTCATCAACTTGAAACTACCCACCCCATTTCGACAGAAAATGCTGCAGATGTAATTTTTTTTTTTCTTTTGTGCATAATTAATAAAGGTTGTAGCTGAATATCTACAGAACTCATCAGACTTACAAGGACTCATGTCTCACCTCTGTGTAGGGAGAATCTGTTCTAAAGGTAACCTTTTTTTGAAGTTCCCATGCCATTAGAACATTTTTTATTCTGATATGGGACGATCTTATGTTATGGATGATATTAAAGGTAAAGATGTTACTGAATCTAACATTGAAATCCATGTGGTCCGTTTTGGGGTATATGAACTATGTGGCCATGAGCACCATTCTTCTCTTCTCTGGTGAAGAATTGTGCCAGTATGCTCTACATACTCTGTTGACTCTACTAGATGTTTTGCAAAAGGTACAAAGGAATGTAAAAGAAACCCCAGATAAGTAGCACCGTTGATATGTCGCTATAATGAAGCTGACCTATTATGCAGAATAGGAACAATAATGTGGTTTGTTATTTAGAAAAGAAAATAGACGCTTGATATTTTATTATGGATAGGTTGTTACTGAGGATTGCTTTGGTTAGTGAGGAAATGCAAGATGAATCTGCAATAGCAATTGCATTATAAGTACTAGCAGGAATTCCACAAGACAGATTTATGAAGCTGATAAAAATCTGTCACATTGTTTAATAAGTTAAGTTCTAGGAAATGAAGTTGAGACATAATTTTTACTGAATTCTGTATTCAATTTCCATTTTTAAATTGTTTCCATTTATAATCAGGTCTATCTCCATCTTTCCCTTATCCTTCATCTAGGCGCAAACCAGTCTCTTCCCATGCTATCCTCATCCAACAGCTCTCAGGACTCACCCTATTAAGCCCCTGTCTGTTCCTTGGCCCTACCTAATCTATCCTAAGAGCTGTTCCTTACCTGAAATTCCTTCCCTCCATTGCTGTTTCTCCCTCTTTGCACTGAAGAGACAAAATAAGTGGATGGCACAGGCACTTTCAGTGGTTAAATCTGATTCTTAAGAACTTTGTTTCCAAGTTGCCAGGAGTGTATTCCCCCAAGAGTAAGGCTCCTGTGATGGCTGATGAGGCAAAATTGAAACTCTGGAAAATTAGGAAACAGCACCATGGGTTGTTCATTCATTAGATGCCTCAGTTATCAGTGACAGCTATGTCGTATATCTCTGAGAAAGTCACTTAGGCAACACAGGGGTCTCAGACACCTGAAGGTATCTCAGCTAACAGTTGATGAAGTCGGCAGAAATGAATCAGTGCAGGCAGATGAAGGTGCACTGTCTGGCTAAGAAGCTGGAGAAGGAGCTGTTTGCTCACAGATGTGAAGGCCTGTGTCTCTGATTTCACAAAGAGGCCTGCAGGAACAGGATCCTATACATGCTGAGCTGTTCCCAAGTTTCTGGAAAGAAACAGCAGTCAAGGATGTCTCCTTTCTTGCTGGAGAGGATTTTTCCCTTTTCCTTCTGATGCACTGTAGAATTGTCTTGGGGATTTTGTTCAAAATTAGAGAGGTTTATGATGAAATATTGACCTGTTTTCTTACTATGAAAAAATAAAAATGTTCTCTCCAGAAGATAGTAGCATTTCAGGGATTTTTACGTGAAACTAGGTATTTATTTTCAAAATAAAATAGAGAAACATTTAAAATCTTACGGTTTTGACTTGGCATAATTACATTTTCACTAATTTTAGGCAAAATGCAGCATCAAATCTATGGACATTTGGACAAATTTTCTGCTGTGATTTTTCCTCAGAAACAGAGAATACAATTGTACCATTGCAAGATAGGGTAAGTGGAGAAAGTACATGTTACTTTTAGAGTTTACTGATGCATATCATGGTGTCAAATGCTAAACTCATTTTCTGGAATGTGAAATGTTGAATTGCATTTGGATTTGTGTTGGAATGAAAAGTGCTCTTCCTGCAAACACTGACATGCAGGTACCAAGAGAATAAAGCTAGGAAGATTTGCCCCATTATGATGTGAAGTTCAGTACTGAGACATGAAAATCTCCAAAAAAGCTTGATGTAATCTTGTAGCAGTGTGCAAGAATGCTTCAATCTGTAAGCTAGTGTTGTCCTGGGACACCAGGACACCAGAAATCCAAATATTCTAATGTATATTGCTGTAAATTTAACAGATGACTAATGATAAATCCTGACTCAACAGCTATTAAAGGGAATTCATTGAAATGCATTATAAAATAAGTATCAGTGCCTGGGCTATCTAAATCATAACTCTAAGAGTGGTACCACAAGTTGGAACTTTTCTGTGGGAGACAGGTTCCTTGGTGGGAAGTGAGGGAAATGCTGTGATAAGGAAAAAAAGAGAAAGCAACAGCTGATGAAAAGATCTGTTGAATCAGAGAAAATATTACAGTAGAAACGAAGAAGGCAAGAACACTTATGGTAATAAATCAATCAATCAATCAATCAATCTCCCACCAAAGAGAAGCTCAAGCCCAAAACACAAGAAAGAGTAGAGAGAGAGAGGAATTTGAGGGAAAATGAGGCCAGTGTGCAGAAGGCTGTGTGAGATGATGGGAACAGAAGGGAAAAAGATCTGCAGACAGAAGGCAGAGCAGAAGGGAAAGGACTGAAGAGACACACCATCAGTAACAGGAAGATCTGTGTGACTGGCGACTCTTTGTAAGAAAAACTGACAAATCTGTCATCAGACCAGCCCCAGAAAATGGAGTGGTGCCCTGTCAGAGTCACAACCACAGCAGCTGGGGTTGAGACGATCTGGCAAGAGGGATCCATGTGAAGCACTGCCACATTATTGCTGGGATGAGTCCAGGAAAACATGGCAGAGTGGGAAAGGCAAAAGGCTTCTTCTTACAAAGAAAACCCCAAAACCAAACCAAACTAAAAAAACCAATATGTGATCCTTAGAACAGCTGCAGTTTCTAGGTAAGATTTTACATGATGAAGGACTGGTGTCATAAAGATCTGCGGATGCTCAGTCACTAGGATTCACTGAAAACTTCTTGAATGGTGACTATTCTGGAAAATTAGGGTCCTAAAATAAGACTGCTGCTAAACAAAACATTGAATTATGACACTGGATCTGCAGAAGTTGTTTGCGGTATGTGGGGAAAGAGAAGATAGAGTTGAGTTATGGGCTGTGGGACACACCTGCAGAGGCACATGGCAGCACAAAGGAGCACATGGCAGCACAAAGGAGCACATGGCAGCACAGAGAGGCTTGTCTCCACTGGACCCTGGGCGGAGGAGGTGTCACACTGCAGACCCCTATGGAGAGGAGCCTGCTGGGACCTGACAGACGGGTGAACAGTGAGTGATCACCCCACAGAAGGGCATTTAGGAAGCGTGTTACTGATGTGGCAACATGGGATAGGTCATGTAGTGAGAATTGCCATGTAAGGAAATACTGTGCCTTGAAAAAGTGTATGAAACCAGCTTCTTTCTTTTGAATAAACGATTCAGATTCCCTGCCGGTCTGGGTCCGTGTCTCAGTCACTCACAGAGGTAGAAGATATCAAATGACCAGGTTTAAGGTGAAAGAATATATTTGAGCTTTGGAAATTTGTTTTTTCAAATGAGAGTGATAATTTGAAGTTTCTGCTTCTTCTACAGCATTTGAACAGCATAGAGTGGTATCTCAAATAATGCATGGTGAGTCCCTCAGCTGGGAAACCCTGGCTAAGCAAGGAAACACAGCAAGGAGCCTGACCATCACAGTGGGCTTGGTAGAGCCCTAGGGGCAATGGCATCGAAAATGTGTCCTCTCCGCTCCTGAAAAATAAACTTCGCTCTCCCTGTGAGTTATAAGCCTGAAGTGCAGGTGCTACAATTCAGATGTGCCATGTGCCCATTGCGAGATGCCCCATTTCTTTCTCAGGTTAGTAAGTAGTTCCACTAAAACATAATGAAAATTATTATACTTTTTGAAACCAGAAACATTGGCAGTTACCTTGAGTCCAAATGGTTTAGAAAGACATTTTCCTTCCTGGATAAAAGACAAAGGTGATGGAAACTGAAAGATGCTACATGCAGGAAGTGCTAAGTCAAGAACACAAAAAAAATTTTAAAGAAATTTGCAAGGGCATTTGCTGAATTTGAGTACAGAGTTATTTTTTCTGGAGCTTATGTAAGTGGTGCTCTCTCCATGTGTGCTTTTGTCTAAATATCTCACAGCAGAAGGGCTGTTTTCAGCCAACATTTTCTGACTGTCTTGAAGAGCAACTACAGCATTCAGTATGTCATGTTCCCTATGGCTCAGAGGCTTCCTGGTAAGTCTGGCTCACACAATGTTTGTCTGCTGGTCACTTAATTGAGCAACCACCGGAACCACTTCTGGTGACTCCTGAATCACAGTCTGTACTCACTCTATTTAAAAAAAAAGTGGTTCTTCCCCATCACTATTTTGTTTGTGCCAGGCTTGTTTTGACTTTAACCCAATCTAGGCCAAGGTGAGAAGCAGCAGCTTTAGACACCCTATGTGCAAACCTCCTGAGAGACAACAGGTGTGTATCAGGAACCACGGGAAGCATAAAATCATTACTAATGGAGACAGCATTGATTGAATCTACATAGGTGTTTTGCTACAGATCTCCTCCTATTTCTTGTTTACAGAGAGGTATTGTTGTGCATAAACTAGAATCCTGTTTGAGGAAAACCAAACTAGGTCACTTCAATGGCATGTTGTTCTTATTTGCAGTTTTCAATACAAATTTCTCCTTGACCTTCAATAAAACTGCATCTGTGTACAGTGATGTATAAGGCTGTCCAGGATGAGGTGGGTTTATCCATCAAAGTCTCTAATGTTCTTTTTATCCTGTCCCAGGACTGTTCCTGCTTCATAATCTACAGCATTTGCCCTGGATGTGGATGACCTGAATATTAAGCATGTAGAGGATCAGAACTAGCTGTTGTGGTGCATAGCCGAGGGATTTGGTCCTCAATTTGTCTCAGTTACATGTCCAAACCAGTAGGTTAATCTGACAAGTTTCCCTCTTCCTCTCATTTACCACAAAACTAATCTTGAGCCTGAGCAGTGTTTTACTTTCCCATGCAAATTTAGAGTCTGACAGACTATTTATGTCCCAAGAGGCAGTTCCCACACACATCTGTTCAGGTGTGTAGGACTCCAATGCTGCTCACATCTCCAGTGTCTTCAGTGCTGAACTAAATCCTGCTAGACCAATTATTTGCCAGCTACAGTATAGTATCTTTAACAAACATATTATACTCTTTTTCCAGTGTTTTATGTGTTCTCCATGTGCTTATGTGGCTATTAAATGTACATTTGTAGCTTTGTTTTTAACTTCCTGTTTAATAAAATGTCAGCAGTACAGCCCTTCCCTGGATTTTGTGCTTACTTTCTTAAATAATAGAACAACAGAAATGAATATCTGTTTTTCTAGTTCTTGTCTTTTCTGTATTATCCAAACCAGAACACTTCCAGCAGGTTTGCTGTGGGGTTTTTGGGTTGTTTTTGTTTTCGATTTTTTCTTTTGTTTTGTTTTGCTTTGGGTTGGGTTTTTGTGTGTGTGTGTGTGGGGGTTTTTCCCCTGTAATTGTCACTAAATCCTTATCTTTTGGCCAATACACAGGACTACGATGAATTATTTCTGCTGAAAGGGAAACTACTGATCTGCATCAGGTAATTCTCTGCCACAATCTGTTACTGTTTGAAAGACTATGAATGGTTTTCTGAAAGCAAGAGAAGTTGTTTACTCTTTCATAGGCTGTCTTTTGTATGTTCTGCTCTGCTCTTGCAGCATTGCAGTTACCAGGGACCTAAGCATTTTCCAGACTGCTGCAGTGGTAGAGCTCCCACCCTGTGATGCTGTACTGATTGCCCTTTTCCCATATTCCCCATATGGCTGCATGTATCCTTGCCTTGTCAGAGGCAGCCTCACGACCATTCTTTCACTCTCAACTGCTTTTTTTCCTGCCAAGAACAGCAGCACACAACTATAACCAATAAACCACTTCATCCCAGTGCTGGTAGCCACTTTCAAGTTAGGGTTGTTGGTATCAAACCAATGGACTGCTGGATCCAGAGGGAAGGAACAGCTCAGGAACTGGTGCCCATCTTTCACATGGGCAGTACCAAATTACTAAAATACAATTCCAGCTCATTTTGGTTAGCGTGGCTTAGACTTGGAATTTGCTGACTTGAGTGACTTCCCGCTGCCTTTAGTTACTGCTGTATCAAGGGTTATCTAGGGATGGTACACAGACACCTATGAAGCTGAAGAAAACCTGTGCTCATTCAAGATCAATGATTCACTCACTGATAGTCATTAAACCCTTTCACAAAAATTCTTCCAGCTCAATTTTGTGCATCACCTAGATGGAATTCTAAATTGTAGACAGCCTATACAATCCATCTGTACCGCCAAATATTACTTATAAAAAAGCATCTAAAATTGGTATAAAAATCCATCTACTGACAAGAAATCAATTTAAAAGGCCAGACAGTACTGATGGAATCAAAGAATACCCTTACAGTGTTTGGCTGCAGCCAGTTTAAGACTACCTGCATCTCAGCTGAGTTGAATGTTACTTATTTCACTCAAAGTACTCCCTGTGAAAGCTTCTCTTGTGCCATATTCCTCAGTTATATCTCTTTTTTTCTGGACACAATTCTGCTTCCTGGCATTTTTCAGATACTGTATGTGCTGGTTTAACACCAGGTAGGAATTAAACCGCAAATAAGCCTCTCCCCCTCATCCATCCCCCGCCAGGGAGAAAGGGACAAAGGCAGAGACAATGGGTTGAGATAACAATATATTGGAAGCAAACGGCAATGGAATAAGAAATGCACAGTAACAACAACACTAATAAGGGAAATATACATAAGAGATGGTGATTTACACACAAAAGGTGTTCACCCCTTGACTTAGTCCTGCATGACTGCCAGGGCAAAGACAAGATGGTGGATGCTCTCTGCAGCTGGCTCTCCCCATCCCTGAGACCAAGACAACAGAAAACAATGACTGACAACCCCTCCACAACCCAGGTTGTCCACATTGTGTCATTCCCAGATGGCTGGGCTCGGTCGTGGTTGGCAGTATTTAGCTCAACTCAACCCTGCCTCCTGGCTCAGGCTCAGCTCTGCTCCTCTTGACATGGCTTGGGTTTGGCTCCTTTCAGCTTAATTTGCTGCTTCAGAGCAGCATCTGCAACTCAGCTGTGCTCTTCCAAAGGACTTAAAAGGACAGGAAGGGATGGGCAGTGGTGGAAGAACAAAGTCTGCAGGGCTGGGCCCAGCATCTGCAACTCAGCTGTGCTCTTCCAAAGGACTTAAAGGGACAGGAAGGGATGGGCAGTGGTGGAAGAACAAAGTCTGCAGAGCTGGTCCCAGCAACTTCCCTGAGGAAGAAACAGAGGAAAATGGCGCTGCTCCCACAGCACATCACTGCCCCCGAAAGCACATCCCCATGCTGACATAACGGTATAGGCAGGGATATGGCCACACCCACACAGCTGTAGCCCCGCCCACAGAGCCCTAGGCCCCGCCTCATGGGCGCACCAGGGCTGCCATGTTTGTTGCGTGGCGTGGGGGGCGCGGCTCGGCATGCCCGCTCTGCTGTGGCAGTCTACACTGGACATGCCTGACATCCCTGCCATCTCGCTGCCCTGTGCATCTGCTACTGCAGGGCTGCAGGCAAAGTCTGAGTCCTCAGATTTTTCCAAAAAGATTTCTGGATGGAAAAAGATGACATGTCCTGGGACACACAAACTCAGGAGTCCTATACTTTGTGTTGCATTTCCTCCCAATCCACGAGGTGTGAATTTTCTATTTGGAAGGATGCTATCTTCCAAATATGGGAATTAGACTGTTCCTGTTTTTGAAATGATGTCCCATGACGACTTCTGCCTGTAATTTCAAACACGTCACACTAACTTAAGATTTGGTCTCCTGGAACCAAAGACATGTTTCTTTCATGATCTGTATACGTCTGTACTCTGCTCAAAGTAGGCAAAGAACTGACTTAAAAACAATCTGCAGAACTGGGCAGATGAGAAGTTTTTATGATCTTGCATTTTGATGCAGTACTTTAACTTCTTGCATTTGCATTTGGGGATTGTCATCTCTGGTGTGGTGGCCAGCTTATTCCACGACAGAGCCAAAAAAGCATGCGTTAATCAGAAAGGTGAAAAGGGCTCATAAAGGTATGAGTTAAACTTATTTTTAACAGGATTCTAAATTCAAACAAAGTGCAATACGATGTCTTTGAGCATTGAATAGATTCCAGTTACAGTGAAATGAACTTGAAGAGCTACACCCATACTATAATTGGTACCTATTATGTAAAATTTGTCCATAATTTGGTGTTGAAAAGACCTTCTAAAGCTAAGTAGCATTGTCTCAGGAGAACAGTAAAAGGTACATCCTTTTGATGAGGCAGTTTCCTATCTGTTAGTGAACATCTACAAATCCTCTCATCTACAAATACCAAGTAACACAAATCTGAGCTTGCTTTTATAATAGTTTAGAGGTATTCAGTTCCAACTAGAGGCAAGAGAGGTGCAATGACTTGGTGTGTGTCTGACATTAGAAGTAAGTATTTTGGTGCATAAGCCTGCAGGTTTCTGCAGGAGCTGTGTGAATGCAACAGCAGGTTCTGATCCCTTAAACTTTTTCTGAGACCTGTGTCAGCCTATAAAATATAGGGTAAAGTTGAAAATAAAGTTTTAATTAATAGTTATCATTTCTGAGACTGCTTCTGACAAATCTTGACTTGTTAAAATGGGTCATTGTTTGTGAAACTGTAATTAAAGTCATTCTGTGTGGTCCTTCTTGCCCATTTCTCAACACAATCCACTGCTGTCTTCCCAGTCCCTGCTGTTTCCTCTTTGCATGCCCACACATGGTCATCACTACTTTTTGTTATATTCTACATGACAGCTACATGCTCATGCCACCTCATTCCCAACCTTTTCAGTAGAATAAGTCTGGTTGTTTGTATTTTTGGTTTTTTTTAAGGAATGTTGAGGGATAGTGTTACGATCCAGTTTAAACCCAGAAGAGCAAAGCAAGCTAAGTCTCTGTGCACAAACCGGAAAGAACTTAGAAGGTTCAAAATATTCCCAGAAACGAGATTAAAACCAAATGAGGTTAGATGTTGTTGCCAAAAAATGGATGTATTTTATTTAATAGTAAAAGAGGCAAAGAAAAGGTAAGAGAAAAGAGAGAGAGGAAGAAATAGAAAAAAGAAGTGTGCGTGGGGGGTGGGGGAACAGGGAGAGGTGACAGGGGTTAGGTGGAAGCATATCACCCATCCAGGGGTCCCAACGACATCTCGTTGCTCCCCTCCATCTGTTCTTCTGGTGGTGAGGGTCCCCCGTCGCCGCCACACGCCAAAGAGTACAGAATCTCATGGATTTATGTACACTTTGGGCCAGATGGGAACGCCCACGTGTCTCCCCTTGCAGGGGCCAGCTTGACACACTGTCCCTTGCAACACTGAGGGTCTGTTGCATCATCTCTGGTGCTCTGGTGCAGGGTCTGGGGGCCCCTGTGATGGGCCATGTCACCCCCTTCTGCTCCCTGGTGAGGACCCCTCAGCTGGGCTCTGCACAGTGGAGGATGGGCAGTCACTGCGCATCTGATCAGAGGCTTTTCTAAGATACCCAAAGCCTCTCCTCCCCCCCCCGCCCTTTGGTTCAAAGGTCTGTTCGAGCCTGGCAGCTGATAGCCCTGGGGCTGTGGTCCTCATCTTGGAGGTGTTAAGCCTGTGCTTTGTCAATGTCCCCAGCCCTGAGTTGTTACTTTATCTTATCTTCATCAGCAAGCGGTGTAAGGCCAAAGTCAGGGCTCCATTCAGGGTGTGGTAGTCTTCTCTTCAGCTTTCATAATACAGTTTTAAAAGTCCTTCAAGAAAATGTTTAAGTCATAAACGATAATATTTGAGTCTCTGACAGATAGGCAGGTGTGTCTCACTTTACATGGGCAGGAGAGTGTGCTGACCAAATACTAAATACATTGCACAAGCTGAGTACAGGAAACTACTGTGCCTCAGAGGACTCAGAAGTGGAGACGCAGTGCATAGGTTCCACTAATCTCCAAACTCAAGTGTCATGCTAAAGGCTGGATTGTACTATGCTACACTGCTACAGACCTGCACAATCCACAAGTGAATACAGATGGCATTTATCTCATCAGGAGAAAAGGTTGGTCAGTTTAAATAGTTACCCAGCTAAACTGATTTTGAGCACCCTTAGGCAACTGATTAAGAATGTTCTGCTGTACATTTTGGTGTCAGGAAAATGGCTAATGTGAGCATTGTCTCTTTTAGTCCATTAGTCTATAGCACCTTGTCAAACACCAATTGGACTGATTCTGAATGGCGTCACTCAGATGAGCTGGGCTGGGAGAAAAGCACCATCACCTTCTAAAATGGAACAGTCTGGCTCATTTTGCATATTGCAGGTTCCTTGCTGGCCATTTCTGTGTCTTACCAAAAGGTCATCCTTGAAAAAGGCCTTTCTTCAGCAATTGGTGACACCTCAGTATCTTGCATTAATTGTGAGTGTCTTTAAGTTGGACAAAAGTAACCTGTCTTCCTTTCATTTTCTTAATGTAAACTACCTTATACATGAAAAATTACTTGGCCCCAATTATAAAACTACATAGGGCCAATGCCCCATGAAATGAATAGAAGTACTCTGGCCCCAGTGGGTCTTTAATCAGTCTCATCTGGCAGACAGCCAAATAGTAAAAATAGTTTGCTGATCCCTCATGATTTACTGTTCTGTAAAAAATGAATATTACTTTATTTTGGGGAAAATAGAAGGCAAAAAAGGGAGGAAGGAGAATATAATTTGATATTACTGCAGGAGAAAGAAAAGTGAGGAAGAAGATTGTAAAAAAATGTCCTGGCAAAAATAAAGTTTCTCCTTATACAAATCACACTGAACAGCTACCATACATTTCAGAGAATGAAGCTACTTTAATTAATTACAGAATACTTATACAGTGTTTTGCTGATCAGTAATGAAGATTGTTGAAGAAAAATTTGCTAAGTTACATGATATCTTGACACTTGTGTGCTGTTTGAAAAAATCATCCTGTCACAGAAGGATGCTAATGACTTAACAACCTAAAGCTTGCCAGCTCCTGAATCCTTGATGTTTAATCTAGATAAATGTGCTTGTTTATATAGCTGTGTAATCAATGCGTGTAGTAGAATTATGGTGCTATGCAACCATTAGCTATATTTACATAAATATTATGTTTTATCAGTGGACAAATGTATGCTAGAATGTATCACAGAAAGAAATTTAGAATTTTAATGAGAACTTTTTACGGCATATTGGATATCTATAACGTATAGTGTAATTTTTCGTAAAGCTTCAGGAGTCATTGTAGCAAATTGATGATTTCATACAATTCAAAAATTACCTGGCTTGGGAAATTTGAACTTTCTCAGTTATTTCTGGTTTTTGTACTTTGAGCAAAACTGTTTCTGGCTGGATATTTCTCAAAATAGTAGAACTTCTGTTCTATATTTGTCACTTGTTAACATATGCAATTAGCATGTTTTTGGAAGAGCTGTTGGTATGGGCGTTGGAAGTATATGTTTCTATGAACTAGATCATAGGAATAGAAAATCATATTCAAGAACTAAGGTGAAAGCTATGACAGGGGAGGGATTGTTACTTAAAGCCTGAAATGTTAGTTGCCATTGAGATCTGCACCAGAGCTTTTTCAGTTTTAATTTAGAATATACAAAAATGGATCAACTACTTCATAATATAGCTAGACATATTTATACAGTTGAAGACATAGAAGACAATATTTTTATTTGTGAGGAAATAGTCTGAGAAAAGAGAAAAATTGATTGGAGTAGATGAATTGCAGATAGTAAATTTATTAGTAATGAAGCTTAGCAAAGGAACACACTTATGCATTAGAGCAAAGTTGGTAAATAGATAAAATGAGTAAAGTGGATAAGATTAAAAAAAAAGTGAAAAATGTTATCCTTTTATGTTTTCTAAATGAAAAAGATTAACTTTTCATTTTATCTTCTATGAAATTGGGCTTTTTTCTATGAAAAAAAAATTCTTTGAGGATTATGCAAAGTAGAAACTTTTTTTTTATTTGTGAAGGAGAAGAGATTGGGAGGATTGATAGGGTGCAGATAGGGCAAATTAATGATTTTCACAACTTTACTTATTTGATGTTCTATGTTATGTATAAGGCCTTAGTAAAATGTCCTGTTGTTGTGCTATATCTCTGGGAGTTCTGTTGTGAATTTGAAAGGATCCATGACTTCATTCTCAATCTTTATGTCTTTAAGAAGGATTTCTGCACTTATTTAATGCAGAGAGAAAAACAGAGCTAGGAAGGCAGAGATGTTAGAGACTTTTTGAGATGGGTGGATTAGGAGAAGATGGGTGGATTAGGAGAAGATGGGTGGATTATGAGCATGTTCTTCCAAAACATTTAGACCTGGATATTAACCCTTTCCATTTCTCGTGTCCCTCCTGAGTACTGCTCCATCTTGATTCATTCCTTAGTATTTCCCTGGAAGTGAGAACATTCAGTAAGCACTGTAGTCAAAAGTGCCAGAATTACTCACAAAGTCCTGTATTTCTTCTGCCGGACCAATCAAAATATAAGGAAGTGGCCCACAAAATGTTCCCTCATTTTAATTACTCCATGCACTCAACTGTCAAACAGGTATTGAGAACTAGTAATGTCAAACGGACTAGGCAAACTTTTAAAATACATTTTAGAAGTAGGATGTTACTTGAACAACATAAATTGAACTGTAGTCTTAAAAATGTCTTCAAATCTCTACTTTAGATTAATTTATTATTTTGTTCTCAGAGAAATGCAGGTATTGAGTGGATCTGAAATAAACATTCACTGATGAAGCCAGCAAAACATCTGAGAACTTCTATACTTGGTAGTTATCATTACAAATACTGTAGAAGTTAAGCTTTAAGTGTTCACTAACTTTGTACCATTTAGTTTATACTTCTCCATGGGAGGATATTTGCACACTTATGACTTGGCACTTGGTGTGTGCAAATGGGACACCCAGTCCATCTGCACAGATTTCACACAGAAATGCATGTTTGTTCGTGTACAAATGATTAGCCAAAAATTCAACAATAGTTCTGAAATCTTCTAAAAAGGCTTTGAATTTAGTATCAAATTTATGTCATGTCCTCATTTGTATAAACTTTTTTTTCAGCTTTCTCCACTGTGAGTAGAATGCAGATTCAACACTGATGGTTTTTAAATGGTTTGAAGTATTTTAACATAAATTATTTGCATTCAGAACCTTGAGCTTTGTTCTCAAAACTTTAAAATTGTCAGGAAAATCAGAACTTCATGTAATTTGTTTTCACCTATATGCATTAATAAAATTCTATGTCCAGACTGTAATTCTGATTCAATGTCTTTTATTTGAAGATAGAGGCAGTTTCTTCTGCAATTTTCATCACCTGCTATTTATGAATTAAGAAACCTGACAATCCACTATAATGGTTGGACAATTCTTGACATTTTTAAAAATGACCTCTCCTTGCAATGCCTTTTCATAGTTTCAAGGGTGATGATGAGGGTGGTAGGAAGGGAGTTAATAATATGCCATACATATTACCCAGCTTTAAAGTGAAACATAGCATGACTTACTCCATGAAACCTAGGTAGGCTGAGACTTTTCCGTTCTTAAAGAAAAACTGGTATCAGAAAAGAACATCTATCCAAAATAAACAAACAAACAAAACTCCCCCCAAAACCCCACCTCCCCATCAAAAAAAACCCCCAAACCCACCAAACTCCTTTACCCCCCGCAAAAAAAAAAAAAAAAAAAAAAAAAAAATCCACAAAAAACAAACCTTGGGAAAATATCTGTGTGCTCATATGGTCAACTGAGATACCACCAGCTTCCTCTGGATACAGTTGAAGGCACTATAGCCCGTGGAGGACCAGCAAAGGAGAGAAACTGCTATAGCCTGACCACAGCCCCAAGCACCCCTTGGTTGCTTTACTGAGGTGACTGAGTGTTACCTGCAATGATAACAAGTGGAAGGAGAGGAGCCAAGTTGAGCCTGGGAAAGGAGGAGGGGTGTGTTTTCCTTAAGTGTTTTAATGTTTTTAAAATTTTTTTTAATGTTTCTCCCCCCTCCCTGATACCTGAATAAATACTTCAGTATTTACATAACTGAGCAATAAAATAAGCTAAATTGCCAAGCTGAGCAGGTTTTGCCCATGACAGTAATTGGGAAGTGATCTCCTTGTTTTTATTTCACGCCACACATGATCATGGCCACTTGTTTATGATTTATTAACAGATCTCTCATACCGTCATGTCAATATCCCTGGGACAAGCTGAACTGTAGATCTTTCAATGGTCAAGCTTCTGCAGAGACTGCTTGCTTACCTCATTACACTTGCTAACACCGTCTGAAAATTGGCCTAAAGCAAATCACCCTGTC